>NC_133325.1:649180651-649543984 GCF_042186555.1 Aquarana catesbeiana
GTTCACACAAAATGCGTGCAATACACGTGCCAATCTCAATCACCCAGGTGCACTGTTGGATGTGCCCTCATTTATTATGATGGACCCCGGTGATAACAAGAGGTCATATATAGCCCAATAAACAACCTCCATAGATCTCCTTCACAGTTTTGCATTCTTTATAGTGATCTCCTGAATAATATTTTCTTTTCTCGTGATCTATGTTGTGTCCCTTGTTAATTTGACATTGTATTTTTGAAATGTACCTGCCTATTTACAAACAAACAGTCCTTTTTGAAGTAAAACACATAGCCAAGTATTTGTCAAAAACAAATTTAAAATGTAATAGGGAGCACAAGGTCAGAATGAAATAAAGAGGAAGGCAACACTGAAGAAACAGTTGGAATTGGTGAAGCCTTTGTACCCCAGGACAGACATCAATTATTTGACTGTCAAAATTGGTGACCTGAGGAGTCCATTTAATAGGGAGCACAATACGGTCCAGGACTCTGAGAGGTCGGGAGCAGCAGCAGATGACATATATGTCCATATATGTTATATGTATGGACATATATGTTACAACAGCCTGCGTTTTTTGGCAGACCACACCAAACCCAGGCCATCACTCAACATTTCCTTCCACGCTTTCTTCCATGCTGCTGTGGTGGGTTGCATAGCTGTGGTGTTGGTAGTGTTGCTGGAGGTGGTGGAGGAGTATGGTCCAACTCACACAGGTGGGTGTGAGTTGTTAGTTTGCCCCTTGTCCCCTTGTTTAGGGCCTTCCAAATTAGTTCTTCACAGATCCATGTTTTCTAGTTTGCTTGCAGTGACATGTCCAAATGCCTCGTGTACACCAGGGGTAAGTGCCACAGTAGCCTGTTTGAGGAAAACAGCCGTGGACTCCTCAAGATTCCTTCCTGGTCTTTTTGGTTGGAGAGCGGAGGGGAGGAACCTGGGATTCCGTCAGGCTGCTTTCCACAGCCTCCTCCTGGCTAAGACTTTCCTGTATATGAAAATGGTACAAAGTTTTTAGTTTTTGGTCATCAATCACACACAATTTTGAGCGCATGACTGTTGCAAATTGAATGTTAACAAATAGAAAAGACTATCATTCTGGCCCCAGCATTTTTCATTCTTTTCCAATCATTTTTGGCTACTACTGTCTATTGATATGTAAACCACTTTGTTAAGTCATAAATTAGTGATCAATAACATCTAGTTAACATCATTAAATTTTTGATGAGAAATATGTTCAACAATGCTATACCTGGGTCAAGCTGGGCTTGACCCACAACTTCTTCCTGAGTGGAAGGCCCAGGTTGGACTTCAGGAGCCTCAGCTGATGTGGAAGGAAGTGTTGAAGGAAATGTTGATAATGATGGCCTGGGTTCCGTCTGGTCGGACAAAAAACGCAGTCTGTCGTAGTACCACAGCCTGGGGACATATACGTCATCTGCTGCTGCTCCGGATCTCTGGGAATCCTGGACCTTCTTGCGATCCCTATTATATGTGCTCCTCAGGCTACCAATTCTGGTCTTCAAATAGTTGATGTCTGCCGTGGGATACACAGGCTTCACCAATTCCAACAGTTTATCCAGCACTGCCTTCCTCTTTTGCTTGTTTGAATAGACCCTGCATTGGACTTGCCAGAGACAAGGCAGCTCCCTGTATTTATCAATGAAGTTGGGCAGGAAGTCAGGGTCTGTAAATGTATCCACCATGTTATCTGCAAGACACAACACAAGACAACCCCTAATGTCAGGCTAAACTCTTCTAATCTTGTCCCAATATAGGCCTCAGTCTCGAAGCAGTATAGGCCACTAATTACTGATGCCCCAAGTTACAATTTTACCTTCGTTTGAATGATCGGTGCTTACCAATCCTCCGTCCTCCACTAACAGATCATACGTACATCGCATGTGTGTTATGCTTTATATACACAGCACATGCGTGAAACTCCACACCTGTCCTTTCTAGTGTATTCCCCGCCTCTTCTCTTTCAGGGCAGAGGGAGAGCACATGGCAGAGACACAGCAGGTGCCTGCAGAGAGCAGCAACGACAAGGAAAGCCTGAAGCAAGGCAGCTCCACATCCAGGAGGAGATATAAGATGTCAAATATGTCCTTTGAAGAGATGGTGGAGATATTGGACATCTTGAAGAGGACCGACTATGATGGGAATCATGGACCGTACAGAAACCCAAATGTGAGAAAGGCCAAGATCATGACTAAAGTTGTGAGAAGTCTGCACAGGACTTTTGGGGTACAACGATCCAAGGAGCAATTGAGGAAACGCTGGTCAGACCTGAAATTGAGGGAGCAGGATCAGTATAGAAGGATCAAGAAGTGCTGCAAAAAAGAAAGTATTTGTCATGTGTTCCTATTATTATTAGTACTTTTTGCTGGTACATGTGCTTTTCTTTACTGATGCACAGTTTAAAATGCCAAGTTTGAGGTTCGTGGGCACAGTATAATCGTTCGTATTAAACATTGTTCGTTCAACCACTAATACGACGTTTTTGGCAGATGCAGGTTAACTACATTTGTTCATGCCTATTTTTATTAAAAGAAGTTTATTACATTGTTGTCTAGATGTATTTGAAACTAGAATGAAATGACAACTTGATTCAGTGTAAGGAGAGGACACTCAGCAGCTGTTTACACATCTGGACGCAGGAGCACTAGTGTGGGACACCATAACAACCTTTTTATGGCGTCCAGTGGATACTAGGGGTCTCTCCATGTGTGAAACTTGCACAAAACAGGTAAGTATTCCAGCTTTTGTAAGTGAAAAAAATCATGCCTTCAGCTTGGAAGTCTGCAATTGGACGACACTTCCAAGCATATTACTATTTCTAACCTCAAATATCTGTCTGCTAAGTATACCATTTTTGTATTCACATAGGGGAGAAAAGAATTGTGACATCCGAGGACCCCAGGAACCCCACACCTCCTGAAGAAGGGGAACTCAGCACCCAACCTGATGATGTGGATACAGAGGTTCAGGAAGTGGTCGAAATGGTGACCACAACAGGTCAGTGTCTGACAGCTTCAGGTGATGTACGCCTGCATATTTATAATACATAGTGTTTTTTTTTTTTTTAAGTGATGTGAATGTTGTGGAAGAAGAAACTCACTTCAACAGTGCAAGTGCACAAGCACTCATCAGTGAGATAATGGTGTGAAATTGGGATTTAGAGAAGGTCAATATCAATGATGTTCAAAAAAGACTGACCAACATCATTGATGTTTTAGCCAAAATCTAAAACCCCCAAAAATGTAAATTTTGTCGTTATTGTTTTACGTTTTTTAAAAGTTTTAAAGTAATTGCAAAGCCAAATTTTGAAGATACACACAGTGGGGGTTTTTTACGAAAGGGAAATCCACTTTGCACTGCAAGTGCACTTGAAAGTGCACTGAAAGTGCACTTGGAAGTGCAGTTGCTCTAAATCTAAGGGGTAGATCTGAAATGAGTGGAAGCTCTGCTGATTTTATCATCCAATCATGTGTAAGCTAAAATGCTGTTTTTTTATTCTCTTTGCATGTCCCCCTCGGATCTACAGTGACTGCACTTCCAAGTGCAATTTAAGTGCACTTTCAAGTGCACTTGCAGTGCAAAGTGGATTTGCCTTTAGTAAATAACCCCCAGTGTGTCCACATGTGCTATCTGCCATCATGGGATATCAATGTACGCGTTTTGTGGTGCAACCCCTTCATCGAAACTAAAGTAGGTGAGCGGAAGGGGTTACACCCCCGAAACACATCCATTGATCCCCCATGATGGGAGCTAGCACATCTTGACACACTGTGGCTTCTTTCAAAAAAGCAAAACCCCTTTGCACTACAAGTGCAATGTAGGGCAAAGTGGATTGTCCTTTCTGAAATAAGGCCCAGTGTGTCAACATGTGCTAGCTAGCTTGATATCCCATGATGGTAGATAGCACATGTTGACACACTGTGTGTTTTGTGGCTTTAGAAAAATAGATGTAGGGAACAGACACACATTTTAGGCATGGGATCATGAGGGAAATCCACATTTTGAGTCCCAGTTTGTGTGTATCTTCAAAATTTGGCTTTTACAGGGGTGAGATCACCCCATCTGATGAAGGCAAAATCAACACAGTTTGGAAATACTAATGTCTCATATGGCCTTCACTTTATCAAAGTTGAACTTTGTAAGTTCCTGAGTTGGGAAAGTGTATGTTCTGGCTTTAAACATGCCTGTTTAGCCACAAAAAAGGCTATATACTGTCAAACATACATGTTATACACCAAAGATGTTGGTTTGTTAAAAAACCCTTTTATGGGGGCGTGGTCTGGACATGGCCGAGTGAGGTCGCGTTTACACAGAGCTCCCGGCCTCTCCTATCCCATCTTGGCTATTTTCGCTCTTTTTTTTCAGAAAATGCTCTCAGCTAAGAAGCGTACATATAGAAGGAATAAGAAGAAGCCAAGCCTGGCACCTGGGACGCCCGCACTGGCAGATTTACAGAGACTCTTCGGCAGATCTCTCCCCGGCTCTCCAGACCTTAAAATGGCGGACCCATATGCCTCCGGCTCGCAAACCCCAGACCTCATGGCATCCCTGGACTTCCTAGAGGGACCCCGCAGCCCAATGCTCCACTCCAACTCCCCCCTCTTATCGGAAGCGAATCTGGAAGGGACCCCCCGCCAGCCCTTTATGATGGGAGCAGACGCCGAGCTGAAGGCTCTCCTTCATGCGTTACCGACCAGAGCGGACATCGAGGCCCTTGTGGGGAAGGTCGAGGCGGCACCCAGGAAAGAGCTGAATGCAGTGAAGCAAGAGGTTCACTCACTCTCCACGCGGCTGTCTTCAGGTGAAACCTCCCTAGCGGCCCTAGAACAGAGAGTGTCCTCTCTAGAATCGAGCCAGACAGACCATAACACTTCGGCGATAGAGCTACAGCTCAGAATGGAGGAAATGGAGGATAGGAGCCGTAGGAACAATCTGCGGCTCCGAGGCCTCCCAGAAGCTACAGGGCAAGCAGATCTCCAAGCTACAGTGACGGACATCTTTCGTAGGGTGGCGGGAGACCACCTGCCAGAGCGGGTCGAAATCGATCGTGTCCATAGGGCCTTGGGCCCCAGATCATCAGATCCGACCAGACCCAGAGACGTGATCTGCCGTCTACACCACTATACCCACAAGGAGATCATTGCACGTGGAGCCTGGGAAGCGGGAGACTTGGAATTTGATGGCGCGCAAGTGAAACTACTCCCTGATATCTCTAGATCAACACTCATCCGCCGAGCCATTCTAAAGCTTTTACTAGATCTGGCCCGACACTGTAACGCCACTTACCGTTGGGGCTTCCCGCTGTCTGTCACCTTCATCAAGGAACAGAGATCTTTCCTCCTACGCTCTCCTGAATCCTTACCTGCTGTCTTCGACTTCTTAAGCACGGATCCGATCGAAATCCCCAACTGGCTGGACTACCTACCTAGAGCACCCGGTCGGCCTAATACACTGAGACACCAGGCACCAAGACCGCAGAGATCACAGAGAGGTGGTCGTCGCCCTCGCTCTCTCTCCCAGGAGAGCCAGCGGGAAGCGTGAGTACACTTATACTTGTCACCTCTCCCCCACACCGCAGGAGCGGCTACTCCATGGTTCTATAGACAGCTCCTAAGTGACCCCCTCCTGTCATGGCCCCTATTGTCATCCCCCCTCGAGAGTCCCTCACAGACTTTTTGCACTTTGCCCCCCTCCCATTAGGAGCCATGTACTGAACAGATCCTCTCACCTTAACCCCTCCCGTCACAGATCCCTCAGGCTCTGGCACGAACCCGTGATCAACCTTAGGTGTCAGCACGGACTGATTGTGCTTGCCTCAGTCCACAGCCCTAGAGGTGCCGCTACCCATTCATCAGCCATAATAGTCCCCCTGTGTCTCCCTTTTTTCAAAGAGTGCAGGATTCCCTCTAATACCACAGACACGGAACTGTCTACAGCTGCTGGACACGGCTCTTTCTGGAAGAACTTACCTGAAATGATGTTGCACAAGAGAATGACACAATCTGACTAGCCCAGAACTCCCTTTCTATGTGTCCACCCTGAGCCGTGACTTGTGAGCCAGCCATGAGGTAACCTTTACCCCATACTCACTAGCCTTCCTCTCCTTATGTTTTAAGTTTTAAAACTTTCTCGTTATAGTTGTGTTGGATAGGAGGGGAAGTCTTGTTGGTGCTTATCAGACTAAACATATACCTAGTCTACTGAGTGTGGGGTACACTCGAGGGGATATTTGGTTTACTGAGGGGGATGCTTGGCTGTGGGAGGGAGGGGGGATTATTTAGACTGCATTATACTAGGGTGCTCTGGAGGGGACGGCTCTCGTCTCCCCGCTGGTGTTGCCATTTTCCGGTGAGACTATCCAAATCTGCCGCTAGGCGTGTAGAATGGAGGCTGGCTGGGGGAGGTCTGCCTTCGATGGATCACCGACCAGCCACGGAGGGGTGGCCGCGCTGGGGGAGAGGAAACCCGTTCCTGTCTTTCCTAAGGTTGAGCCCCAGGGATAGCCGGGGCATTTATCTTCTTTTTATTTGTTTTCCTTGTTTGATTATAGTATGTATAAGGTTAATAGTGCTTCTTCCGTGGACCAGGATGGGAGGGAGTCCCGGGACCTCACCCACGGGCGATTTCCATCCACACCCCACGTAGGCCTTTGCATACACCTAGTTTTTTCAGGGTGTTATGCACTATAAGTAAGCACTGTCTTACTAATTTAGACTTGCTAGGTGAGACGGCGGCAGTGTGAGTAGCTGCTGAGCTAACACCTTACACTTCTTCCCCCTCGCTTTCTAACCCCCCACTTTCTTCCCCTCCCCTCTATCACTCTCTCCCATACCCCCCCTTTTTTTTTTCCCCCACTCCCCAGGAAGACATGGCGGGAGATACCATTAAGGTGACATCCCTCAACGCTAAAGGGCTTAACACCCCGGAGAAAAGGCGCATGCTACTACATGATCTTAAAAAATCACGTACAGACATTGCGTTTATACAAGAGACCCATTTTAAAACAAATAAATCTCCTGCACTCCAGAATAGAACCTTCCCATATGCCTACCACTCCATGCATGGTGGCGCCAAATCTAGAGGCGCTTCGATCCTGGTCTCCAGTAGGCTGCCTTGGCGTTTCCGGGGAATGCTGGCAGACCCAGAGGGACGCTACTTGTTCTTAAAGGGACAGATAGGGGAGGCCCAATTCACGCTGGCTACCCTGTATGCCCCCAATGAGCAACAGGCAACCTTTATCAGGCGCACAATTAGGAAACTTATGGAATACAGAGAAGGCCAACTAATCTTGGGAGGTGATTTTAATGCACCACTGGATCCCTCGGTGGACACGTCATCGGGCACCTCCTCTCTGTCACAGTCACACCGAAAATGCATTAGACAATCCATACATAATGCCCACCTGCTAGATATCTGGAGGCTCCAGCACTCAGGAGAGAGGGACTATACCTTCTTCTCCCCCCCCATAAGGTATATTCCAGAATAGACCTTTTCCTGGTACCACATGACCAGCTACACCTGGTGGTTACTTCCACAATTGGTCAGATCACATGGTCGGACCACGTGCC
Source organism: Aquarana catesbeiana (assembly GCF_042186555.1). Lineage (NCBI taxonomy): Eukaryota > Metazoa > Chordata > Amphibia > Anura > Ranidae > Aquarana > Aquarana catesbeiana. Next base: position 649,188,235 of record NC_133325.1, read on the forward strand.
AATTCACCTCACGTACAACCTTACTGAGAGACCCTCACCTAGGTCTCTCTTCTGGCGACTAAATGAGAGCCTGTTGCAGATTCCGGAGGTGCTAGAGGAGGTGTCCGATGTCATAGATACATACTTCCAGGAAAATGATACCCAAGGTTGCGACCCTGGCATCCTATGGGAGGCTCACAAATGTGTATTGAGGGGTGTACTCATTAAACATGGGGCCACTATTAAAAAGAAGAGAAATCTACAGCTTACCAAGTTCCTCTCCGATCTAGCTATTATAGAATCCCAACATAAACAGCAGCCCTCCCAGAACCTAGAGACGAAGCTGGGAAATATACGAGCTCAAATTAATGACTTACTCCTTTATAAAGCAAAGGCTGCCTTGCAGTTCTGCCGCAAGCTGTCTTACGAGTCGGGAGAGAAATGTGGTAAGCTATTGGCTAGATCTGTGAGGGAAACTAAAGCAGCCTCATACATCCCACAGATAACATTACCTGACGGCACGAAGGCCACCAAATTGCAAAGGGTTTCGAAACCTTCTACTCTGACCTATACAATCTACCCGCCCCCCCCACTGGTTTAGCAGACATTGACGAATACGTAGCGACAGCTCAAATCCCCACACTGCCTACAGAAACTAAGAACCTGTTAGATGAACCAATCACATTGGAAGAGTTACAAACCGCAGTAAAATCCATGAAAATAGGAAAAGCACCAGGACCGGACGGCTTTACAATCCAGTACTATAAGACTTTCCTCACGATTCTAGGTCCAAGACTTGTGACATTCTTTAACACACTAGGGGTAAAATCCAAATTCCACACCGACACTCTCAAAGCTCACATTTCTTTAATCCACAAGGAGGGGAAAGATCCATGCTCATGTGGTAGCTATCGTCCCATTTCCCTTTTGAACGTTGACCTTAAAATTTTCTCCAAAATCATAGCGAATAGGTTAGCAACTCATCTCAACTCCCTGATCCATCTGGATCAAGTGGGGTTTATTCCATCCAGAGAAGCCAGAGATAATACCATTAAAGTCCTCAACCTTGTCCATATAGCAAAGTCTAAGAAAATCCCCAGCATCTTTATTAGTACAGACGCGGAAAAGGCCTTCGACAGGGTGCACTGGAACTACATGTTTTCGGTCCTCCGTCACGTCGGTCTGGGAGACAGAATGCTGAAATGGATTGGCAGCATCTACTCAACCCCATCAGCACAAGTAAAGGCCAATGGTATACTGTCTAACCCTTTCCCCATCAGAAATGGCACAAGACAGGGGTGCCCTCTGTCCCCCCTGCTCTTTGCCCTCTCCCTTGAACCCTTCCTTTGCAAGATCAGGTCACACCCAGACATAGCAGGTCTTCAAGTGGGTAATACGAACTGCAAGATCTCAGCGTACGCTGATGACCTTCTGTTCTCCCTGACGAACCCTAGAATCTCACTCCCCAATCTAATGCGTGAATTCAAAATATATGGAGAGATCTCAAACCTAAAAATAAACTTCTCTAAGTCCGAGGCAATGGGAGTGTCGGTTCCCCATAACATCTTAATGGAGATTCAATCAAACTTTAAATTTAGGTGGACCTCATCAGCTCTTAAGTACTTAGGCACGCTTATTCCCCCCGACGTGACACAGACGTTTGACCTAAACTTCCCCCCATTACTGACAAAGACCCGAACATTATTAGACAGATGGCACACAGGCTTTCGCTCCTGGTTCGGGAGATGCAACCTACTTAAAATGAGTATCCTACCAAAATTCTTGTACCTGATTCAGGCTTTGCCAGTCCATATCCCACCCTCCTACTTCAGGCAGACCCATACACTCTTCACCAGATTCATTTGGGCACACAAAAGACCGCGTTTACGCCGCTCACAGCTGATCCTGCCCAAACACTGTGGGGGACTGGCGATGCCTGATATCCGCCTATACTACATGGCCTCGCACCTGGGACGCATACTCGATTGGAGGAGAAATAGTACCTCCAAATTGTGGGTACAACTGGAACAATCACAGTCGGCCGTCCCTCTGGAGGGGGCGCTGTGGTGTGATGGCGACCTTCCAAGTTCCCTAAAAACTCACCCCCTTATAGGTACCACTCTGAGAAATAGCCATCAAGCAGACGCACAGGCAACTCTCACTTCCAAGACATCTCCCCTCCTCCCCATCTTGGGCAACCCCAAATTCGAGCCGGGTATGAAAGCGGCGGAATTCATGCCCCTTAGAGAAAACGGTAAAGACTGCGCAATTAAGTTTCTATGTGAAGGGAAGTGGCCAACCTTAGAAGACCTAGGTAACCCAACAGGCCCGTACCGCCTAACCTTCTGGAAAGCTCTACAGTTACACCACTTCCTCCATTCACTTCCAGACCCACACAATTTCGCTCGGGAATTAACGCCATTTGAGGTACTCTGTGCTGAGGAATCCCCATTGGCCCACATCCTATCACAAACGTACGCATTACTAAACACACCAAAGACGCAACCCCACTTGACTTGCCTAGACAGGTGGGAAGAGGATCTAAAACGTACCTTCTCTCCCTCACAGAGGACCCGGATCATCTCCCTCTCCCTCAAGTCATCGCTCTGCTCTAAAGTACAGGAATCCAACTTCAAATTGCTCACTAGGTGGTACATGACGCCATCTAGACTTAGAAAAATCTACCCGAATTCCTCTGGTTTGTGCTGGCGTTGCGGGGAGGGAGAGGGAACCTTGATCCATATCTTCTGGACCTGCCCCAAGATACAGACCTTCTGGAGCGAGGTTAGGCGAATCACACAAAAATTCACTGACTACGTAGTACCAGACGACCCCGCATTCTTCCTTTTCCACCTGTCTCCGGTACCCATTAAGTCTTATAAAAAATCACTTACCCGACATCTCCTTAATGCAGCGAAAGGTTGCATTCCCATCCTATGGAAGCAGACCCATCCCCCCCTTATAAAATCCTGGCTCCGGAGAGTAGAGGAAATTAAGCAGATGGAGGACTTGATACTGACAGCACAACATAAGCAAGAGCTATTTAAGCAGACATGGGACATTTGGAACATGTTCATATTTTCTGATGAGGGTCAACAACTTCTGACCTGACCCCTCTGGTGGCGAACTTTCGACTGGATTTGATGAGAGCTCCCATCCGCCGCCGTGTCTTCCTCCCCCCCCTAATTTCCTTTCCCCCCCCCTTACTTCTCTCATTTTCCAGCTGCCCCCCTTTTTTATCTCTCCTATATTCTATAAGTGCTTTAGTTTCTTCTTTCTACCCCCCCTTCTAATGGAAAGTGAAAAGTTAGGTGGGATCCACCACTATCAGGAACTCCCACGTCGAACTGAGGACTGTCATGGAATATGCCTTAATGGTAACTAATGTACATGTACATAACGGTTATGCTTGTATATCTACAGTATACTGACCTGTATACCGCTCCTCTACGAATAATATATGTACCATGATTTGTTCCTCAAATGTAACAATCTGTACTGGTGGGTTCCCCGCCTGTGTTTGGAGTGTAATAAACTTTATATTTGAAAAAAAAAAAAAAAAAAAAAACCCTTTTATAAAGCACATGTGACTGTGATTGGAGTAAAATGTTTTATACTCAACAATGTGTGGCTTCTTCTTTCAATGCTCAATAACAGTTTTTTAGTAAGTTGGTGTAGTTACAGTTACAATGGGGGTTATTTACTAAAGGCAAATCCACTTTGCACTACAAGGGCACTCATAGTGCACTTTCAAGTGCACTTGCAGTGCACTTGTAGTGCAAAGTGGATTTGCCTTTAGTAAATAAACCCCACTGTGCTGTACAAATTCCCCAAATCAGGCCATTTTAGGGACTCCAAGCAATTAATTGATGGAGTTGAGAAGGATGAATATTTTTTATCATTAATACATTACATACATTAACAACAAAAACATTGTGTGTGTGTGTAGCAGACCCACAGCACAACATAATAGTTGGCTGAAGACGAGATTGTCACCTCATGTATCAAGTTATGTTTGCACTATTGAAGAAAATGGCCAAAAATAAAAGGCCATTGGAGAACCTAGGAGACAGATAAGAAACACAAGCAGTAAATCAAATGAAATATGAGTTTAGTTTAAAAAAAAAAAATATTTTAAGGAGCTTCCAGATTCTCTGGTATATCAATTGCCCCCTCCACATAGCTTTGCCATATTTTGCAGGCACTTTGGGGGGGCAAGCCAGGACAGCCAGTTTCAAGCACCATCATTGCTTCTGCGGGTGAAAAGTCGGCCTCATTTGCAACTGAGGCCAGATAGCTGGCTGCATTCTTATGCAGAAAATTATGTAGAATGCAGCAACTTAAAATTATGTGGTTCAGTTTGTATTCAGCCATGTTTATGGCCGTTTAAAAAAGACGGAACCGGCTAGCCATTATGCCAAAGGCATTCTCGACCACTCTTCTGGCTCTGGCCAGCCGGTACGGTAGTTAAAAACCCTCTGCTCCGGGGTCAGGGTCCTCATGGGGAATGGCCTCATCAAATGCTCCCCCCAGCACAAAGGCCTCATCCACAACAAAAACAAAAGGGAGGCCCGCCACATTATCTGCTGGAGGTTGCAACCCCAAGCTGCCATTCTGGAGACGCCTGTAAAATTCTGTCTGGGTGAGGACTCCTCCATCAGACAGACATTCTTCCTCACGTCCAGGTAGAGGAACTCATACGGCACCGACACCACTGCCAACATCACAATACTACTGTACCACTTGTAGTTGTAGTGGTATGACCCCGAGTTGGGGGGTGGGATGATCCGGACGTGCTTCCTATCTATCGTACCACCACAGTTGGGAAAGTTCCATTGCTGGTCGAATTGGGAGGCCACAGTCTGCCATTCCTATGGGTTGGAAGGAAACTGTGGACTCAAACAAGAAAAAATTGGCAGCCCACTGGACAGGTAAGAAGCGTCATAATCCAAAAATATGAATGCACACTGTCCAAATTGAAGCACATTTTTACATTCTGCAATTACCTATAATAGGAGAACAAAACTTTAAACGGTAGCATTTGAAAGTGTTACATACCTGGGATGTGAGCCTGACATGTAGAGGAAGGCCTCTCGTACAACTCCGGCTCATGGACCACTGATAGTGATACAGCAGCCACAGGAGCACGGTGGGGTATGAGTGCCTGTAAACAGTTCAATAGTCCGTGTAGTAGCGGTGATCAGCAGGCAGATAGTAGATGAGCTGACACGATGCTTGACTGGTGGCAGGCTGGGATGAACCACAGAGCAGTACCAGATGCAGGCTTGCAGGGCTGGGAGCTGTAGCAGGCTGGATGAGCGAGATGCAGGGTCAGACAGGCCAGGTCGGTAATAGTCAGGCAGATCAGGCATAGATGGTATGCAGAAGAGAAGTCAGGTCACAAGCCAAGTAGTACTGGAAGAACAGCAGACAGAATCAGCAGGCAGGATCAGAGTCTATGGGAAGCCGGGATCAGAACAGGCAGCAGGCAATCACAGGTAACAACAAGCTGGATCAGAATCAGAGGTCACACAGGAAACAGGATACGACACAGGAGCTGCAGACCAAACAGCAATGAACCTCTGTAGGAGCCCTGTTTAAATAGCCCGCCTGACTTCAGTATTAGTGACAGGTGTGTGTCTTAAAGTGCTAGTATGCATGCGTGCACGCCGGGCGCTTACATGCAAAGCCTGTCTTCCCTGACAGAAAGTATTCAGGCAGGCACTTGCACTACATGGTTTGGTGAATTTAGCCATAAATATAAACACAAAAGAGGTAGGTATAGTGTGTATGGGTTTGGCAAAATCAGCAGATAGAGTATTGGTATCGGTTGACTTAGTGGTTGGGGGGAGGGAGGGTTCCAAATGAGGAAAAGATGATCCGTACTCCGCTAATTGCTCTTAAAATATGTTGTATTTATTGTCAAGCCACATTGACCAAACACAAATGAGAACAGTTGACACGTTTCAGCCTATAAGGCCTTAGTCATAACCACATTATAGACATGAAACTTTTAAATAAATAGTAGCGCTAAGGATCACTGGCTCCACCCATTAATTGTCCTAATTGACTGCAGGCAATTATCCAAAAAAGGGGAATCAGCTGTACTGCATATTAGGTGATCCATATGTATGCCACTATTTTTTACACACCTTATAGTGATAATAAATACATGTGTGCACACACTTGTGCATGCACTCATGCATATATACATAATTAAAACACACCATGAGATTCAAAAAACATTAAATACAAAAAATAAAAAATAAAAATAATAATCCAGGATGCGGTTTTGCAAGCAGGTTGCCTTTTTTCTAGCCGACGTGCGCCCACACTGGGGACTGCACTATCACCTAATCTATTTTAATCTAAACAATGCCAACCCACCTGGCTCTCCTATCCTGGTAGTTACCCTTGTAATATAACCCTTTCATGACTAATGTCCCATACACACGGTCGGACATTGATAGGACATTCCGACAACAAAATCCTAGGATTTTTTCTGACGGATGTTGGCCCAAACTTGTCTTGCATACACACGGTCACACAAAGTTGTCGGAAAATCCGATCATTCTGAACGCGGTGACGTAAAACACGTACGTCGGGACTATAAACGGGGCAGTAGCAAATAGCTTTCATCTCTTTATTTATTCTGAGCATGCGTGGCACTTTGTGCGTCGGATTTGTGTACACATGATCGGAAATTCCGACAACAACGGATTTTGTTGTCGGAAAATTTTATAGCCTGCTCTCAAACTTTGTGTGTCGGAAAATCCGATGGAAAATGTGTGATGGAGCCTACACATGGTCGGAATTTCCGACAACAAGGTCTTTTCACACATTTTCCGTCGGAAAATCCGACCATGTGTACGGGGCATAAGCCTATTTTTGAAATTTGGTATTTACAAGTTAAAATCTATATTTTTTGCTAGAAAATTACTAGAACTCTAAACATTATATATATATTTTTTTAGAAGAGAATCGAGAGAAAAAAATGAAGATTGTTGCAATATTTTATATCACACGGTATTTGTGCAGCAGTGTTTTAAACGCAAATTTTTGGGAAAAGGGACACTTTCATGAATTTAAAAAAAACAAACAGTAAAGTTACCCCAATTTTTTTTATAATGTGAAAGATGATGTTACGCTGAGTAAATAGACACCAAACATGTCACGATTTATAATTGCACGCACTCGTGGAATGGCGACAAACTACGGTACCTAAGAATTTCCATAGGCGACACTTTAAATTTTTTTTATGGTTACCAGGTTAGAGTTACAGAGGAGGTCTAGTGCTAGAATTATTGCTCTCACTCTAACGATTGCAGCGATACCTCACATGTGTGATTTGAACACCGTTTACATATGCGGGCGCGACTTCCGTATGCGTTTTCTTTGCTGCGCAAGCTCGCAGGGACGGGGGCGCTTTAAATTTTTGTTTTATTATTATTTATTTTATTTATTTTTATATTTATAAATTGTGTTAAAAAAAAAAAAAAATTGATGACTTATATTGCTGTCACAAGGAATGTAAACATCCCTTGTGACCGTAATAGGTGGTGACAGGTACTCTTTATGAAGAGATCGGGGGTCTAAAAGACCCCTGATCCCTCCTTTGCACTTCAAAGTATTCAGATTGCCAAAAACAGCAATTCTGAATACTGTGTATTTTTTTTTAAATCGGCACCATTGGCAGCCGAGTAAATGGGAAGTGACGTCATGACGTCGCTTCCGCGTTTACAATTAGAAGGCTAGAACGAAGCCACCCACAGCTTCGTTCCAGCCCGCCCCCAGCTGCTGGAGGCAGCTGATTGGTCGCCGGGCCTCTCGATCGAACGGGAGGCCAAGTAAGAGCGACGGGAGGCAGCGGGAGGCGGCGGGAGGGGGGACGTCCCCTCCCACTGCTCCGGTATAACAGCCGATTGGCTTTTAGCAGCATCGGTTGTCATACCTAGAAAGCCGATCGCCCTCTGTAAAAAACGGTATCGGGATGATGCCTGCAGCTGCGGGCATCATCCCGGTATAACCCCGGAAAGCTGAGTATGTACATCTGCATACGCTCGGCGGGAAGGGGATAAAAACCTGTAGGTACTGTAACTTGTGTGATCTGGGTAAAACATTTGTTGCCACAGCTACAGATGAAGAGTTTACTATACAGCAATACATCAACTGTGGCACAAACTATGTAATTTACCTGATCACCTGTATTTCATGCAGCCTCCAATATGTATGCTGTACCACATGTCCTTTGAGAGCCCTTATAGGGGAACACTACTGTAACACAAATAATCCAAATGCTAGAAATATTTTGAATGCAACACGTCACTTTAGGGAATGTCACCAGGGCGATCTCTCCTCTTTCCACTTTAGAGGAATAGAACGGTTCTCTCACTCGCCCAGAGGAGGTGAAAGGGAGAGAAGGCTACTGGGGAGAGAAGCATGGTAGATTTTTAGATTAAAAACTAGATTGCCTCAGGGGTTAAACCTGAGGTGGGATCTGGACTTACACTTACATTAAGCATGCCTCTCCCCAGAGCCTCCTCTCTCTTGCTCTCTTTTCCTCCTCTGGTGTCTTTTTCCACATACCTGGATTATTATTTTTATTTTTTATTTTTTGTATTTAATGTTTTTTTAATCTCTTAATAAGAGCAGTGCCATACCTATCCCTTCTTTTTCACATAGCCCGAAGCACATCAACTGTTCTCATTTGCGTTTGGTCACTGTGGCTTGACAATAAATACAACATATTTTAAGAGCAATCAGCGGAGTGCGGATCATCTTTTCCTCATTTCCCTACTCAGCCGGCGACTGTGGATCAAGCACCGGGGAGTTCTGTTTTCTATGTGATGTATGGATAGTAGCATTGACTTTTTTGTTTATATTCAGGGTTCCAAATGCCTTTTGGCCCCAAAAAAAGCCTCTTGCACTCTGCCTGAATTTAAGGACAACAATAACATGTGTACACATTTTAGGGGGTGTTTAGTGTAAGCACTACAATGGAGCTGACAAAATACATTGTTAAGTGACTAGGCTAAGTGTGTATGGGCCCAGGATAGCATTCTGGGGAGGTTAGTGAAGGCAAATATGCATGAAGGACAAAAAAGGAGCATTAAAAGCTTACAGCATGCATGAGGATAAAGAGGACATTCACAGCATATTACAATCATGGTAATTTTGGAATTATGAATTAAATACCATACATTAGCAAACATTAAATACATAGAATGTGATGTTAAAGGATAAAACTTACCTTAACCACTTGCCGACCGCCGCACGACTATATACGTCGGCAGAATGGCACGGGCAGGCAAAAGGACTTACAGGTACGTCCTTGCCTGCCCGCGGGTGGGGGGTCCGATCGGACCCCCCCCCGGTGCCTGCGGCGGTCGGCAAATCTCCCACGGCGATCGGTGGTGAGGGGGAGGCCATCCATTCGTGGCCCCCCCCTCGCGATCGCTCCCAGCCAATGGGATCATTTCCCTGCCTTTGTATTGTACACAGAGGCAGAGGAAATGATGTCATCTCTCCTCGGCTCGGTATTTTCCGTTCCGGGCCGAGGAGAGAAGACTGCAATGTGAGTGCACCAACACACACACACACAGTAGAACATGCCAGGCACACAAAACACCCCGATCCCCCCCCCGATCGCCCCCCGATCCCCCCCCCAATCACCCCCCCGTCACAAACTGACACCAAGCTGTTTTTTTTTTTTTTCTGATTACTGTATTGGTGTCAGTTTGTGACAGTTACAGTGTTAGGGCAGTGAGTGTTATGCCCCCTTTAGGTCTAGGATACCCCCTAACCCCCCCTAATAAAGTTTTAACCCCTTGATCACCCCCTGTCACCAGTGTCGCTAAGCGATCATTTTTCTGATCGCTGTATTAGTGTCGCTGGTGACGCTAGTTAGTGAGGTAAATATTTAGGTTCGCCGTCAGCGTTTTATAGCGACAGGGACCCCCATATACTACCGAATAAATGTTTTAACCCCTTGATTGCCCCCTAGTTAACCCTTTCACCCCTGATCACTGTATAACCGTTACGGGTGACGCTGGTTAGTTTGTTTATTTTTTATAGTGTCAGGGCACCCGCCGTTTATTACCGAATAAAGATTTAGCCCCCTGATCGCCCGGCGGTGATATGCGTCGCCCCAGGCAGCGTCAGATTAGCGCCAGTACCGCTAACACCCACGCACGCAGCATACGCCTCCCTTAGTGGTATAGTATCTGAACTAATCAATATCTGATCCGATCAGATCTATACTAGCGTCCCCAGCAGTTTAGGGTTCCCAAAAACGCAGTGTTAGCGGGATCAGCCCAGATACCTGCTAGCACCTGCATTTTGCCCCTCCGCCCGGCTCGGCCCAGCCCACCCAAGTGCAGTATCGATCGATCACTGTCACTTTCAAAACACTAAACGCATAACTGCAGCGTTCGCAGAGTCAGGCCTGATCCCTGCGATCGCTAACAGTTTTTTTGGTAGCGTTTTGGTGAAATGGCAAGCACCAGCCCCAGGCAGCGTCAGGTTAGTGCCAGTAGCGCTAACACCCACGCACCGTACACCTCCCTTAGTGGTATAGTATCTGAACGCATCAATATCTGATCCGATCAGATCTATACTAGCGTCCCCAGCAGTTTAGGATTCCCAAAAACGCAGTGTTAGCGGGATCAGCCCAGATACCTGCTAGCACCTGCGTTTTGCCCCTCCACCCGGCCCAGCCCAGCCCACCCAAGTGCAGTATCGATCGATCACTGTCACTTACAAAACACTAAACGCATAACTGCAGCGTTCGCAGAGTCAGGCCTGATCCCTGCAATCGCTAACAGTTTTTTTGGTAGCGTTTTGGTGAACTGGCAAGCACCAGCCCCAGGCAGCGTCAGGTTAGTGCCAGTAGCGCTAACACCCACGCACGCACCGTACACCTCCCTTAGTGGTATAGTATCTGAACTGATCAATATCTGATCTGATCCGATCAGATCTATACTGGCGTCCCCAGCAGTTTAGGGTTCCCAAAAACGCAGTGTTAGTGGGATCAGCCCAGATACCTGCTAGCACCTGCGTTTTGCCCCTCCGCCCGGCCCAGCCCAGCCCACCCAAGTGCAGTATCGATCGATCACTGTCACTTACAAAACACTAAACGCATAACTGCAGCGTTTGCAGAGTCAGGCCTGATCCCTGCGATCGTTAACAGTTTTTTTGGTAGCGTTTTGGTGAACTGGCAAGCGCCAGCGGCCTAGTACACCCCGGTCATAGTCAAACCAGCACTGCAGTAACACTTGGTGACGTGGCGAGTCCCATAAGTGCAGTTCAAGCTGGTGAGGTGGCAAGCACAAATAGTGTCCCGCTGCCACCAAGAAGACAAACACAGGCCCGTCGTGCCCATAATGCCCTTCCTGCTGCATTCGCCAATCCTAATTGGGAACCCACCACTTCTGCAGCGCCCGTACTTCCCCCATTCACATCCCCAACCAAATGCAGTCGGCTGCATGAGAGGCATTTTTATGTCCTCCCGAGTACCCCTACCCAACGAACCCCCCCAAAAAAGATGTTGTGTCTGCAGCAAACGCGGATATAGGCGTGACACCCGCTATTATTGTCCCTCCTGTCCTGACAATCCTGGTCTTTGCATTGGTGAATGTTTTGAACGCTACCATTCACTAGTTGAGTATTAGCGTAGGGTACAGCATTGCACAGACTAGGCACACTTTCACAGGGTCTCCCAAGATGCCATCGCATTTTGAGAGACCCGAACCTGGAACCGGTTACAGTTATAAAAGTTACAGTTACAAAAAAAGTGTAAAAAAAAAAAAAAACACAAACAAAAATATAAAATAAAAAATAATAGTTGTCGTTTTATTGTTCTCTCTCTATTCTCTCTCTCTCTATTCTTCTGCTCTTTTTTACTGTATTCTATTCTGCAATGTTTTATTGTTATTATGTTTTATCATGTTTGCTTTTCAGGTATGCAATTTTTTATACTTTACCGTTTACTGTGCTTTATTGTTAACCATTTTTTTGTCTTCAGGTACAGCATTCACGACTTTGAGTGGTTATACCAGAATGATGCTTGCAGGTTTAGGTATCATCTTGGTATCATTCTTTTCAGCCAGCGGTCGGCTTTCATGTAAAAGCAATCCTAGCGGCTAATTAGCCTCTAGACTGCTTTTACAAGCAGTGGGAGAGAATGCCCCCCCATCGTCTTCCGTGTTTTTCTCTGGCTCTCCTGTCTAAACAGGGAACCTGAGAATGCAGCCGGTGATTCAGCCAGCTGACCATAGAGCTGATCAGAGACCAGAGTGGCTCCAAACATCTCTATGGCCTAAGAAACCGGAAGCTACGAGCATTTTATGACTTAGATTTCGCCGGATGTAAATAGCGCCATTGGGAAATTGGGGAAGCATTTTATCACACCGATCTTGGTGTGGTCAGATGCTTTGAGGGCAGAGGAGAAATCTAGGGTCTAATAGACCCCAATTTTTTCAAAAAAGAGTACCTGTCACTACCTATTGCTATCATAGGGGATATTTACATTCCCTGAGATACCAATAAAAATGATTAAAAAAAAAAAAAAAATGAAAGGAACAGTTTCAAAATAAGATAAAAAAGCAAAAAAATAATAAAGAAAAAAAAAAAAAAAAAAAAAAAAAAAAAAGCACCCCTGTCCCCCCTGCTCTCGCGCTAAGGCGAACGCAAGCGTCGGTCTGGCGTCAAATGTAAACAGCAATTGCACCATGCATGTGAGGTATCACCGCGACGGTCAGATCGAGGGCAGTAATTTTAGCAGTAGACCTCCTCTGTAAATCTAAAGAGGTAACCTGTAAAGGCTTTTAAAGGCTTTTAAAAATGTATTTATTTTGGTGCCACTGCACGTTTGTGCGCAATTGTAAAGCATGTCATGTTTGGTATCCATGTACTCGGTCTAAGATCATCTTTTTTATTTCATCAAACATTTGGGCAATATAGTGTGTTTTAGTGCATTCAAATGTAAAAAAGTGTGTTTTTTCCCCAAAAAATGCGTTTGAAAAATCGCTGCGCAAATACTGTGTGAAAAAAAAAAAATTAAACACCCACCATTTTAATCTGTAGGGCATTTGCTTTAAAAATATATATAATGTGTGGGGGTTCAAAGTAATTTTCTTGCAAAAAAAAATAATTTTTTCATGTAATCAAAAAGTGTCAGAAAGGGCTTTGTCTTCAAGTGGTTAGAAGAGTGGGTGATGTGTGACATAAGCTTCTAAATGTTGTGCATAAAATGCCAGGACAGTTCAAACCCCCCCCCCCCCAAATGACCCCATTTTGGAAAGTAGACACCCCAAGCTATTTGCTGAGAGGCATGTCGAGTCCATGGAATATTTTATATTGTGACACAAGTTGCGGGAAAGAGACAAATTTTTTTTTTTTTTTGCACAAAGTTGTCACTAAATGATATATTGCTCAAACATGCCATGGGAATATGTGAAATTACACCCCAAAATACATTCTGTTGCTTCTCCTGAGTACGGGGATACCACATGTGTGAGACTTTTTGGGAGCCTAGCCGCGTATGGGACCCCGAAAACCAAGCACCGCCTTCAGGCTTTCTAAAGGGCGTAAATTTTTGATTTCACTCTTCACTGCCTATCACAGTCTCGGAGGCCATGGAATGCCCAGGTGGCACAAAACCCCCCCAAATGACCCCATTTTGGAAAGTAGACACCCAAAGATATTTGCTGAGCGGTATAGTGAGTATTTTGCAGACCTCACTTTTTGTCACAAAGTTTTGAAAATTAAAAAAAGACAAAAAAAATTTTTTTTTTGTCTTTCTTCATTTTCAAAAACAAATGAGAGCTGAAAAATACTCACCATGCCTCTCAGCAAATAGCTTGGGGTGTCTACTTTCCAAAATGGGGTCATTTGGGGGGGGTTTGTGCCACCTGGGCATTCCATCACCTCCGAAATTGTGATAGGCAGTGAAGAGTGAAATCAAAAATGTACACCCTTAGAAATCCTGAAGGCGGTGATTGGTTTTCGGGGTCCCGTACGCGGCTAGGCTCCTAAAAAGTCCCACACATGTGGTATCCCCGTACTCAAGAGAAGCAGCAGAATGTATTTTGGGGTGCAATTCCACATATGCCCATGACCTGTGTGAGCAATATATCATTTAGTGACAACTTTGTGCAAAAAAAAAAAAAATAAAAAATAAATTGTCACTTTCCCGCAACTTGTGTCAAAATATAAAATATTCCATGGACTCAACATGCCTCTCAGCAAATAGCTTGGGGTGTCTACTTTCCAAAATGGGGTCATTTGGGGGGGGTTTGTGCCATCTGGGCATTTTATGGCCTTCAAAACTGTGATAGGTAGTGAGGAGTAAAATCAAAAATGTATACCTTTAGAAATCCTGAAGGCAGTGATTGGTTTTCGGGGCCCCGTATGCGGCTAGGCTCCCAAAAAGTCCCACACATGTGGTATCCCCATACTCAGGAGAAGCAGCTAAATGTATTTTGGGGTGCAATTCCACATATGCCCATGGCCTGTGTGAGCAATATATCATTTAGTGACAACTTTTTGTAATTTTTTTTTTTTTTTTTTGTCATTATTCAATCACTTGGGACAAAAAAAATGAATATTCAATGGGCTCAAAATGCCTCTCAGCAATTTCCTTGGGGTGTCTACTTTCCAAAATGGGGTCATTTGTGGGGGTTTTGTACTGCCCTGCCATTTTAGCACCTCAAGAAACGACATAGGCAGTCATAAATTAAAGGCTGTGTAAATTCCAGAAAATGTACCCTAGTTTGTAGGCGCTATAACTTTTGCGCAAACCAATAAATATACACTTATTGACATTTTTTTTACCAAAGACATGTGGCCAAATACATTTTGGCCTAAATGTATGACTAAAATTGAGTTTATTGGATTTTTTTTAGAACAAAAAGTAGAAAATATCATTTTTTTTCAAAATTTTCGGTCTTTTTCCGTGTATAGCGCAAAAAATAAAAACGGCAGAGGTGATCAAATACCATAAAAAGAAAGCTCTATTTGTGGGAAGAAAAGGACGCAAATTTCATTTGGTTACAGCATTGCATGACCGCGCAATTAGCAGTTAAAGCGTCGCAGTGCCAAATTGTAAAAAGTGCTCTGGTCAGGAAGGGGGTAAATCCTTCCGGGGCTGAAGTGGTTAATATAGTCCTTCTGCAGGACCTGAATGATAGCAGAACAGGTCTCTGGAATAATGATTCCCAGAGCCTGGGGGGAGATCCCAGTTGTGAACTTGAATCCTGGAGACTTCCCATCGCCAAGTACCGCAAGGTGGTGAAGAGCCTTTGTTCGGGAGTGATGGCTTGCCACACACAGGTGTCCTGCTTGGTAATATAGGGGGACAGCAAAGCCAACAGACGGTGAAAGATGGGGTCCGTAATCTGGAGATAATTCTTGAAATCATCAGGATTATTCTCCTGAAGCTCCAGCAACAAAGGCATTTGAGAGAATTGGTCACGATTAAGTAACCAATTATTGGTCCATGAACTCCTCCCCCTGTTCATGGACTGGACCTAGGTCAAAGCAATAACTCCAACACCAAGCCCAACAACAGCATGAACTCTACGATGAGTACATAACCACAACATGGCTAGAAAACGGTCGGTTGCTCAGAACGAACTAACAGGACGCACTGAAAATCGGAAAGGGCCTGAGAAGAACGAGCTGAAAATCAGAAACAAGTGGACAAGAACAAGAACGCAGGAAGCCCACCCAGCATAATGATGTAACAGGCCACATCCACAACTGACGCATTGTGTCCCTCCCGACTTTCTCAAAGGCAGGAAGCACTGAGGCTGTGTCACACTTAATAAATAAACAGCAAAATCCTGTCATGGCAACCAGTAAACAACACACCATGCTTGGGAGCAAGAGATAGATGGCATCCATATACAGCACATAAATTCTGAAACCAACATAGAACTTCTGTACCCATAATATACTACAGGAGTGGGACAATTCTGTGAAGGAGATCCATGGAGGTTGTTTATTGGACTTTATGTAACCTCTTGTTATCATGGGGTCCATCATAATAGGTGAGGACACATGCAACAGTGCACCTGGGTGATTGAGCTTGACACGTGGAATTCAGCTGATTTTGGAACACTGGATAATATCTGGAATTTATTGCACATATTTTGTGAGATTCATTAATATCACAATAGGTCTGTTTGGATTCTTATATATTTTTCTGGCACTAAAGATTTATATATATAATTTGGAATTTAGCATGATATGTCACCACGTTTGGTGGTTATTGGCGTGTATAGATTTGATTTAGGTTTCTGCGGTGTGTTTACTAGGAGCGTTGCACTTTTTTTAAATTCATAAAAGATTAGGGCTTTGCGAGAGAGGTACACAGGAGGTAGGATAAATAGACAGGAGTAAATGTTTTAAAATCTGCCATGTTGATCTGTGAGCTATTGTATTTAAAGTGTACCCAAAACCAATATCATTTTTATTGGTGTCTGCATCTCCACTGGGAAAAATTACCCTTAATGTTTGTCTTGGTGATCATTGTCACAGAGCAGAAAGGGATGGCAACTGTAACATTTTACAGTTGTCATAGGGGAAATCTTCTGATTGGGGCCTCTGTTCTATTGACAAATGTCTAGGAAAGGTTTTTTTTCCAATTTGGAGAGATTTATTCTCACTTTTCTTTTTGGAGCAAAAGTAGAGGAAAATCTCCCGTATGGAACATAGATAGAATCCCTTCCTTCACAACGTTATTCAAAACTATTAAAAGTAAAAGAACTCCTGGCTAAATGTGGAATTATTTATTGCCAATGTCATAGACTGGACACACATTTCTGTTGCCATGGCTTCTGGATATGTACAGTATATGTGTTCATCTGTGTTGGAATTGTTTCAGAACTTTCGTGTAGCCATAGTCTTTGTATGTCAGTGGTGGGTAGGTCTGTGGAAGCTCAACTCTTGAGGGGACCTCAGAGTGGATCCCTTCATGTGTTTAAAAGCTGTGGAGTTAGGTAAGGAGCATCATGTGTGAACACAAAGTCTTGGAAACTCCTGGAAGTTGGAGACCAATGGTCAATTTATCAATGTATGACATACAGTAAAACATAACCAATGTGTTTGGGGATTGAGGTTTCCCTTTCTTCACAGCTATGGTAGTGTGAAATTTTGTTTTTCATGCAGTCTGTGTCATAATGAGCGTTACAGAGTGCCATGTGTCTGCACCTGTGTGAAAAGCATTAAGTCGTTCTCGAATTACTTTCTTTTTTTATAAATACCCTATTATATTGGACTTTTTTTTCAGTTTTTTGCATGTGTCTGGCAAAGGCTGAGGTCTGTGTGGAAGTCAGAAAGAAAATGTCAGTTTCCTAAGCAGGTTGTGTTTGAATTGGAATAGAGTTTGGTTATTGCCTGGAATTATCCTTTAATATATACTGTGCTTTCTATCCATGGTTGACCATTATACTATTAAACTATTGGTGATATTTTGGATAACATAAGTTGTATACCTGGGTGGGAGAGACCAGAAGGAACTAAATGTACAGTTCATTTATGCACGTTTTCCATTTGTAGACATCAGTAAATGATTTTAACATGATCTTGTGCAATATTACATTTTGGGTATATTTTAACAGTTGATATTGATTGTGATATTACCTGGTACCCTAAATGTTAAAATGGTACCCTAAATGTCCCATAGCAGGTGGCATAAATTTCTGCTAAATATTTGTATTAAACTGAGAATATTGGTAACTTATAGAAGTAATTTATAACACCCATACAAATTATCTGTTGTATTTGTAAATGCTCTTAAAGTACCGACTGCGCTGTTTCTCATGAGGTGGACTCTTTACCTTGGAATGCCCCGTACCTGATATCCACAAAACATTTATAGTTTATTTATATACATGAAACTATTTGGATGTGATGTCTTAATTTATGCAGGGAAACAACATATTTTTTTTGAAGAATGTAAAAACAAAATTACTGCCACTTTAGCAAAGATATTTGTCCTTGAAAACAAGGGAGGCGTCATAAACACCTGGTATTTATAAACTTGCTAGCAGATTGTAATGGTCATAAAAAGGAATGTTCCTGACATTTTATGGAAATGCAAGTTCTATCTTTACAGCAATGACATCCTTAGAGACTGTTAATCTGCTCCCTTTGGCACTGGCAGTTTGTTCATATAAAATGTGTGTTAAAAAAGCCTGCATATAAACCTACTATTAAAAAAGATCTAAAGATATTCATGCAGACACTACCTTTCCTCTCTCAAATATCATGAGGGAACTTAAGGAACCTCACTAAAAACATTTTTAAGAATCCTGTAAAAAATACACTCTACCTGACCTAAACCTGCCACACGACTTTCCAATTGAGAGAGCCCACAGGACTGCTTCAAGACCACTGGCACCAGGTGCCTACCCACACCCACTGATTTGATAAGATACTGAATTATAATACTAGGTGGCTATCCTCAGAGCTGCATGCCTGGCAAGTAAGTTGAGAGTGCAAAAAATCTCAATATTCTCTAACTTATCTGTGGTCATTCAGAAACAACTTAATTCAGCGATGTTAAAAAGCAACTCTGTTACAACTA
The DNA here is from genome assembly GCF_042186555.1 of Aquarana catesbeiana. Taxonomy (NCBI): domain Eukaryota; kingdom Metazoa; phylum Chordata; class Amphibia; order Anura; family Ranidae; genus Aquarana; species Aquarana catesbeiana. The sequence goes on from NC_133325.1 coordinate 649,206,803, forward strand.
CTCTCAGCTGTTCGCTGTTTTGATCTCCCCAAATAAAAGTCCCAAGTGATCTTTCTTCAAAAAGTACATTTCCCTGCTCACAAAATTCCCTCAATAAAGACACTTTACCACATCTTTCTACTCTGGCACTCCTGACAAAAAAAATTAAGAGGAGTGTGCACAATCCACTGCACACTCATAAATGAGTAAAAAGACTCTGAAGGCCATTGTCCTTTTATTAAAAGTAACATCCATATCCAAAAAGTGACCTTCCCCAACATTCACTTCACCAAATTGCAATCAAGCAACATTTTTAGAGTCCTAGTTTGAAGCCCTATCCATGTTTTATGAGGGAATACTTGTCCCTGGTGGTGACATCAACTTTTTGTTGGAACATCTCCTGGACGCACCCAGAACTACATCCTATCTATCCTTTGCAGCTTGTGTGCTAGTGTGTACACAAACATTGGTATTATTTACTGGTGTTAGTTTTGTTTGTTTTCTAGTCTGGTCCGTGTCTGCCTCCTATGGCCACCTGCAGGCTTTGCAGTGGATTTAGCACTTCATTATCTATTGAATACAAATTTTGACTAAGTTTTATGTCAGGAATACAGGGCAAGCATATTGGATGGCTAACATGTACATACACATGCATAAAGTTCAATGAAATGTAAATGCTTTGTGTAATTATAGCATCCCCGAAGAAGCCCGACACATAGGGCGAAACATGTTGGGATTCAACTCTATGCCACTCTAATGTGTTCATGAACCACATTTATGGGTTTGAGCTTGTGTTTTTAACATTACTTTTTAAGATAATTTTGTTAAATACATTTTGAAGATTTTATCATAATATTATTTCTCGGTTTGATTCTTGCACCACTATAGTCCCATCCTTTTTGCTCTACTTGTTTCCAAAACCCTGGGATGAGGTGCACTTCATTGTGATAACTTATCCACATTGGTCTACATTCTATCTAATAGATGTCTTACTACATAATTCTTTCTTACTAATGTGGATATATCACTCTATTCATGTATTTATTAGAGAGAAATAATTATAGTTCCTATGGTTGCTTATTTATTTTCATTGTTTTTGTAAATTCTTGTGTGTTTATGTTGCATTAATATCTGGCATAATGGCAAAGTTTTGTGGAGAAGCATGGGAGGGTTTTATGTCCAAAATTCATCTTTCTCAAAATGCATCCGAAGCTAAGGAAGCTAATCTTGATAAATCCTTTTTGAAACTTCAACGTTTAGTGGAAAAAAGTCAGAATTTTATGGCATAAAAATTTTTTGGAAAAATATATTGAAAATAGAGTCACCCCTTGGGGGTTGAGAATTCAAATTTTTCCCAGTCTCAAAAAAAGTGACAAGGCTTTGAAAAATAAATGGGAACAAAATTTACAAACTTGTTTCTCTGAAATGATGTCTATGCTATGTAGTCAGTATGAAACTGAACTCTCTGAGGTTGATGTACAAATTCAAATATGGTACAACGAACATGCTTTGCTTATAGCGTTACCCAGGTTTGTTTGTAAAGAATAGGAACTAAAGGAACATATCGATAAATATACCAGTGGGGGGCAGGAGGCGGAGCCTAGTGGAGCAGACATGCATTGTTAGAGCTCCACACCGCTGAGGAGAGAAGAGAAGGACAAAGCGGAGCCTGCAGGCTCAAAAGGTATCCATTTGAACCTTTTTGCCCCAGGGAACAAACTGTGAAAGTTTGGGCAGGAAATATGGTACTGGGAGGAAACCGTGGCAGAAATAAAAATCACCTCACAAAGAGCTCACAGGCACTCACTGCAGCTGAAGCAGCTCCAGTCACCTCACAATATACAGCACCAGGGCGCTCTCACAGACAGAAAATGTCACAGCAAGACTCTCCATTTGAGTCAGATACAGAACAAATCCTCTCACAAACTTCTCCACAAGCCTCCTCAGCATCCCCAGTAATATTATTACAATTTGAAAAGATGCTTCATAAGGCTTTAAAACAAACCTCAGACCAAATAACAAAAAGCCTAACCAAAGAAATAAGAGAGCTGGGAAACCGCACCGCAGCCTTAGAAATAAAAATGGATGAAATTGAAATTACAACCCAAGAAAATATAACAGAATTGGAACAATTAAAAAAAGAGAATTTAATACTTCAAACTAAGCTCGAAGATTACGAAAATAGAGCCAGACGTTCAAACTTGCGCATAAGGGGAATACCTGAACCTGTGACAGACCTGCAATCTACTATTACTGCTCTATTACAAGAACTAAAGCCAGATATCCCTATTGAACGTTTAGAACTGGACAGAGTACATAGAGCCCTCACAGCCAAAAAGAAAGATGGACCCCCACGTGATATAATCACAAAATTTCATTATTACAGAACGAAAGAACAAATACTAATTGCTGCAAGAGAAAAAAAGGAACTTAATTTTCAAGGACACAATTATCAAATTTTTGCTGACCTATCCCAACTTACTATTACTAAAAGACGATCCATGAAACCCCAACTAATGGAACTGCAACGCCACAACATTATGTATCAATGGGGCTTCCCCTTTTCAGTCAGATTTAACTACCAAGGTACAATTTACAGAAGCAGATCAGCAGATGAACTACAACAAACCCTTTTAAAATTAAATCTGACAGAACCCACAAGCAGCAACACTCCCACACGCAGAAGAATGGCATCATCTTCACCTTCAGGCAGCACCCAGAAAATTTCAGAACAAAATGGGAATCATCATTCTCACAAAAGAGGCCGTTATGCCACATCATCCATGGACCAAGAAGATTCAATGGACTGACATCCTAATTCCTGATATCTCTTCATTTATTATACTAAGAGATGGTTCTCTATAAAAAAACCTATATTTATAACTGAATGTAACTGCATTCTGATAGTCACACACTGTGTGGGATCATGTTACATTCCAGTTATATTTCTTTTTACTTCTGATTCATATAGCCTTAGAATATATAAGTGAAATAAGGAAATTCTTGTTCAGTTATATATTATCAGGTAATAACAATAGATTTATTACTTTTTAGGACAAATATGTTCAATAATCCAGAAGTAATGGAAGCTTTTTCTTTCTTTTCTTAAAACAAATATATTATTACCTAACTAGTTCCTAGAATTATGTTTTTGTTTATTCTAATCTGAAGCAATACAACCTCAATTTTATGAGTTAACATATCTAAACAGTTACATATGAATAAAATATGTAATTGTTTACTCTAAAAGGGTTAAAATCCCAAAATAATTCAAACTATCTTCATCAATACCAAAGTTATTAACAGTACCTTTCTAACTGAATTATTTAGCCTAGGGCAAGACTAACCATATACAACCACCCTGGAATAAATAATTTCAACAAAAACTATATTCTGCACTCCAATTAATGAAACATCATTTTGATGTCTTTTGACATAGCACTTCTCTCCTGTAAGCGGAAGATCCGTGTACCCCCATTAGCCCTCCTCATTCTCCCAACCATATTATGTGGGAGTGTGACGAAGGCACTTATTCCCCTGAGAGAGATATTTATTCTCTTTCACGGGTAAATTGTGATTACTTGCAAAAAATAATTTATACAATGTATCATCTAATCTCATATGTTTTTTGTTTACTCTTTACTCCAGAATTCACTGGTTTCTTTTCTATCTATTCATCTCTTCAGTCCACACAGGTTGATCTGCGCAGTCAGCTCTGCATAACAAAAAGTAAGTCAAAACTATTTGATCTATTGCCATGGCACCACTGAATATACTTTCCCTGAATGTTCACGGAATAAATGTCCCTCAAAAAAGGACCAAAGCCTTCCGTACTTTCCATAACAAGAAGGCTCACATAGTATGCCTCCAAGAAACACACTTCACCAAAGATTCTACTCCAAAATATATTTCTCCTTTTTATCAACAAATTTACACGGCTTCTGCCTGTACCAAGCAAAGGGGAACTCTAATTGCATTTCACCGATCCACACCATTCACCTTATCATCAGAAATTAAAGACCCAGAAGGTAGATACCTGATACTCATGGGTTATATAATGGATACAGCAATCACGGTGATTTCCTACTACGCTCCTAACAAACAACCTACACCATTCCTCTCACATATATTACAAGTGATTAATACACACAAAATAGGAACAGTGATAATGTGTGGGGATTCGAACCAGGTCCTCCTCCCATTTCTAGATAAATCACCTTTTACACCATCCAAAATAACCTCTAGATTACCTTTTTCTCAACTTCTTTCCAAATACAATCTGGTAGATTCGTGGAGAGAAAGTAACCCAATGAAAAAGAAATTCACTTATTTCTCGCACCCTCATCAAACCTTCACCAGAATAGATCATATTTTTCTAACAATAGGAATGATACCAGAAATTATTGCATCAGATATAATTCCGATTCCGTGGTCTGACCATAATGCAGTATACACTACTATAGCCTCAGCCATACCAAAAGCGCATGACCCAACGTGGTACTTACCAGACATAATGCTCAAACACCCACTACATCAGATGGCCATTGAACAAGCTTTAAAGGAATACATATCAATTAATAATACAACAGACATCTCCCCAATAACACTGTGGGAAGCTCATAAGCCTGTCTTGCGTGGTACAATACAAAGACAAATGGCACTATTTAAACGGGAACGCAAAAATCTAGCAAAAAAACTAGAACTCAATTTTAATGCAGCTTACATATCATTTCAAGATAATCCATCTCAGAGTACAAAATCTCATCTGGAAAAATCTAGATTGGAATACGATCTATTTCTCACTGAGTCAGTTGATAAATCCCTCAAACGCTCCAAACACAATTTCTACATGAATACAAATAAACCAGGTACATATTTGGCTCGGGCATTAAATTCAACTAACAAATCTTTCAAACCAATACGTTTGAAATTATCAAAAAATGTTTACACTTGTAATCCAGTTAAAATAGTCCATAAATTTCACTCACATCTCGCAACTTTATACAAGACAAACAATGAATTTAATCCTACAGAGGCTGAATCCTTCTTCTCAAAAATAACCTTACCTGAGTTATCTCAGAATCAAAAAAGCAGTTTGGATGAGCCTATAACTATAGATGAAGTTGCTAATGCCATAAAAGACCTAAAACTTAACAAAAGACCAGGCCCAGATGGCTACTCGGCTTTATACTATAAAACATTCTCAGAAATACTCTCTCCCATTCTCACTGAAACTTTTAACAAACTTCTAGATGGACATTCTTTTCGGCAAGAAGCACTAATGGCAATTGTTTGTATGATCCCAAAACCCCTTTCTGATGATACTTCCTGTGTGAATTATCGGCCTATCTCTCTGTTAAACCTCGATATTAAATTATTAGCAAAAATAATAGCAAAACGCCTCAATAGCATTATAGGAAAATTAATACATAGAGATCAAGTAGGCTTCATGCCAAATAGACAGGCAGGCGATAATATACGCAGGGCAGTGTTATTGGCACATATTGCTAAAAAACGGAAAATCCCTTTATGTTTTCTATCTCTCGATATTAAGAGGGCATTTGAAAAAGTATCCGGGCAATATATGCAATATTCATTACAAAAATGGGGTTTTGGACCCCACTTTTTAACATGGATCAAAGCATTATATAATAAACCCAAAGCCTATATAAAATATGCTGGATACAAATCTGAAGCCTTTAATATCGAAAGAGGTACCCGACAGGGTTGCCCATTATCTCCCTTATTATTTGCCCTTATACTCGAACCCATGGCCCAATACATCAGAACAAACCAAACTATAACTGGCATTGAAGTAGGAGGTATTACACACAAATTATGTATATTTGCAGACGATATATTACTTTTTCTATCATCACCACAGGTCTCTGGTCCTAACTTAATACCAGCTCTTGATGGATTTGCAGCCCTATCCGGCCTTATGATTAATCCTAAGAAATGCCTAGTGCTTAATATTTCACTCACAAACATGGGATTGATCCCGGCTAGGGCTGCACTCCCATTCACATGGGCAGAAAAATCAATCCCATATCTTGGAATTCATTTAACAGCATCTCATTCTGACTTATTCTCAACCAATTATCCTCCTGTATTAAGACAGATCACAAATCTAATAAAACAATGGTCGCAACTTCCTTTATCCTGGATAGGGAAGATTAATGCAATCAAAATGACTATTCTACCCAAATTGCTTTATCTATTCAGAGTCCTCCCTATTCCAATTCCTTCCTATTTTTTGAGAATAGTACAAAAAAGAGCAACTTCGTTTATATGGGGCTCTTCTAAACCACGTATACCTATACACACACTACATCTTCCCAAAAATAAAGGAGGCCTGGGATACCCTAATTTTACTAACTACTACAGAGCAGCACATTTGGCCAGTCTGTCCAAATACCATGCAAAACAGGAAATCCCATTATGGGTATTTATAGAGGCTTCAGAAAATGACCCTCTATTAATATCAAATTTATTATGGCTTGATCCTAAAGACCGCTTTAAAATTCATAATCCCATAACTAAACACATCTTATCTCTCTGGGATAAACTAAAAAGCAAATATCAGTTACAATCTCCACACAATCCTCTCCTTTCTTTTATCAGAAATCCGGCCTTTTATCCGGCATGGATCTACCCAAATTCTTTTAAAGCTTGGACAACATCAGGCATTCAGACACTAAATGACTTCATAGCATCTAAATCATTCCTTTCATTCCCATCGCTTAGAGAAAAATATGATCTACCAAACTCTGAGATATTTAGATATCTCCAAATCAAAAATTTCTATACACCATTCCTAAAGGGGGATATACCATTATCCCAATTATCCATTTTTTAATCAATCTGTACAAAAGATCCATTTGCTAAAGGTACAATTTCATCACTTTATAATCAATTATATGGAGTAGCAAATCTTAATAGACCCTCTTACGTTCAGAAGTGGGAGAAGGACCTGGGACGAACTTTAGAAGACACGGACTGGTCTAACATATGGCTCACATCTAAGTCATCTTCACCCAACATCTTAGCACTGGAGACAAATTATAAAGTCCTAACTCGCTGGTACCTTGTACCCGCTAGAGTGGCAAAATATTCACCTAATACCTCAGCTCTTTGTTTTCGAGGATGCCCAGAAATAGGCACATATTTACACATACGGTGGACGTGCCCAGTAATCCAAACCTTCTGGAAGGAAGTCTTCGTGATTGCATCTAAAATATTTAAAAAAATAATACAACCAGATCCATATTTAACTTTACTTAATCTAAAACCGGAATGGTTAACACTCTCTCAATTCAAACTTATGATCCAACTAATAACGGCTGCAAAACAAACAGTGGCCAAGGCATGGAAATCTCCTACATTGGTACTAGCAGAAACAATTCACAGAATGAATAATACAATGTCCCATGCTAAGATGGTAGCCATCGATCAAAATCAAATTCCAAAATTTGAAAAACTTTGGCATCCTTGGATAAAACAACAGTTCCTGTCAAACTTCAATGACAATGTCCTGTTGCCATGGTAACAGATTAAATGACTTACAGAGACACCCATTCTAAGGCTTCAAAGAGAACTAAAAAGAATAATAAACTGACGAGCGGGACAACCTTGTGGACCATACCTCTACCTTTCAACCCCTTTTCTTCTTTCTCTTTCCTTTTCTCCACCTTACGATTAAAGCTCATTATCAGAATTTATTTGACCTATATACACTCTACTTGTAAACAATATGTATAGTAGGTATAAATCATTTAAATACCTACAAAAGTAACTAAGGAAATGAAATATATATTTAATTTAGGTTTACGTGAACCCAATGTTTAATATTTGAAATTTCATGATATTTACCTATATAAACCCTACTGTAAAACAATGAGCTTACTTTATAGATCCTTGTAAACTTACTTTATGTATCTTTATAACATTGTATACTCAATAAACTTCTTTTGACAAGGAAAAATATACCAGTGATGTTATCAATAACAAAGAAAATAAATATTTATGTGAAAATCAGCTCATCATGTGGGCTGTGCATATAAATGGAATCAAGAGACACAACCTGGACCCTTTTCTCGACAGAATAATCAAGCACCAGCTAACCAGAGTAATCACATTTCTGATGTATCATCTATGTCTTCTGTATCCTCTAATCAGTCCACAATCTATCACGATATTACAGATGAAAAATCGTCCAAGAAACGGAAAGGAAATACTGACACATCACTCTCCGGGAGCTCTAAAAGTGCATTTGACATTTGATCGTAAATCACTGGTGGTTCATCCAAAAAATTCACAACAATGTTCTAACCTTGTTCACCATTTATCCTTCAAACCTTCACTTAACACTTCAGTTTCTTAAACTAACAATGTGGCGGGATCTCTTCTATCTTCTTTTTTTCTTCCTACAACACAAGCACAATCTTCCATTAAGGTGAGTAGTTCCATTATGCTTTGCACTAGTAGCCAACCACATATAGACCCAAAATGGCCCCCAATTATTTTTAATAACAAAGGGACAAAGGAACCCTAGAGAGCCCAATCATACAGACACACGTGGAAAGACACAATTCGAAATCATAAGCCTATCTTCCCATTCTTTTTCCACAGCTGAATTACATGTTCTACAGTTAGGCTTAACCTTCTGCCTGAATGCTAATGCTGATAAGTTTGACATTGTCAAAGATATACATTTATTCGCTCGAAGACTCTTGTTTAAAACTATATATGATAAACCCAGCAATTTAACAAGGTTGAACCTTTCAACCACTATTGAAGAGCCAAATTTTACAGTTAGGGAAATTCAAGCCATTAACCACTTCCCGCCCGGCCTATAGCAGATTGAAGGCCAGGCGGTGGTTCAGTTATCATGACTGGGCGTCATATGACGTCCAGCAGGATAACATGCCGCCGTGCACCCGGTGATCGGTGGAGAGGTGTGTCAGTCTGACACACCGCTCCACCGATCTTGGTAAAGAGCCTCCGGCAGAGGCTCTTTACCACGTGATCAGCGGTGTCCAATCACGGCTGATCATGATGTCAATAGGAAGAGCCATTGATCGGCTTTTCCTCACTCGCGTCTGACAGATGTGAGTAGAGGAGAGCCGATCGGCGGCTCTCCTGGCAGGGGGGTCTGCGCTGATTTTTTATCAGCGCAGCCCCCCCTCTGATGACCACACTGGACCACCAGGGATCGCCACTAGGACCACCAGGGAAGGGGGCAACATGTGGATGGCCAGGTATGTACCCCATGGCCATCCACATGTGCCCAATGTGCTCAGTCAGTGCCCAATTTGTGCCAATCAGTGCCCACAAATGGGCACTGATTGGCACCATTATATTGCAGTGATGACCAGCAATGCCACCCTTAGGGGCATCAGTGCCACCAATCAGTGTCATCAGTGCCACCCATTAGTGTCCATCGGTGCCACCTGTCAGTGCCCATCCATGCCCATCAGTGCCCACCTATCAGTGCCCATCTGTGCCACCCATCAGTGCCACCCATAAGTACCCATCAGTGCCACCCATAAGTACCCATCAATGCCACCTACGAGTGCCCATCAGTGCCACCTATGAGTGCCCATCAGTTCCGCATACCAGTGCCACCTATCAGTGCCCATCAGTGCCGCCTATCAGTGCCCATCATCAGTGCCACCTCATCAGTGCCACCTTATTGGTGCCACCTCATCTGTGCCCATCAGTCCCGCTGTATCAGTGCCCATTAGTGCAGCCATATCAGTGCCTGTCATTGAAGAAGAAAACGTACTTATTTACAAACATTTTTAACAGAAACAAAGAAAAACTTGTGTTTTTTCAAAATTTTCGGTCTTTTTTTATTTGTTGCACAAAAAATAAAAACTGCAGAGGTGATCAAATACCAGCAAAAGAAAGCTCTATTTGTGGGAACAAAATGATAAAAAAAATTGTTTGAGTACAGTGTTGCATGACCGCACAATTGTCATTCAAATTGCGACAGCGCTGAAAGCTGAAAATTGGCCTGGGCGGGAAGGTGTCTAAGTGCCTGGTATTGAAGTGCTTAATGAGTTAATGGAGCTTTGGAATGAGGGTGATGTTCTTCATGAGACGCCCTCTCATTCCAACACTTGGGTACACCCTGTTGGGGAACACACTTTCCCCCTCCTGTATCTTTCAAACCCAAATCAAATATTTCCCAATTTTGGGTAACAACCCCAACATTTAGGCATTTGTCCAACAAACTACTAAAGAAATAGAAAGCACAGCATGGTCAAAAACTGGCCCAGACCATCTCTCCTCAATACACAGGAAAGCCCTTATATTTTTGCAGAATAATGCTGATAAGTGATTAAACCAGCTGATAAAGGTGGTAACCTAGTAATTATGAATCATGAAAATTATGAACAGATGTGCATGATCATTTTCCACAACAGAGAGTGGTATAGGCCCATCTCTCAGACAGTAATTGACAACCACAGCATGAAGTTGAGGAATATTATCCATAAGGCCTTTTTAGCTAACATCATAGACAAACAAACATGGAATTACCTAAGTATTAAGGAGACAAAAATACCCACCTTCTATGCTCTGCCAAAGGTGCACAAATCCTTAACCAACCCTCCAGGTCATCCAAGCATTTCTGGCTGTGGGAGCCTGACAGAGAATGCAAGTAGCTTAGTTGATAGCTAATTGCACCCTCATGTTAAATCCCTTTTTTTCTTATGTATAGGATACAATTGACCTTTTGAAAATGATTTAAGGGGTACATATTCCTAAGAACGCATGGCTTGTGGCCAGAGATGTAGAGAGTCTCTACAATACTATTCCACATGAATTTTGCCTCAAAGTCATAGCTGACCAACTACGAGAGAGTGGTGGCTTCTGAGATTAATGATTTTGTGCTGACCCTGTTAAAATTCATACTAAATAGAAATGTATTTAAGTTCGGACATTCCCACTACCTCCAGGTGCAGGGAGTTGCGATGGGGACACGATGTGCCCCATCGTATGCCAACCTGTACCTGGGGGGTGAGAGAGAGTTATTCACACGAGAGCACATCATCCATTTTCTTGATTGTATTGTCATCTGGCATCGTTATATTGACAATGTCTTAATTATTTGGTCAGGCACTCTTCAAGAACTAATTCAATTCATGGAGATTTTAGGCTGCAATAGGTATAATCTAAAATTCACTATGTCTTGTGATCAACAAATTATCACTTTTTTGGATGTCAGGATCTTTGTTGGGGCTGATGGCTCCCTAGGCAGTACGCTGTTCAGGAAGCCATCGGCAGGCAACACAATTCTGCATGCTTCCAGTTCCCATCCTCAATATTTGGTTAAAAGCATCCATTACAGTCAGTATCTCTTTCTTAAGTCTTAAGAGAAACGGTAATAATCTTAAGGCTTTTGAAGTTAAAGCCAAACAGCTATACTTACGTTTACGACATAGAGACTACAGCAATAGTAGCCTAAAAAAACCCTATAATAGGGCTAATGAACACACACATATTACTTTGATTTATAAATCTAAAAACACACAAGATCCACAGACGGTGAGAATCATTACCACATATTCTAAACAGTACCAACAAGTAAGACACAAAATTAATAAATATTGTCTGCTTCTTCTAGCTGATCCTATCATTGGCAAATACATTGACAAGCAACCATCTATCACTTATAAATGCTCTAAATCTTTAAAGGATCGTTTGGTCCAGAGCCATTATATGGCCCAAACCAAAACAACATTTTCTGTTTCAGGTACCTTTTCGTGCAAAAAGTGTAAATATTTTTTTTTTTAATACCAATGGTTTCTTTCCATTGTACAATCAAAAAAATATAACAAGGAAATCACATACCATATCTTGTACAAATCAAAGGTCATAACAGTACAAATGTCTCAAGGATATTAGAAAGCATTCCAACATATGGCCAGCGGCTCATCAAGGGGTTCTTCCATGAGAACGATCTGTGCATTTTATTACTTTGGTCTTAGTCAAGACTTAGCCGACAGGTAAAGTACAAGATTTGGTTATCAATAGTCAAAAATTAAGTAGGGTATGAAAACTCAACAACTAACTCAAAGATGACATAACTTATATACATATAAGGGTACCAAAGCAAAAGTTACTGGATTGCTAGTATCTATAGTATACAATCATAAAGCCATAGGTTGACCAAAGCTCCCATTTCCGATTGTAAATTAGCATAGTGTCCATAATTGTATGGTGAACCCTTTCCATGAGTTGAATGGCAGCCATACGACTCAAAATCTGATCCCAAGGGACCCTGGGGGTGTGCCAGTGCAATGCAATTGCCCAGTGGACTACACTGAACATGGTATGGGCCAGTTCCTGTTCAGGAGGGGAGACCCCTGGTAGGTCAGCAAAGAAAAGGCACATTTGGTATGTCAAGGTCAGTTGCATCTCCATGATCTAAGCAACCTTAGATGACACCCTTTGCCAGATGGATTTGATTGGCCCACAGCTCCAGAAAATGTGTAAGTGAGTGCCCCTATCAGGGCATCCTCTCAAACAGGACTCGGAGACCGTGAGGCAAAACCTGTGCAGTTTTGAGAGTGTGTAATACCACCTAGTGTGGAGCTTAACCACCGTTTCCTTCACTGCCATTGATTTTGTGTACTTGTGCATATTAGTAAGCATGTCCACCCAATCTTCTGGGGAGATTTCCTGACCCGTCTCCTCCTCCCAACTCAACATTGCTAAAGACTTAGCAGGGAGATTCATCTCATTGAGGTACCTGTACATAATAGAAATAGTACCCTTCTCCCTGGAGGAGATCATACACATATGCCCAAAAGTAGAACCCGTGCAGGGCCCATCCAGGGGGAATTGAGTGTCAAAGAAATGCCTGACCTGCAAGTACTTGTAGAAATCAGTTCTGGGCAAAGCATATTTCGACTGGAGAGAGGAGAAGGTGCAAAATACTGAGTTTTTCATTAGTGAGTCCACAATGTCACCCTCAACCCAGTGGGAGAAGTCTTGGGGGAGGAAAAGGCAGAAAGGAATCTGGGGTCTCCGAGAAAGGAGGCCAGCCTAGACTTTCTGGGAGGTAGTGAAAATTTCTTCTTATATAATGACCATAGTTGTAGCGATTGACCAACCACTAAGTTTAAAGGGGATAAATCCTTAGAACTTGCCAAACCTGTCCATAGCAAGCCCGGGAGGTAGCATCATCTCAATGGTTTGGTGGGAGACATTTGTTGGGAGAGCTCTAAAATAAAAAAAGTAGTTTTGGAAGAACTGACATCTTAAATGCCTGAACCTAAAAAGGAGATATGGTATGGGGCCCACGTGTGTATTAATTGCCTGATGTGGGCGAACACAGTGGGTAATTATAGTAGTGCATCTTACAAAGGGATGATGCCAATTTAATACCCAAGTACGATAGCGTTTCCCCACTACAGGCAAAACCAAACCTGGTTTGGATTCCAGATATTGAGGTCTGAGGGAAGTTACTCGGGAGAGCTGTGCATTTTAAAAAGTTGATCCCCAGATCTGATATGTCGTGAAAGATGTTAAGGGGTTGAGATCAGATTAGGCAGGGAGGCGACTGTTAAGAATAAAAGGACATCATCAACCTACATGCTGAGTTTAAACTCCTGGGCACCCTTCTGAAGACCTCTGATATTGGGGACCAGACAGATAGAGCGGGTCAAACTTTCGATAGCCAAAGCAAACAATAGAAAGGAAAGGGGACACCCCTACCTTGTTCCCCTCCCCAAAGTGAAATACTCTGAATTACAGCCTGAGAGTTTGATACAGGTTCGTGGATGATGATATAGGGCCCTGAATCCGTGCACAAACGCTCCCCGGAAACCAAATTTCATGAGAATTAGTTCAAGGTAGGGCCAGAGTACACTATCAAAAGCTTTGTGGATATCAAGGCTGAGTAATAAAACTCTACAGGAGAAAAGATCAGTGTCTTGAATAACATTCAAGTTAGCAGTATAGTTAGTGTTTATCTGGTGCTCCAGATGGAGTAATCCTTAGGGGTATAGTCTGTGGCTGTACTAGCTGGATGGTGATGTATCCATAGAAAGGGGTATTAAGGGTTAAAAAGGAAGGCAGCCATCCTTTAGAGTGTGTCCAGAACTCTGCAAGACATGTAAGGAAAAAACAGGGAGGGGGAGGGGGAGGCGCCGACCTGAGTGTAGTATTAAAGCTATGACTTTAATAGGATAAGATTAAAAACACGTCCAAGATGATAGAAGATGCATGCTCGTCAAAGTAAAGTGCAGTCCTGGCATTCCCTATGATTCTGTAGGTCTCACCACTGTTCCGGATAGCTGGAAAGGATTGAGCAGCTGGCTGGAATGCATCACAGTGTTTCTCCAGGAGCAAAGGAACCAAGAAGCTCCACACTGACCAGCATGGACCGTGGAACAGGAAGTGATGTCACTGGCCTCTGATTGGACCTAGGCAGGGCTGAAATCTGTTCAATCAGGGTTGCAGTGGTGAAAGGCTACGCGCTCAGAGCTGACTGCTCCTTCTATTGGTTCCTTCTAGAGGCCAATAGGAGGTATATGTGCACGAGGTATCTTGAGACATCCTGGTTTGCTCCCACGGGAGCAGATAGAGAACAAACGAATAACTCTGGACGGCAGCACACCAATACAACACTTTTATTGGGTTAAAATCCAGTGTACAGCAGCTAATCCATACAGTACAGAAGAGGGGGATGCAAGCAGCTTACACCTGAATCTGGTGCTTAATCATAGCTAGAGTAGTGACAAAACAAATGTAAATATATATATATGGTGTGGCCAATGGGAAACAAAGTAACCCAAGGGCCACTACCATGTACATAGTTAGTCAATCAAAGAATATGGAACAACTGTGACTGGAGAGCCCTCCAGTCCACAACTCTCACATAGACAGGTAAAAAAAACCAAGACAAATACTCACAATCATGTTGACACAAACCAATTACAAATAACATATTAAAATTAAATTTAAATCGCCACATTAACATGTAACATTGGGTATAACCCATGAGAGATAAAATCATACTGCTAGTTTAAAAATGGGTATTGTTATCCACACCACATGTGTGAAAGATTCACACATGTGTCTGTTCAGATATAAAAACCCACCAAGGACCTTCCATGTGTCAGATGTAACCGCAAGAACAAAAAAATGCATATATCAAATCAAAAAACAAAAAACATCGTAAAAAAGCATGTACATGCAAACACATGGACTAAGGAACGATACAACAGTCACTCCGAGACCATTAATAAAAACAAAAGCAAAAACAGAAAAGTTTCTTCTATTCCTGTATATGTCAGGAGGGCTGTAGGAAAAATTTCTTAGTATCGGTCCTAATCGGTCCATATGTGGATGAAAAGACCCTATAGTAGCTCACCAAAGGAGAAAAGGGAAACAAAAAAAAGCAAAAAACAGCAGCAACAAAAATATCAACAGCAACAAAAATATGGCAATTTTTGTTGTTTTTTTGTTTTTTTGTTTTTTTGTTTCCTTTTTCTCATTTTGGTGAGCTATTATAGGGTCTTTTCATCCACATATGGATCGATTAGGAACGATACTAAGAAATTTTTCCTATAGCCCTTCTGACATATACAGGAATAGAAGAAACTCTTCTGTTTTTGCTTTCGTTTTTATTAACCACTTGAGCCCCGGACCATTATGCTGCCTAAGGACCAGAGGTATTTTTCCAATTTGGCACTGCGTCGTTTTAACTGCTAATTGCGCGGTCATGCAATGCTGTACCCAAACGAAATTTGCGTCCTTTTCTTCCCACAAATAGAGCTTTCTTTTGATGGTATTTGATCACCTCTGCGGTTTTTATTTTTTGCGCTATAAACGGAAAAAGACCGAAAATTTTGAAAAAAAATGATATTTTCTAATTTTTGTTATATAAAAAATCCAATAAACTCAATTTTAGTCATACATTTAGGCCAAAATGTATTTGGCCACATGTCTTTGGTAAAAAAAAATGTCAATAAGCGTATATTTATTGGTTTGCGCAAAAGTTATAGCGTCTACAAACTAGGGTACATTTTCTGGAATTTACACAGCTTTTAGTTTATGACTGCCTATGTCATTTCTTGAGGTGCTAAAATGGCAGGGCAGTACCAAACCCCCCCAAATGACCCCATTTTGGAAAGTAGACACCCCAAGGAAATTGCTGAGAGGCATGTTGAACCCATTGAATATTTATTTTTTTTGTCCCAAGTGATTGAATAATGACAAAAAAAAAAAATATTTACAAAAAGTTGTCACTAAATGATATATTGCTCACACAGGCCATGGGCCTATGTGGAATTGCACCCCAAAATACATTCAGCTGCTTCTCCTGAGTATGGGGATACCACATGTGTGGGACTTTTTGGGAGCTTAGCCTCGTACGGGGCCCCGAAATCCAATCACCGCCTTCAGGATTTCTAAGGGTGTAAATTTTTGATTTCACTCTTCACTGCCTATCACATATTCGGAGGCCATGGAATGCCCAGGTGGCACAAACCCCCCCAAATGACCCCATTTTGGAAAGTAGACATCCCAAGCTATTTGCTGAGAGGCATATTGAGTCCATGGAATATTTTATATTTTGACACAAGTTGCGGGAAAGTGACACATTTTTTTTTTTTTTTTGCACAAAGTTGTCACTAAATGATATATTGCTCACACAGGCCATGGGCATATGTGGAATTGCACCCCAAAATACATTTAGCTGCTTCTCCTGAGTATGGGGATACCACATGTGTGGGACTTTTTGGGAGCCTAGCCGCGTACGGGGCCCCGAAAACCAATCACTGCCTTCAGGATTTCTAAGGGTGTAAATTTTCGATTTCACTCTTCACTGCCTATCACAAGATATTTGCTGAGAGGCATGGTGAGTATTTTGCAGCTCTCATTTGTTTTTGAAAATGAAGAAAGACAAGAAAAAACATTTTTTTTTTCTTTTTTCAATTTTCAAAACTTTGTGACAAAAAGTGAGGTCTGCAAAATACTCGCCATACCTCTCAGCAAATAGCTTGGGGTGTCTACTTTCCAAAATGGGGTCATTTGGGGGGGGTTTGTGCCACCTGGGCATTCCATGGCCTCCAAAACTGTGATAGGCAGTGAAGAGTGAAAACGGAAAATTGTATACTCACCTTTCCGTAATTTTCCTTTCCTGTCGCATCTTCATGGCAGCATACACGTTGGGTTGTGACTCCGCCTCCACAACCTGATAGGACCACATAGCTATAAATTAGAGAGTAGACACCTGCCCCAGTATTCTCTGTAACTATATACACATGTCACCTCAGAGGGTGGGTGATTGTATGCTGCCATGAAGATGCGACAGGAAAGGAAAATTACGGAAAGGTGAGTATACAATTTTCCATTTTCCTGTCGCATCATGGCAGCATACACGTTGGGGAGTAACTCGCCAAACTGGGTGGGAGTGCAAAAAAAAATCAAATTTATTGACAAGGAACAGAAGAATTGGCCTGTATGACGGCCCTCCCAAATTCAACTGCTGCTAAGCGTGCAGCGTCTATTTTATAATGGGAAATGAAGGTGTTTCTTGAAGACCAAGTGGCCGCTCTACAAATGGTTTCCGCTGAAACTTTACAGTAAGCTGCCCATGAAGTAGCCATTGCCCTGGTGGAATGCGCTCTAAGGTCTTCCGGGATTTGCAAGGTGCTTAAGGAGTAGGTCTTTTTGATAGCTTTCACGAACCATGAGGCGATGGTACGGGCAGAAGCTGCCTGGCCCTTCCTGAACCCATGTGGGATGACTAAAAGGTTCTCGCATCTCCTGAAAGACTTGGTCACCGAGAGGTAATGCAGAATGTTGCCCCTAACATCCAGGGGATGAGGAACGCCCTGATCTGTGCTCAAAGCCGGGAGGTCAATCTCCTGGTTAAAGTGGAATGCAGAGGAAACCTTTGGGATAAATTTGTCTGAAGGTTTCAGGGTTAGCCTGTCTGGGTAAACCATCAGGTATGGTTCCTTGATAAGTAAAGCTTGCATTTCCGAGACCCTTTTCGCTGAAGTGATGGCAATTAGGAATGATACTTTTAGAGTCAGGTCCCAAAGGGAGGTATCTTCAAGAGGGAAAAATGGTTCACCAGATAGAATTTCTAGGACAGTTGATAGGTCCCATGTTGGGAATGAAGGCTTCCTGGGAGGCCTTATCTTCAGGCATGCTTTCTGGAATTGAACTACAAGAGGGTTAAGTGCCCATCTAACCCCTGTCAGAGCAGAGATGGCAGAGACTTGGACTTTCAGGGTGCTAGATCTAAGGCCTTTGTCTAGGCCTGACTGTAGAAACTCAAGCACTTGTATTGCTGATGGGGAAGACGGGTCCCAACCTTGTTCCTGAGCAAAGGAAGAGAACTTCCCCCAGACTCTCTCGTAGGTGTTATTCGTGGAAGATTTCCTGGCTAAAAGCAGGGTTTCGACTACCCTATGTGAACAGCCTTGATCTAGGAACCTAGACCTTTCAGTCTCCAGGCCGCTAGGTGCAATCTCTCCGGATTCGGATGTAGTAGCTGGCCCTGGGTTAGTAGATCCGTTGTCACCGGAAGAGGAATTGGATCCGCTGTGCTCAGTTGCAGGAGGGTTGTGAACCAAGGCCTCCGTTGGCAGAAGGGAATCACGGCCAGGACTAGAGCTGCTGAGTGTTTGAGCCTCAGAAGGAACTTGGCTATCAGTGGGGTTGGTGGAAAAATGTAACCTAGGCGAAAGTTCCAGGTATGCTGGAGACAATCCGTTCCCTCCGCTGAGGGGAAGGGTTTCCTCGACAGAAACCTTTGACATTTCCTGTTCTCTGGTGTTGCTGCGAGGTCTATGTCTGGATGACCCCATGTCTGGCATATGAGGGCGAAGGCCTGCGGGCTTAGACACCACTCGTTGTTGGAAAAGAATGTCCTGCTGAGAGAGTCCGCCAGTTTGTTCTGAATTCCCGGAATATAGGCCGCCTTCAGGTCCTGCAGGTTCAGTTGAGCCCATCGCATCACCGGACCAACTTCCCGCATCATGGAGATGCTCTTGGTACCCCCCTGCCTGTTGATGTAGGCCACAGCCACTCGGTTGTCCATTTGGATGAGGACCTGTTTCCCTCTCAGAAGAGAGCTGAATGCCAAGAGGGCTTGGAAGGCTGCTTTCATCTCTAGGACGTTTGACACAACATCCCTGGTTTTGAAGTGCCAGCGGCCCTGAGCTGCATAATGTAGGTAGTGTGCCCCCCATCCTTCCAGACTGGCATCCGAAGTTACTACCTCCTGATGGAGAATGACTATCTGTTTGCATCTGCTGAGGTTGCCGGGGTGAGTCCACCACCGTAGAGATAATCTGGCTTCTTCTGAGATGCGAGTCGATTGGGACATGGACCATCCGTCCCACTGGCACAGGAAGGAGGCTTGCAGAGGTCTGGTATTCCATTGCGCCCATCTGACCATTGGAATGGTTGCTGATAAGGACCCCAGCAGGCTGAGGCATGCTCTGGCCGGTAAGTATGATGCTGGAACCACATCTTTCACTTTCTGAATTAGTAGGGACAACTTCTCCCTTGGCAGTTCTACCGTGTTGGCCCGGGTGTCTAGCTCGGCTCCCAGGAAGACCATCCTCTGGGTAGGATGGATTTTGCTCTTCTGCCAGTTGATTATCCAGCCCAGACTTGTTAGGGTGGAAACTAAGATCTCGCGATGTTGCACGAGTGATTCCTGGCTGTTTGAGAGGAGAAGAATGTCGTCCAGGTAATGATGGACCCTTAGACCTTTCTCCCTCAAAGAGGCTATTACTGGAAGCAGAACCTTTGTAAATGTTCTGGGTGCCGTAGAGATCCCGAAAGGGAGGCTTCGAAATTGAAAATGTTCCTGGCCCACCGAGAACCGCAGGAACTTTTGGAATGCCACGTGAATTGGTATGTGTAGGTAGGCATCCTGGAGGTCTACGGAGAGCATCCAGTCTCCCAAGTTTATGGCCTGGAGGATAGACTGCAGGCTTTCCATCCTGAACGACTCCACTTTGATGGATCTGTTGAGTTTCTTCAGGTCTAGAACCGGCCGAAAGTCCCCTGACTTCTTTTTGACGAGGAATAGTGGGGAATAGAATCCTCTGCCTCGTTGTGTTGGCGGAACCTCTGCTACCGCTCGTTTTTGAAGCAGCTCTAGGACATAAGTTAGAAGGGATAACCTTTTCTCCCCGGGAGGAGGAATACGGGTTGGGCAGAAATGATCTCTTGGGGGTCGATTTTTGAAGGCCCATCTGTGGCCAAAACTGACGGTGGCCAGGGTCCAGGTATCGTGTATGGTTTCCGTCCAGACCAGCTTGAAACTGGAAAGCCTTGCTCCTACTGCTGCTGGCCGGACGGGCGCACCTTCAAAAAGGCTTCTGGTCACTGGGAGCGGAAGTCTTAGGCTTTTGGAATTTCATAAAAGAAGTTTGAGGGTTCTTCCAGTTCCTTCGGTACTCCTTCCCTGGTCTGTACGCTTTCGCGTCTCTATACCTTTCTGGGAGATTCCGCTTAAAAGGAGGGGGTCTCTGTTTGGGCCTCCTATCTGAGGAAATGAGCCCGGATTTTCCACCAGTTACCTTGGAGATGGCCGTATCCAACTTTGTTCCGAAAAGGTGCTCACCGTCAAACGGAATGTAGCACCAATTAGACTTGGATGCCGGATCCGCCGTCCAGGGCTTCAGCCACAAAGCTCTTCTGGCCATCACTGAGGCC
The DNA here is from genome assembly GCF_042186555.1 of Aquarana catesbeiana. NCBI lineage: Eukaryota > Metazoa > Chordata > Amphibia > Anura > Ranidae > Aquarana > Aquarana catesbeiana. The sequence goes on from NC_133325.1 coordinate 649,227,485, forward strand.
AACATAGACTTTGAGGCAGACCTGATAGTGTCAACTGAGGCCTCAGCCACGAAATCACCAGCCAAGCTTAACTCTTGTAATGCCTTCACAATTTTCTCTTGGTCTGCCCCCTCTAATACCAGCTTTTCCGTGTTTGACGACCAACTCGAGATGGCCCTTCCTACTGCCGCGAGTGCTATCGCAGGCCTGCATGCACCTCCGGCCGAAAGGTAAGCCCGCTTGAGATCCGTGTCGATCTTTCGGTCAAGAACGTCTCTAAACGTAACCGCATCTTCTAGCGGGAGGGTAACATGCCTGGCGAGGCGCATTAAAGATGCGTCCACTACCGGAGGGGATACCAGAGGGTTCACTTTAGGCTCCTTGAGTGGGTACAGCTTCTGGAGTCTGTTGTTCAGACTAGATTTCCTCTCTGGTCTCTGCCACTCTTCTTTGATTAAATCTTCCAGCTCATCGATGAACGGAAAGGTTTCTGGTTCCTTTTTAAGCTGAGAAAAATATTTTCTCTGCTTTGGCTGGGTTTCCTGGGGTTCCTCCCATGCTATTGCCTCCTTGACCAATTTAACAAACGGTTCTATAAGGCCAAAGTCGAATCCGGCCGACACCTCCAGGCCTTCATTATCAGATAGGGAGTCTTGCTCCTTTGATGTGCTGGCCCGGGCTGGAGAGGTAATGGTGGAGAGATCCACATCTGGTATTGAGGCCTGAGGGGCTGAGTCCCCGACTTCTGAGGCTCTCTCTCTTGTGGCTTCTTCTAGGCATCTCTGACAAACCAGCTTATCCGGAAGAGCCGCTGTACCACAGATCCAGCATGTGTTCCCGGCGGGACGGGAATGGCGTGCAGGGGAGCGGTGCCTATGTGAGGACGACCTTCTGTGGCGGGATCGACCATGCAGAGAACGTGATCTGGAGCGGCTTCTTCTGCGGCTTCCTCTTGAGTGACTTCTCCTATGGTAGGAGCGGCTCCGTCTATGCCTGGAGCGACTTCTCCTGCGTGAGGACTCTCTATGTCTTGACGCAGACGTTCCTGAGGACCTGGTAGGGCTGACCAATTTAGGTAGCGTTAGAAGTGCTCTCTTTTTCAATCTTCGCTACTTACCCACTTCTTCCCCCCCTTACCTAATAGGCTGGCGGTGATCTGCTGGGGCAGCGGTCTCCATGGTGAGTAGGTTGGAAACCTGCAAGGAAAAAACAAGCAGCAATGTAGAAACTGACCCAGCCTGGACAGGAGGGGGGGGAAGAACCCACCTTTGTAGAGCGTTTTCCTTTGTTATGGATTGCAGAGCAGGCGTCTGTAGCATGCAGCAACCATCAGCAGCCTCCACAGCAATGCTGTGGCTTTTAAATCTGCCGCCATAGGCGTCGGACGCCCGCGCATGCGCAGTAGCGCCGCGAGGCGCCCGGCGCCATCTTGGAGACTGGCAAATAGCTTAGGAGCGCCCAAAGAGCCGTACTGCGCATGCGCGAGGACGCCGAGAACGCTCGGCGGTCCCCCACAGCACTGCATGGACCACAGAGCCCAGCAGAACACCCACGGTATGTCAGAGAGGGAGGGAGGGGAGAGGGGGGGGGATGGAGACCGCTGCACACAATGAAGCCTGTTTAAGGCTTACTTTCTTGAGGCCATACAAATGGTTCCCTGGCCAATCCTCCAGCAAGCCTGTTTAAGGCTTTTGCGGGCTGTTGCACTTGAAGCCTGTTTAAGGCTTGTCTTCTGGCAAACAGTTTTAAGTTGAGATGAGTGCCCCTGAGACCACCGGAGTGGGGCTCCTTCCATTTAGCTCATTTAGAGGCTGTACAAGAAGGACTTCCACCCAGGAGAGGCTAGAACCTGGCTGGGGCGAAGCGGTAAGGGGGTGCTGATCCGTGCGTCCTGACAGGTGAGGAAAAATAAGAGAATACTGGGGCAGGTGTCTACTCTCTAATTTATAGCTATGTGGTCCTATCAGGTTGTGGAGGCGGAGTCACAACCCAACGTGTATGCTGCCATGATGCGACAGGAAATCAAAAATTCACGCCCTTAGAAAGCCTTAAGGCGGTGCTTGGTTTTCGGGGTCCCGTACGCGGCTAGGCTCCCAAAAAGTCTCACACATGTGGTATCCCCGTACTCAGGAGAAGCAGCAGAATGTATTTTGGGGTATAATTTCACATATCCCCATGGCATGTTTGAGCAATATATCATTTAGTGACAACTTTGTGCAAAAAAAAAAAAAAAATTGTCTTTTTCCCGCAACTTGTGTCACAATATAAAAAATTCCATGGACTCGACATGACTCTCAGCAAATAGCTTGGGGTGTATACTTTCCAAAATGGGGTCATTTGGGGGGGTTTTGAACTGTCCTGGCATTTTATGTACAACAATTAGAAGCTTATGTCACACATCAACCACTCTTCTAACCACTTGAAGACAAAGCCCTTTCTGACACTTTTTGTTTACATGAAAAAGTTTTTTTTTTTTGCAAGAAAATTACTTTGAACCCCCAAACATTATATATTTTTTTAAAGCAAATGCCCTACAGATTAAAATGGTGGGTGTTTCATTTTTTTTTTCACACAGTATTTGCGCAGCGATTTTTCAAACGCATTTTTTGGGGAAAAAACACACTTTTTAAAATTTTAATGCACTAAAACACACTATATTGCCCAAATGTTTGATGAAATAAAAAAGATGATCTTAGGCCGAGCACATGGATACCAAACATGACATGCTTTACAATTGTGCACAAACGTGCAGTGGCAACAAAATAAATACATTTTTAAAAGCCTTTAAAAGCCTTTACAGGTTACCACTTTAGATTTACAGAGGAGGTCTACCGCAAAAATTACTGCCCTCGATCTGACCTTCGCGGTGATACCTCACATGCATGATGCAATTGCTGTTTACATTTGACGGCAGACCGCAGCAGGGGGCGACAGGGGTGCTTTTTTTTTTTTTTTTTTTTTTCTTTATTATTTTTTTACTTTTTTATCTTATTTTTAAACTGTTCCTTTCATTTTTTTTTTTTTTTTTAATAATTTTTATTGTTATCTCGGGGAATGTAAATATCCCCTATGATAGCAATAGGTAGTGACAGGTACTCTTTTTTGAAAAAATTGGGGTCTATTAGACCCTAGATCTCTCCTCTGCCCTCAAAGCATCTGACCACACCAAGATCGGTGTGATAAAATGCTTTCCCAATTTCCCAATGGCGCTGTTTACATCCGGCGAAATCTAAGTCATGAAATGCTCGTAGCTTCCGGTTTCTTAGGCCATAGAGATGTTTGGAGCCACTCTGGTCTCTGATTAGCTCTATGGTCAGCTGGCTGAATCACCGGCGGCATTCTCAGGTTCCCTGTTGAGACAGGAGATCCAGAGAAAAACACGGAAGACGGTGGGGGGGGGCATTCCCTCCCACAGCTTGTAAAAGCAGTCTAGAGGCTAATTAGCCACTAGTATTGCTTTTACATGAAAGCCGACCGCTGGCTGAAAAGAATGATATCAAGATGATACCTAAACCTGCAGGCATCATTCTGGTATAACCACTCAAAGTCGTGAATGGCGTACCTGAAGACAAAAAAATGGTTAACAATAAAACACAGTAAGCAGTAAAGTATAAAAAATTGCATACCTGAAAAGCAAACATGATAAAACATAATACCAATAAAACATTGCAGAATAGAATACAGTAAAAAAAGAGCAGAACAATAGAGAGAGAGAATAGAGAGAGAGAGAACAATAAAATGACAACTATTTTTTTTTATTTTATATATTATTTTTTTTTTTTTTTACACTTTACACATAAACTAACTTTTATAACTGTAACCGGTTCCAGGTTGGAGTCTCTCAAAATGCGATGGCATCTTGGGAGACCCTGTGAAAGTGTGCCTAGTCTGTGCAATGCTGTACCCTACGCTAATACTCAACTAGTGAATGGTAGCGTTCAAAACATTCACCAATGCAAAGACCAGGATTGTCAGGACAGGAGGGACAATAATAGCGGGTGTCACGCCTATATCCGCGCTTGCTGCAGACACGACATCTTTTTTGGGGGGGTTCGTTGGGTAGGGGTACTCGGGAGGACATAAAGAAAATGCCTCTCATGCAGCTGACTGCATTTGGTTTGGGATGTGAATGGGGGAAGTACGGGTGCTGCAGAAGTGGTGGGTTCCCAATTAGGATTGGCGAATGCAGCAGGAAGGGCACTATGGGCACGACGGGCCTGTGTTTGTCTTTTTGGTGGCAGCGGGACACTACTTGTGCTTGCCACCTCACCAGCTTGAACTGCAGTTATGGGACTCGCCACGTCACCAAGTGTTACTGCAGTGCTGGTTTGACTACGACTGGGGTGTACTAGGCCGCTGGTGCTTGCCAGTTCACCAAAACACTACCAAAAAAACTGTTAGCGATCGCAGGGATCAGGCCTGACTGAAAGCTGCAGTTATGCGTTTAGTGTTTTGTAAGTGACAGTGATCGATCGATACTGCACTTGGGTGGGCTGGGCCGGGCGGAGGGGCAAAACGCAGGTCCTAGCAGGTATCTGGGCTGATCCCACTAACACTGCGTTTTTGGGAACCCTAAACTGCTGGGGACGCTAATATAGATCTGATCGGATCAGATATTGATCCGTTCAGATACTATACCACTAAGGGAGGCTTATGCTGCGTGCGTGGGTGTTAGCGGTACTGGCGCTAACCTGACGCTGCCTGGGGCTGGTGCTTGCCAGTTCACCAAAATGCTACCAAAAAAACTGTTAGCGATCGCAGGGATCAGGCCTGACTCTGCGAACGCTGCAGTTATGCATTTAGTGTTTTGTAAGTGACAGTGATCGATCGATACTGCACTTGGGTGGGCTGGGCTGGGCCGGGCGGAGGGGCAAAACGCAGGTGCTAGCAGGTATCTGGGCTGATCCCACTAACACTGCGTTTTTGGGAACCCTAAACTGCTGGGGACGCTAGTATAGATCTGATCGGATCAGATATTGATCCGTTCAGATACTATACCACTAAGGGAGGTGTACGGTGCGTGCGTGGGTGTTAGCGGTACTGGCGCTAACCTGACGCTGCCTGGGGCTGGTGCTTGCCAGTTCACCAAAATGCTACCAAAAAAACTGTTAGCGATCGCAGGGATCAGGCCTGACTCTGCGAACGCTGCAGTTATGTGTTTAGTGTTTTGTAAGTGACAGTGATCGATCGATACTGCACTTGGGTGGGCTGGGCCGGGTGGAGGGGCAAAACGCAGGTGCTAGCAGGTATCTGGGCTGATCCCGCTAACACTGCGTTTTTGGGAACCCTAAACTGTTGGGGACGCTAGTATAGATCTGATCGGATCAGATATTGATCCGTTCAGATACTATACCACTAAGGGAGGCGTATGCTGCGTGCGTGGGTGTTAGCGGTACTGGCGCTAATCTGACGCTGCCTGGGGCGACGCATATCTCCGCCGGGCGATCAGGGGGCTAAACCTTTATTCAGTAATAAACGGCGGGTGCCCTGACACTATAAAAAATAAACGAACTAACCAGCGTCACCCGTAACACTTATACGGTGATCAGTGGTGAAAGGGTTAACTAGGGGGCAATCAAGGGGTTAAAACCTTTATTAGGTAGTATATGGGGGTTCCTGTCGCTATAAAATGCTGACAGCGAACCTAAATATTTACCTCCCTAACTAGCGTCATCATTGACACTAATACAGCGATCAGAAAAATGATCGCTTAGCGACACTGGTGACGGGGGTGATCAAAGGGTTAAAACTTTATTAGGGGGGGTTAGGGGGGTACCCTAGACCTAAGGGGGCTAACCCTAACTGACCTAACACAGTAACTGTCACAAACTGACACCAATTCAGTAATCAGAAATAAAAAAAAAAAACTGCTTGGTGTCAGTTTGTGACGGGGGGGTGACTGGGGGGTGATCGGGGGGGCGATCGGGGGGGGATCGGGGGTGTTTTGTGTGCCTGGCATGTTCTACTGTGTGTGTGGTGTTTGTGCACTCACAGTGATGTCTTCTCTCCTCGGCGCCGGAACGGAAAATACCGAGCCGAGGAGAAATAACATCATTTCCTTTGCTGCTGTTTAGCATACAGCAGCAAAGGAATGTTCCCATTGACCGGCGGCGATCGCGAGGGGGGGGCCACGAACAGATGGCCTCCCCCTCACCTCCGATCACCGGGGGACAAAAGAGGACCGCTTTGGGCACCGGGGGGAGGTCCGATCGGACCCCCAACCGCGGGAGGCAAATCACGTATATGTACGTGATTTTGCCTGCCCGTGCCGCCTTGCCGATGTACATCGGCGTGAGGCGGTCCTTAAGTGGTTAATGGTCTCGGAGTGTCTGTTGTATCATTCCTTAGTCCATGTGTTCGCATGTACACGCTTAAGATGTTTTTTGTTTTTTTATTTGATACATGCATTTTTTTGTTATTGCATTTACATCTGACACGTGGAAGGTCCTTGGTGGGTTTTGATAACTGAACACACACATGTGTGAATATTTCACACATGTGGTGTGGATAACAATACAATTTTTAAACTAACATTATTATTTTATGTCTCATGGGTTATACCCAATGTTACATGTTAATGTGGTGATTTAAATTTAATTTTAATATGTTATTTGTAATTGGTTTGTGTTTGTGTCAATGTAATTGTGAGTATTTGTCTTGCTTTATTTACCTGTCTATGTGAGAGCTGTGGACTGGAGGGCTCTCCAGTCACAGCTGTTCCATATTCTTTGATTGACTAACTATGCACGCGGGAGTGGCCCTTGGGATACTTTGTTTCCAATTGGCCACCACCATACATATATTTACATTTGTTTTGTCCCTACACTAGCTATGATTAAGTACCAGATTCAGGTGTAAAACATGTAAGCTGCTTGCATCCCCCTCTTCTGTACTGTATGGATTAGCTGCTGTACACTGGATTTTAACCCAATAAAGGTGTTGTATCGGAGTGCTGTCATCCAGGCTTATTCATTTGTTCTCTGATCCCAGCAGAGCCTGCACCTGAGTGCCTATCAAGGGTGTGTATTATTTGGAACCTGTGCTTTCAGAGTGGCTTTTCTTTCTTCACCCGGAGGAGTGAAGTTTGGAGTTTGTCAGTGATCGTTGCGCTGGTTTCCCGCGACAGGACTTGTATGTCGGCATGCACCAGGAGTTCCCCCAGGGGTGCGGGTATATCAGATAGCAAAATACAGGCTCAATGGCCCTGGGGAAGCTGCAGAAATCCCTGCTGCACTCGGAGCTCTGCCTACCAACGTCCGTCCAGCTTTGTACCGTGCCTGCGACCCCAAAAAGTGTGAATATTGTTCATACATGTCTAATAGCTCGGAAGCCACATAATCATAGTCACACAATTAAGCATAGAGTGAACTGCCAAACGCCTGGCATTGTTTACTTAATGCAATGTGTCTGTAACAGTTTTTTTGTTGGAAATACCTAATGGACCTTTCTAACCACATTGTGACAGACTCAACGGGACAGAGGCTTTTGGAGGGGACTGAACGCCACCCTCTTGCCTACCGATTATGGGCCCTGGCATTTGGGGGAATGGTCCGCTTTGTGAGCTGCATGCCTAGGGACCCTTGAGGTTGTGTTACTTTGGATTCGGGTCCTTGTCCCCCAGGACACACAGACTCTGGGAACCCTGTGTATGCCATATTGGAAATGGTGACTGGGAGGGTATGTCTTGGATTGCTTAAAATGGGACAGTAATATTTGTCCACAATATCTCCCAGGATATATGTAAAGACTATTCTTTGTTTGTTTGATTCTGAACTCCACATGTTAGTTGAGAGAGCTGATCATATTGGCCTCTAGATCTGGGTAGGAGTCGGACAGTCTACTCATACTATAGTTTGTTGTCTACTAGGCTAAGGAGGGGGGGGAGATCACTGTTAATTGTTAATTGTAATTAGCTCCTGCTATTGTGTTTATACTACTGTGTGAGGCTCGGTGACCACAAGTCTGCCCCAAAGGTCATATCTCTGAGTCACCTAGTCTGGGTAAATGATTTAGTAAACTAGCTCATGTTAATTAGGTTACAGTTGTATTGTTAGAGTAATATGAGCAGGAGGGGGGAACCTCCTCTTTAACAGTATATAAAGACTTGTAATGTTGGTTCTAATAAATGAGTCCAGGTTAGCAGCTAAACAAGTCTCATCTTGTTGAGCGGTTGGAATATCTGATATCTAGATTCAGACTGGGAGGAAGCGGTATACTGATGGAAGCACTCAAGTGGAGTGTGGGACGTTCCGTGACACACATCAATACTGGGCACTTTCGCCCCCTTCCTTCCAAGACCAATTTTCAGCTTTCGGCGCTCTCACACTTTCAATGACAATTGCGCAGTCATGCTACGCTGTACCCATATGAAAATGTTATCATTTTATTTGCACAAATAGAGCTTTCTTTTTGTGGTATTTATTCACAACTCCATTTTTTATTTTTTGAGATATAAGTGAAAAAAGAGCGGAAATTTGAAAAAAAAAAACAATATTTTCTTCTTTCTATTTTAAAAGAAATCCAATAAAATCTAATTTTGTCATAAATTTAAGCCAAAATGTATTCTGCTACATGTTTTTGGTAAAAAAATTCCATTAAGTGTATAATAATTGGTTCGTGTGATCACAGACAGATGTACGCAAATGATCATGTACAGATGTGCGCAGGTGATCACGGACATATGGGTGCAGATAATCATTGGGACATGTGATTTTAGTGGGACATATGTGGGGGACAGGTGTTTTTATTATTTGGGGACATGTGTTTTGGGGACATGTGTGTGTGTTTACATTGTGTGTTGACACTAGGTTGGTGATCAGTGAGTAAAAAGCTGTAAAAACAGCTCATACTCACCGATCACCAGCCAGCTGCAGCGATCCCCTCTCCTCACCGACAACTTCTGTGTGAGGAGAGGAGAGCCGATTGCCTAGAAACCGGCTCTGTGTGATCAGGAGGGCCAATTACAGAGCCCTCCTACCGATCGGAGATGCGCCGTGTCCAGGTGACATGAGCGCATTGGGATTGCGCCGCTGCATGGGCACACACGTGCGCAATCCCCCTCCTTCTGAGGGACATTCCTGAATGTCCACTCAGAAGGAGAGAGCGCCCACCCGGCCGTTTATGTACATTGGCCGGGTGGAACGTAGTTAAATATAAAACCAATAAATATAAGAGTCTAGCTACAGATAATATATAGAGTCACAAAAGATTTTTTACATAAAAAAAATCTAAAAACAAAACAAAACTATTCTAACATTCATTTTTTGGCACGAAGAGAAGTATTGGAAGGGCCAATGGTAGGAGGATCAAACAGAGACTCGCAACAATCAATCATCAAACAAAGGTAGGGACGACAAAAGGGACCAACAAACAAACAACAACTCAGGCAAACAGCCAGGCAAACAAACAAATAGACAAACAACTACATAATAGAAGTTTTATAAAGAGTATAAGAATGGCTTATAGCTTAAGGTTTCATTTAGACCAGGAAAAGTTGTAGCCTTGAGCATATGTATCCAGCGAGACTCTAGTTGTAATAATTTTTGGTCATTGCTGCCCTCTTGAACATCAAGTGGAATATGCTCAAGTGCCATAAATGTTATCACTTTTAAGTCAAAAATATGAAATAGGTCTACATGTCGGCTAATTGGGGTTTCCATGCAATGCTTTTTTTTTAATTAGGGAAACATGATCCCTCACTCTTTTAATTCCATTATGTACACCCTTTCTATACGATTTCAACTTTTGTAAATGCATGTGTTTACAACCTTGGCCATTCAATAGCAAATCATTTCCTGTTGTTATTGTATTTTTCGTTTGTTGTGTTCAAAACTGGGGGTGCTTTTTTTGCCACCCTCATCTGTATTAATATATCTGAAGTGCTTCTTCATCAAGCTTGAGCATTGGGTGACTGCACGGACGCCCGGGGGGTATTTGCCGGGTGCCTTTGCCCCTTGTGCTACCCTGGTCCTCATGTCCTTATGCCTCCTGTTTTGTTGACCTATTTTTAGCTCCACCTCCTCTAGTTCCATCCACTCCTCTCCCAGCACGATCAATACCACCCATGACCACAATGGGTTATGTTCTCTTTATTGAGATGCAATCCTCCCACCATTTGGTGGCACTTACTCCATCGATAGAGCTCTAGGACCACATGGTTTAGAGGAGACCGAGGTAAACAGTGACAACACATGCGCGGTGCGTCATCATGTCCGCACCTGGCCGTGCTTCATGCCGGCCGGGTGGGAGGCATATAATGGCCGACATTCCAGCATACCATCAGCCAGAGACATGCAGGGACACACGCAACCCACAGGATCTGTTGCAGGTTGGTTTTCTTTCTGTTTGATTGCTAAACTAGATTAGAGGTCTTTCTATATGATCATTCTTTGTGCCACGAGCTGACACAGATTGATTTATTGCTTGGCATTTCAGCTAAGCATATTTCCCCTTTTTTTGTTGTTATCTTTAGTTTAATATCCCAACCAACCTGCTTTCTGGTTCCCGTCCCCCGCTGTCATATGCTTACACAGCTTAATTAAGTAAGTATGTTCACCAGTTTTGAAATAAGAAGTGCTAGTGTGCACACAAACATTGGTATTATTTACTGGTGTTAGTTTTGTTTATGTTTTCTAGTCTGGTTTGTGTCTGCCTCCTGTGGCCACCTGCAGGCTTTTCAGTGGATTTAGCACTTCATCATCTATTGAATAAAAATTGTGACTATTATTTCAGGAATACAGGGTAAGCATGTCTGATGGCTAACATGTGCATACACATGCATAAAGTTCAATCTAATGTAAATGCTTTGTGTACTTATACATGAAAGAATATAAAATATATGTTTTCTATGTAATAATTATGGTATTCTATTTGTATATTTTTGCTTATTAGAAGGCTGAGACCTCAAGTCACAAAACCTCTATGCCACTCTAAAAAGTTCACGGACCACATTTATGGGTTTAAGCTTATGTTTTTTAACATGACCGTTTAAGATAATTTTGTTAAATACATTTTGAAGATTTTATCATAATATTATTTCTCAGTTTGATTCTTGCACCGCTATAGTCCCATCCTTTTTGCTCTACTTGTTTCCAAAACCCTGGGATGAGGTGCTCTTTATTGTGATAACTTACCCACATTGGTCTACATTCTACTCCAGAGAAATGTCAAATGGTCCTCACTGATCTTCCCAAATAAAAGGCCCAAGTGATCTTTCTTCAAAAAGTATATTTCCCTGCTCACAAAATTCCCTCAATAAAGATACTTTACCACATCTTTCTACTCTGGCTCTCTTGACAAAAAAATGAAGAGGAGTGAGTATTTTCCTAGCGCACACAATCCACTGCATATTTTATGAGGGAATACTTGTTCCTGGTGGTGACTTCAACTTTTTGTTGGAACATCTCCTGGACTCATCCAGAACTACATCCTATCTATACTTCGCAGCTCGTAAAGGCATTAAAAACAAGGTAGCAACTTAACTTACTCCTAGATGTCTGGAGAATCCATCATCCCACCACCAAATACCACTTATATTACTCTCCAATCCATAAGTGCATACACTTGAATACACTTTTGCCTGATCAAACACTATCATCTTCCCATCTCCACACATTCTGTCCAACCACACCCCAGTGACCTTGATGCTGACCCTTACAGAAATGGTACTATCCAATTGGTGATGGAGACTCAATGACAAGACCAATTGGTGCAGATCTTACCAGAGAACTTAAACCTATATTATGCCACTTACACTAATTTTGAGGTCTCTCTTGACACTTTTTGGGAAGCCCACAAACCGTACCTGACAGTTGTATTTATAAAACATGGCTCACATCTTAAAAAAACAAAAAGACCAATGCATTTTAGATCTACTATCCCAGATCCACTTACTGGAGACAAAAGAAGCTGCAGACACCTGATAAATTTGCAGAACCCAACCTTACCCCTCAATTAAAAACATTCACAAAATGCCAACACTTGCTTACTAAATGGGGGTGAAGGTGATATGGGAATCATTGTAGCAAATTCCTAGCTAATGCTTTATGCTGCCAAAGAGTAAAAACATCTTCTATCAATAGCAGAGATTGCATCAAAACTGCACTTTCAGTTGGGATTGCAAATGCTTTTAAAGATTACTATGCTAATAATATAATCGGACCATGGATCGCTTACTCCCCTAGACACAACTACTTGCAGAATATATTAAGGTGTACCTTTCTTAATGGGGCAATCCTCAAATGGACGCACCATCTGCTCTTCTGGAAGAAATGATCACACCACTTGAGCTGGCTCAAGTTGTCAAACTAAAACAGACAGAGCTCCTGACTTGGATGAGTTTAAACCCATTTACTGCAAACAATATCAAATGCAGTTAGTGCCTTATTTTGCAGTGTTGTTCAACTCACTCCAACAACACCGATCTTCATGCCACACTGTACTGACATTCCACATCTCTGTCATTCCGAAGGAAGAGAAAGATCCACAACTCAGTTCCAATTATAGGCCCATCTTCCTCCCTGATGTTGACCTATAGCTCTTTGCCCAAATCCTTAGCCTACCTCAAATCCCTCACCTCAGAAAGCTTCATCCATCCATCCAATCCATGTGTACCATGTGGGCTTTAAGCTCACCAGAGAAGCCATAGCTGTCAAAATGTAAGTAATCAACATTACTCATGCTGCATTGTTGAAGGCAAATCCCACATTTGTTTTTTCTACTGATGCTGACAAGGCCTTTCACAGAGTAGACTGCTCCTTCATCCACCTCACCTTAGAAGCTATAGGACCTACATATGTGCATGGATATGTGCCTTACCCATCACCTTCAGCCTAAGTCAATGTAAACTGAGTCCTCTAAGAATCCTTTTCACATCTGGATCAAGACACATGTAGGATGCCCCATTTCACCCCTTATATTTTTTTTCACTTTGGAACCCTTTTTAAAGACTCTAATCCCAACACAACCAGGATATACAGTATCATACCTAACATTTTTGTTAATATTGACTGGAAACAGAAACATGTGGTTGTTTCAATTTCCTTAAACTAAAACTAGCTGGGAAAAAATACCTTTATTAAACATGTATTAACCATTCCCAATAAATGTAGATTTCCTGAACATGGTCAACTTGCAGACTGCCCACTTTTGATTCTGGGGAACTTTAATGCTTTCCCAGACATTTAAGTGGATCACCTGGGGGGACTCCAGGAAATCTCACGATGGCTCTGTAGACTGGACTGCTAAATACAGTTTTGTATATGTGTGGAGATAGAAGTACCTAGACATTACATTGTATTCCTGTCACTCAGACTACCACAATAGCCTCTTTCATATATACTTGCCCTTTTCTATAGCCTCATTGCTTCCCCTAGTGTTAAAAGTAGGGCTGTTACTGATTAAAAATTTCGTGTTCGATTAATCGATTTTTTTATAATCTAATTTATAAAAAATAAAAGACAATGGGGGTTATTTACAAAAGGCAAATCCACTTTGCACTACAAGTGCACTGCAGGTGCACTTGGAAGTGCAGTTGTTGTAAATCTGAGGGCTAGATCTGAAATGAGGGGAAGCTCTGGTGATTTTATCATCCAATCATGTGCAAGAAAAAAATGCTGTTTTTTATTTTCCTTGCATGTCCCCCTCGGATTTACAGAGACTGCACTTCCAAGTGCACTTGTAGTGCAAAGTGGATTTGCCTTTCGTAAATAACCCCCAATGTGTAATAAACTAAATATATCATAAACAATAAATGACAATAGCTAATAATGTGCTGTCTCTTTACATAAAGTGCTATATGTGCTATGAAACAAGATCCCAATGATCCACCAAAGTGTCTCATGCAACAAACAGCTCAATAAAGTGCATAAAGTCCAGAATTCATATTATAAATGTCCATGTAGTTCATATGTAATGGTCTATCTGCTGCTCCACCACTGATGCTATAATGATAAGACACCACCTAGAAGTGTGTGACCACCACCATAAAAGAGGGTTCTGCTTACCAAAAGGCTAACCTCCAAGTTGTAAGAGGTTAGGCAAGCGTGATTTATCAAAATCCCCCAGGCATCAATTCAACATCAGGAGGAATGCCCCCGGACCATACCATTGTTCTCCTTGGCCTCAGCTCCAGGAAACAGTGTCATGCAAATGAATAAAAAACACATACCATAGCCCAATACCTTCTTTGTCTAATATTTATTGAATAAAACGGTACTCACAAGCATAGAGGGATAAAAGCATGTAAATGCCGACACCAGCCAATCGGCGGGAATGTACTGAGACCTCATAAAATAGGCTCCTCTGACGCATTTCATGGTAAGTCACATCTTCAGGGAAATTGACCTATTGCGGGACGTCTCTCATTCATTTATACCAGAACAAGCATCACTCCAAAATGGGCAACATAATGATATCACAGCCAAAAATTAAAAGATAGATGTATATAATAAAAATAACTCCATCTAGTGGTGAAAAATCTGAATATTATTGTCCATATAAACACCCAATAAAGTAAAAAATGTAACACCCGGCAGAGCAAAAAAATAAACACCTGAAAGAAGTTTATTATTAATAAAACAATTGATAGCCCATTCCACATTTAAACTGTGTGAAGTGAAGGCCCTCAATTCATATATCCAGCATGTTTCTTGATTGAATATTTCCCTAATCACATTGCCTCCCCACCAATGAGGAATATACTTATCTATGCCACTTACCTTCACCCCAGAGGTAGCCTTGTTGTAACAATCTAAAAAATGTCTGGAGAGGCTGTGATTCTTAAGGCCCCTCCAGATATTACCCAATGCTCTCCTATCCTAACCTGGAGTGTCCTGCCCACATATTGCATCCCACATGAGCACTCCAAGAGGTACACAACTCCTCCAGTAGAACAAGTGATAAAAGTTTTAATATTATACACCTTCTTGGTTACACGTGAGGAAAAAACACTTGTCCGCAAGCAGTTGTTAGGAACAGTTTTGCAAACTTTATACCTACAACAAGGATAAAACCCTTTAAAAAAATCTCTCAGTAATGTGTGGGCCTAACATTTGTAATTCTACCATATTAATTTGAAATATATACACTTGCTCAGTGAAGCCCACATTGCATGGGCAACAGTTCTCTGAGCTCTTGTTCCCTTACTATTATGTAGTAAGGGAACAGGAATGTCAGGTATGTCTGAGTGCTTGTGTACTGACTATGGCTTCATCTACCATCTGTGCTTGCCTGCTGCCTGCCCTGACCTCAGCTTGTTTTCTGGTTTTCCTTCTGTCTCCTCCTTCTGTCTCCTGTCATTTTATTCTGGTCATGCTAGTGGTCTCTGCATCCTCAGCTGGGTGTACCTGGTGGCCGCTACCTGGTTTCCATTTGCTTCAAGTCCATCCCCATCATCAGTGGCCCAGGTGAAAAAGCAGGCTGGGGCTTAGACTCTGTGTCCTGGGAAGCTCTGAGTTGGAGATTTACAAGAGCTTACTATCACAGACACCTGACATAAGGCTGGTAAACTTTTAGCCTACTGTCAGAAACCATGAAGCAGATTGAGACAGAAGTACAGTAAAATCATGCTTGTTTATTAATAAAAATAAAAAAGGTAAATAGAGTAAGCGTAGTCAAAGCATAGCCAGAGTCCAGTAACCAGATCGGGTAGTCAGCCAAGCCAGAGTTCAGTAACCAGATCGGGTAATCAGCCAGACCAGAAGTCAGGGATCCAAGTAGAGGAACAGCAAGCAGGATAAGGAGCCAGAAGGGATGTCAGCAAAGCCAGTCTTTAAACAGGAACGCAGGAGATGGTTTCTTGTGATGTGACCAAGGTGAAGGCAGGAATGAAGTGAGCTGGAGATCTTTAAGTAGGAGGGACTGACGAGCAGATCCACAACAGCTGGTTAACTGTGGAGAGAGATCAGCTGGGCGGCCCTGATACCTACTAGGCTAGGCCAGAGTTCAACTAAACTTCTATCTTCTGCATGGTTGATCATTTGAGTCAAACACAATCGGATAATATCCAAGATGCCTTCAGAACCTTTTACATAGATTTTTATGCTACTAGAGCACAGTACCAAATGATAGATTTAAAACCCTATTTAGGTAAGATACTAATTACTAGATTGTCTTTGCTGTTGAAGAAACTGAACATGTGATCTTTCAGTTTCCTACATATAGCATACATATAAGTCTCAGCTTAGTGAGCACCTCCTGGATACCCACAAGTTTACCAAGAAGACAGGTACACTACCGCCCTCCATGAGAATTATAGTTATAGTTATACTCATTCTTTTTTTTTTATTGTATTTTTATTAAAGTTTTTTCAATGAAAAGGTTACATAACGTTTGAGTACAGAAGTGAAACGAAAGTGCAAAACATAAGGAAAAAAAATGTCCACAAAGGCAGGACACAAAAGTGTACTGCACATCTCAATACAAGAATATACATCAACTTATAAGCATAGCAAAAACATATACAGAGGTAATACATATAGAATAAAGCAGAATTAGGGTATGTAAGTATAGTAAGAAACTCCAGAGGAAGTCAAACTGCTATATACCCGGGACAAGTGGTAGGAAAATGGGTCTCTGAAAGTAGAGTCAGTGAGTGGGGCCTATAGATTGCAGGACTCAATGGACTGAATTTGCGTACCACATTCTTAACTGTCCCAAGGCTCCCATATTTTGTCAAATTAGGGTATGATATCCTGCACAATGTCTGTCATATATTTCATTCTGTGAATCTCTGCAATAAGCTGAAGAAGTCTAGACCATGGTAGGGGGTATTAGAGACACCCCCACCACTTTCTGTATATAACATCACTATTACACATATATCACAATAACATCACTTCCTGCCAGAAGGGCTGTATCAGGTCACATTGCCAAAAGATATGAAATATAGATCCCATAGCCTTTCCGCATTGCCAACAATTAGCTGAGTTGGAATGATCATATTTATGTATGACCTCTGGTGTCATGTACCAGTGCATACGAATCTTAATGGATGTCTCTCTCTGTATAACACATTTAGAGGACTTGAAAACAGAGGACCATATCCTATCCCACATCTGAGAACTGATGGGCCGACCCACCAGGTGGGCCCATCTTCTCATATATAAATGAGTGTCCTCAGTGAGGGGGGTTGACTTCTGGAGAATGTGGTATATGGATGAGACTAGATGTGACTGACAAGGGCCCTGCGCGCATATATGTTCAAAGAGGGTGGGTTTTTCAAGAGACAGGTTCGAAGCCCTAGAGTGGAAGAAGTGCCTAATTTGCAAATAAAAATTAAACTGATGCAGAGGTATGTCAAACTTTTCACGGAGGTAATCAAAAGAATGGAGCCTATGGGAGATTGGGTGGACCAGGTTTCGGAGCTGAAATAGAGAATTGTTTATCCAAGGGAGGATACGTCCCAAGGACAAACTGTCAGAAGTAGATGGGTTAAATAACACATTTGTAAGAGGAGAGCACAGGGAGGAAAGAGAAAAATTCTTTAGGCATTTACGCCATATGGTTATTGTGAAATTCATTGGAGCCGTACATTGGCGTCTGAAAATGGGGTCTATATTGGGCATATGAGACGAGACTAGGTCAGCCCAGTGACTAAAAGCCTGAAGGTTGGACCAGGAGGCAATGGTCCTTAAATGTGAGGTGTATTAGTATTTAGCAATATCCGGCGCTCCCCGGCCCCCCTAGATCTCCCAGCAAGGACCACCGAATCTGCAATGCGATGTGCCCTACCATTCCAAATAAATTTCTGAAAATTTCTCTGAATAGCCTTAAGTTGGGAAAGGGGGATGGCAACCGGTAAGGTTTCAAAATAGTATAAGAGCCTAGGTAGAATGGACAACTTTGTAGAGACTTATTGATATCTGCAATAAAGGGAGAGTAGTTTACCGAGTAAACGGAGGAGTAGGTGGGAGTAATATGAATTCCCAGGTATTTTAGAAAGGTGGAGCACCATCTATAGGGATAGGATTCTTTGAGTTGAGTTAAAAGCTGCGGTGATATGTGTATAGGAAGGGCTTCAGTTTTTGTAGAGTTAACCTTATAACCAGAAATAGCACCAAATGAGGACAGAAGTTTGTGTAGTGAAGGTAGGGACAACAACGGATTCGTAATAGTTAGCAAAATGTCATCTGCAAACAATGATAGCTTGTACTCCCTTTGTAGCATCACCACCCCACAAATATCAGGATGGATAGGAATGGACTCAGCAAGCGGTTCCAGACACAGAATAAAGAGCAGTGGGGATAAGGGACACTCCTGCCAAGTACCATTAGTCATGGGAAGGCTAGGCGACAACAAGGATAACATCTGAACTTGAGTCGTGACTTGTGAATATAGGGCCTCTAAAGCTTTGAAAAAAGGGCCTTTTAATCCGTATTCACGTAGAGTGGAAAACATATAGGGCCAACTCAGCCTGTCGAAGGCCTTTTGAGC
Source organism: Aquarana catesbeiana (assembly GCF_042186555.1). NCBI lineage: Eukaryota > Metazoa > Chordata > Amphibia > Anura > Ranidae > Aquarana > Aquarana catesbeiana. Next base: position 649,245,896 of record NC_133325.1, read on the forward strand.
ATCCAGGCTCAGAACAAGAGCCTGGCGGGGAGATCTGTTCAATAGAGTGATCAAATTTATAGTGCGACGAGTGTTGTCCCCAGCGTGCCTATTTGAAACTAAACCCACTTGGTCCCTGTTAATTTAGGAATGTATTTGGAGAGTCTAGACGCCAGAATTTTTGTGAATATTTTGTAATCTGAGTTTAGGAGGGCTATGGGCCTATAGTTATCTGGGACAGAAGGGTCTTTACCTGATTTATGGATAACTGAGATATATGAATGTGAAAACTGGGGATGTGGGGGTTGTCCTTTAAGTAGGGTACCATATAAAGTTAGCATGTGGGGAGTTAGAATTTCTAAAACAGTCTTATAATAAAAATAAGGTAGTCCATCTGGGCCTGGTGATTTATGAGGTGGGAGATCCTTAATTATATTTTGGAGTTCCTCTGCAGTTATAGTTGAATTCAGATCAGTCAGGTCAGAAGAGGACAGTTTTGGAAGTTTAAGAGCAGAGAAAAATGTTTTAAAATTCACCTGGGTAAAGTTAAAATGGTTATCAAGAGTAAGGCAATTATATAACTGGTGGTAGTAATTGCCAAAAATCCTGGTCATCTCCATGGGACAATGCGTTCTAGACCCATCCGCCCGAAGAAGATAATCAGGAAAAGAGTTGAAGGGGCGTGGACGCAGTTTATTGACCAGCATCCTGTGTGGCTTACTAGAGAATTCATAGAATTTTTGTTTCATCCAGAGTATGGATTTGGCCGCTCTACCCAGGTGTAAGGACTTTATCTGTTCCCCGAGGGAGGTCACCCTACGCAGTTTCAACACTGTGGGTTCACGCAGCAGCCAACGCTCAGCTTTCTGCAGAGCGTCCGTCAAGGACTGTAGAAGTCTATTTCTATCTTTTTTTATGCGGGAACCCTCCGTGATACAGGTACCACGGAAGATCACCTTGTGCGCCTCCCACAGTGTGGAAAAATCTGAAACAGACCCCAGGTTGAATTAAAGAATGCCTTTAGATCTGTAGCCAATTTTGTGTGTGAGATCTCGGATTGTAAAATATGGTCGTTAAGGCGCCAGTGACATGTCCTGGTGGGGGTCTGGGATAACATAACATCCAGTACAATAGGGGCATGGTCTGACCATGTAATGGAGAGTATGTCGGAATCTACAATGCTAGTTATGAGTGGGCCAGAAATAAGAAAATGATCTAAACGAGAGTACATTTTGTGGGCCATGGAGAAGAAAGTATATTGTTTAGCCATGGAGTGTTTAATCCTCCAGGAGTCAAAAAGTTTGGTGTAACCTAATGCATTTGCGAAAAAAAGCCTGGGAAATGACCCTCCATGAGGGAACGTCTCCAATTATAGCTTGTCTATCCCTAGAGGGGACATGATCAGGTTGAAATCTCCCCCTACAATCTTATAGGGTTGAGAGCGATATTGAGGAGAGTCAAAAACCTTATTGAGAAAATCAACCTGTCCAACATTAGGAGCATATAAATTAACTAGGGTAAAAGAAGAGGTCATGTAGCCACACTCCAGGATAAGATACCTCCCATGGGGGTCTGCGTGTACTTTTTGGACCCTAATAGGGCACAATTTTTTGATTAAAATTGCCACCTCAGCTTTTCCTGTGGAATCTGAAGCTAAAAAGGAGGTGGGAAAAAATCTGGAAGCAAATTTCAACGTACCTCCTGTTTGAAAGTGAGTCTCCTGGAGCATGACCACATCCGCCCCTGAGGATCTGAACTCCTTCAGAGCCATCCAACGCTTCCGAATGGAGCCCAGACCCTTTACATTATATGACATGATTCTCAACGCCATGAGTACATATCGTCAATGGTAGCTAACATTGGTGTATAGACCCTGTGAAAAAACAGTACATAAAAAGCATGACAACTATTAAATGATTAAGAAGGAGCATAATGGAGGAAACTGGCCCAATGATATCTGTGAAAGAACATATATATCTCTTGAACAAAAACCCTTAATGGTATGAATAGGACAGAGTCCTGCGACCTCAACCTACAAAGCTGGTACATAGGGGTGGACATGTTGAAAAAAAAGGAAACAAAAATAAAAATAAAAATGAAAACAAAAATAGAAGCAGAAATATATTTAGGTAAAAAAAAAGGAAAAACAAAGTTTGGAGACCTGAGATCCATTGGCATCTCAGGAGGTCTTGCATCATGGCAGAGACCGTGTAGGGGCACATGGGGGTCTCCAGCAAGGAGGATCCAGGTGAGAGGGAGAAGGCACCGCCCGCTCCCCTTAAGAACTTGGCAGTCAAGGTAGCAACCTGGCAAAGTTAACTCTTCAAAAACCAGTCATTAACAAGCAACTGAACAATAACAGAAACTTTACCTATAATACCTCATGGGCATGGAAAAGGCAAGCCCCTGAGACAAATTGTCAGGAAGCTCAAAATACCTGGAGTCCAGCACTTGGCATTGTGGATCCGTCATGAGGTCACGGAGAGCGGACGGAGCCCGGAGCTCTCTCAGAAGACGTCCGCCATGATCAAGAGCCGCGCATGCGCCCTGTTATACTCATTCTAAAACCTAACAATACCCAGTTCAATGTGACTCCTACTGTCCAATTTCACCTATTAATGTGGATGCCAAAATACTAGTCAAAGTACCTATGACTGAGTTTAAACAAATACATTGGTCACCTAGTAGACAGTGATCAGTCTAGTTTTATACCAAACGACTGATTCGTATAAATATAAAGATTATATGCTAACTTGCAATACCCCTATGGAAATTGTGGAGAGCAACCTACCACAGACCACCTCATACACACAGTGTTGATTCGCCTCATGTGTTCATAGTACTTTTTGTATTTGGTCCCACCTTGATTCAGTGAGTCAAACTCCCTCCTCTACACTGACATGTAGCCAGAAATTACTTCATATCAGAAATGTTTCTGATTCTCAGAGAAATGCGACTATTTGACTTTCCTCAGTATCATTAGTATACTCAACTGACTGCTCAGACAAATTGGAGACTAACCACCAGTGCCAGATTTTTACAATTTTTTTAGATCTCCTCCTATGTTATTATGTCAATTCCTCTCACCTTAGATTAAGATTAATCACTTTAATCCATTGGTCTATTATTGGTTGGTATTTTGATATCCATTATTGTAATATAAGTTTACGAGCCATATACATAGTTCTCAACCACAACACCTGCATTTCAACTGGGGGGGTATCTTCTGGTTCTGGAAACAATAAAAATGAAATATTCCTTTAAATATTGTGCCTGGGGGTGTCTTTAGTATGCCTGTAAAGTAGCACATTTTCCCCATGTTTATAACAGTACCGCAGCAAAATGACATTTCTAAAAGATAAAAAGTCATTTAAAACTACTCGCGGCTGTAATGTATTGTCAGGTCCCGGCAATATAGATGATAATCATTGAAAAAAATGGCATGGGTTCCCCCCAGTCCATTACCAGGCACCCTTTGGGTCTAGTATGGATATTAAGGGGAACCCCGCACCCGAATTAAAAAAAAAAAATTAATTAAAAAAAATGGTGTAGGGGTCCCCCCAAAATCCATACCAGACCCTTATCCGAGCATGCAACCTGGCAGGCCACATGAAAAGGGGGGGATGAGGTAACCCCCAGATCCCAGCCCCCCCATGTGAATAGGTATCGGGTACATTGTACCCCTACACATTCACCAAAAAAGTGTCAAAATGTTAAAAAGGGCAGTAGACAATTTGGGACAAGTCCTTTATTTTAAAAAACTGTCCTGTAAATGTCCATTCATCTTCGATCACAGTGTCTGGCGACCCAATAAAAAAAAAAATGGAAAAAACTCTGCCTCCATGGGAGGCTCCCACTGACTGAAGCCTCTTCGTGATGACAGCTGTTATATAGCTGAGGCTGGGGCCGCCTGGTGACGTAAACAGGTGATCCCGCCCCCTCTGACGTTATCTGATGTCATGTAACATCAGAAGGGGGCAGGGTCACCCCGTCCTAAGCCATATAACAGCTGTCATTGCGAAGAGGCTTCAGTCAGTGGGAGCCTCCCATGGAGGCAGAGTTTTTTCCATTTTTTTTTCTTAATGGGTTGTCAGATGCTGTGATCAAAGATGAATGGACATCATGGGACAGTTTTTTTTTTTAATAAAGGACTTGTCCCAAATTGTCTACTGTCATTTTTAACATTTTGACACTTTTTTTGGTGAATGTGTAGGGGTACAATGTAACTGATACCCATTCACATGGGGGGGCTGAGATCTGGGGGTCCCCCTGTTAAAGGGGGCTTCCAGATTCCGATAAGCACCCCGCCCTCAGACCCCCACAACCACTGGGCAAGGGTTGTGGGGATGAGGCCCTTGTCCCCATCAAAATGGGAACAAGGTGCTTGGGGGGGACCCAAAGCGTCCTCCCCATGTTGAGGGCATGTAGCCTGGTACGGTTCAGAAGGGGGGCTCGGACCCCTTTTTCCTGTGGCCTGTCAGGTTGTGTGCTCAGATAAGGGTCTGGTATGGATTTTGGGGGCCCCTACGCCATTTTTTAAAAGAATTTGGCTCAGGGTTCCCCTTAGAACCCATACCAGACCTGAAGGGTATGGATTTTGGGGGACCCCATGCCATTTTTTAAAATTTTGGCTCAGGGTTTCCCTTAATATCCATACCAGACCTGAAGGGCCTGGTATGGATTTTGGGGGGACTCCCACGCATTTTTTTTCATTTGGGTGCAGGGTTCCCCTTAACATCCATACCAGACCCAAAGGGCCTGGTAATGGACTGGGGAGGGGGGGACCCATGCCGTTTTTTTCAAAGATTTTTATCTATATTGCCTGGATCCGACAATACGTTACAGCCGTGAGCAGTTTTAAATGACTTTTTTCCTTTAGAAATACTGTTTCACTTTAAGCATTATTAAAATCACTGCTCCCAAAAAAACGGTAGTTTTTAAAACTTTTGTTTGCATTAATACATGTCCACTGGGGTAGGACCCAGGTCCCCAAACACTTTTTATAGCAATAACTTGCATATAAGCCTTTAAAATGAGCACTTTTGGTTTTTCATGTTAGTTTCCCATAGACTTTAACGGCGCTTCGTGGCTTTCGAATTTGGCACAAATGCCGCATATTGTTCGCTTTCCGATGAACACCCAATGTTCGAGTCGAACTTACTCGAACATCGGGCTCATCCCTAATCCCTAATAATGCTATTTTGGATCAAAATGAACCCGTGTACAACGTAAAGATTTTAAAATATCAAATACACACTCCCACTACTGATGCAGTTTAGGACATCGCCACAATGAGTAATAAATAACCGAGTCAAGCACTGTGAGGAGGATAAGGATACCTCAAAAAGAATTCTTCAGCGCTTGCTCCCACTCCTCATCACTAAGTGTCTCTAAATCTATACACCACCATCCAAAACTACCCTCTTGTATTTTGGTTCTAACTGTCATTTGTAGAGAAGAATTTTCCTACTTTGATGCATAATATAGTCTTTAGGTTATCTTCGTATCTGAAATGGATACCTCCATGCTAAAGGTTTCATTATATCTTTTTCAGTATGTGCTCATTTTCTTTTCTCAGAAATCGGCTACCTCTCTCTTAACAATTATACAAAAAGGCCTTTTCAGGGAAGAAGTTATGGGTTAACAACTCACAGTTGTTCAGTAGCAATGCAAGTAAATTAAGCCTTGAAAGGTTTTGCTAACAATTCCTACAGGTGTCCCAACTTTTGTTGATTACTTACAAGCTCCCTGTCTGTATAAAATCAGTGTTGAAACAGACTGTGTTATTACACCCTCTTAAGCAATATTTGGACAATATAAGATGTGTAATGATGTATAACTCCTGTGCTACCACTTGTGCTCTAATTTAAAATATATGACATATACATCTAAATTAATGTGACATTAATGATAGGTTGCAGCTTGCATTAAATGGTGTTTAACCAATCACTAAACAATAAATAGGATAAAGATGCCGCACTACCTCTTAAGTGATTACATAAAGATAACTACATCAAATTTAACAGTGTATCAGCATTAGTGTATACATGTACAAAACAATAAGTAGTGAATAATAATGTTCCAATAATCCATCTATAGGAGTGAGGACCAGAAGTGATGTCATACCAGGAAGAATGGAATCCCGATATGCCTGTGTATTTTTTTATTGATGTAAGCAGCATTTTAAGCATAAATAAAGTGATTTTTAAGCATTTTACACTATCGGGCTATCCTCTATGTCCCCACATGGTATATGAGTGCACCTAGGGATGGACTGGCCATCGGGACTACCGGGAGATTCCCGGTGGGCCGATGGCTCATTGTGGCCGGTTTCAGCCACATCTGAGGTGCGCGGCGATCTACCCGTCAACCGCCGACAGCTGTCGCCTGATCGGTAGATCGAGAGTTAGCCAGTATGCAGAGTAGCGCAGGAAGCGTGTGTAGTAAGTTCTCTTTCTCATGTCACACACGGCTGCTCCCCGGCGGCCCCTCCTCTCTTCTCGTCTATCCCCATTGGCTTGTAAGATCATCTGGGATAGACGAGAAGAGAGGAGGGGCCGCCGGGGAACAGCCGTGCATGACATGAGAGAGAGACCTTACTACACATGCTTCCTGTGCTACTCTGCATACTGGCTAGTAAGATCCTGATGTGCCCCATCATGTGCCCTGATGACGTGCCCTATAATGTGCCCCATCATGTGCCCTGATCATGTGCCCTGATGATGTGCCTGATCATGTGCCCTGATTATGTGCCTCAGGCCCTGATGTGCTATGTGCCCTGTGCCCTAATGTGCCATGTGGCCTGATGTGCCCCGTGCCCTGATGTGCCATGTGCGATGTGCTATGTGCCCTGATGTGCTATGTGCCCTGATGTGCCCCATAATGTGCCATGTGCCCTGATGTGCCATTATGTGCCCTGATGTTCCCCATGCCCTGATGTGCTATGTACCCTGACGTGCCCCATGCCCTGATGTGCTATGTGCCCCGATGTGCCCCATAATGTGCCCTAATGTGCCATGTGCCCTGATGTGCCATAATGTGCCCTGATGTGCCCCATGCCCTGATGTGCCCCGTGCCCTGATGTGCTATGTGCCCTGACGTGCCCTGATGTGCTATATGCCCTGATGTGCTATATGCCCTGACGTGCCCCATGCCCTGATGTGCTATGTGCCCTGATGTGCCCCATAATGTGCCCTGATGTGCCGCGTGCCCTGACGTGCCCTGTGCCCTGATGTGCTATGTGCCCTATAATGTGCCATGTGCCCTGATGTGCCATAATGTGCCTTGATGTGCCCCGTGACCTGATGTGCTATGTGCCTTGATGTGCTATGTGCCCCGTGCCCTGATGTGCTATATGCCCTGATGTGCTATGTGCCCCGATGTGCCCCATAATGTGCCCTATAATGTGCCATGTGCCCTGATGTGCCATAATGTGCCCTGATGTGCCCCATGCCCTGATGTGCTATGTGCCCTGATGTGCCCCGTGCCCTGATGTGCCCCATAATGTGCCCTGATGTGCCCCATAATGTGCCATGTGCCCTGATGTGCCATAATGTGCCCTGATGTGCCCCGTGCCCTGATGTGCTATGTGCCCTGATGTGCTATATGCCCTGATGTGCTATGTGCCCTGATGTGCCCCATGCCCTGATGTGCTGTGTCCTGATCTCCTATGCCCTATGTGCCCCGCGACCTGATGTGCCTTGTGGCCCGGTGCCCCGTGCCCTGATGTGCCCCGATGTGCTGTGCCCTGATGTCCTGTGCCTCAATGTCATGTGCCCTGATGTCCTGTACCCTGAAGTGCTGTGTCCTGATGTGCTATACCTTGATGTGCTGTGCCCTGTACCCTGATGTGATGTGCCCTCATGTGCTGTGTCCTGTACACCGATGTACTGTGCCCTGACATGCCCTGATGTGCTGTCCCCTGTACCCTCATGTGTTGTGCCCTGTAAGCTGATGTGCTGGGCTCTGTACCCTGATGTGCTGTGCCCTGATGTACTGTGATGTCAGGGAAGACCAGCCAGTACTCAAGATGGCCGACGGAGAAGTCGACCTGCGACCTCAGCCTCTGCCAGAACACCTTCGGTGCACCTGTGTGCACATGACCAAGAGGCTATTTAAACTTGGTCTGTGCTTGAATCCAGTGCTGTCCTCCATTCTACAGCGTTCCCGTGTGTTCCTGCCTGCTTACTTCTGATACCTGTACCTATCTACCGACCCGGCTCACCTTGACTCCGCTACCTGCTGCCTGCACCTGACCCGGCTTGTTCTGACCTCCGCACCAGCCTGCTCCTTCTACTACCACGCTGCCAGCCCGTTGCCGACCCGGCCTGTGTCCTGACTACGCTTCTGCCTCCGCTTCTGCTCCTGACGTTCCTGCCAGTGTATGACCCGGTCTGCTTAACCTGCCTCTTCCACCAGCTGGAGAATCCTGCTCCAGCACCATGCCCCCTGCTGCTGCTCCCAGTTCCAGGAAGACGACCCGTCAGGCACTCGTGTGACTCTGCACTTCTGCGCCTCCTGTCTATCAGGGGGCCCGAATCAGAGGAGTAAGAGAGGCCGCTCCCTGCATATCAGGCTCTACCGTCAGGTACGTGACAGTAACGGACAGCCATGTCTGAGCCTGCGCAGGCACCCTCTCCCATGGATGAACTTTGCCAGCACCTGGCACAAGCTGTTAAGGACTTACAGCGGGGCTACACTCAGCTTGAGGGACACCTACAGACTCTGATGGACTCTGCCACCCCTCAGAAACCGTCATTAGCATCTGCTTCCTCCCAAGGATCCTCTCCTGCTCCTGCTTATGCTTCCACCTGAGCCCAGGGTACCAACCCCAGACCGGTTCCTGGGTGAACGCAGCAAGTTTAGAGCGTTCCGGAACGCATGTGAACTTTACTTCGACCTTCAACCCCCCACCTTCTCTTTGGAAGCTACAAAAGTCGGCTTTTTGATTTCCTTGCTGCAAGGTGAGCCACAGTCCTGGGCCCACCGCCTCCTGGAACAGAAGGCTGAATGTTTATCAGACTTAACTACATTCTTCAGTGCCATGGCCCAGCTGTATGAAGATCCCCAGCAGACGGCTTCAACAGAAGCAGCCCTTCATGCACTCCAACAGGGTCGTAGGGCGGTGGAAGATTACGTCTCAGAATTTAGATGATGGGCATTTGACACAAATTGGAATGATGCTGCCCTACGCTACCAATTCTGCATGGGCCTCTCCGAACCACTCAAGGACGAGCTAGCGCAGGTAGGGGTACCCTCTACCCTCGAAACCCTGATTGATCTATCCATTCAGATCGATCGCCGGCTGAGAGAACGAAGACTAGAGAGAGCGGCAGCTCCAACCCTTCCGGTATGGATGTTACCCCAGGCACCCAGTTCATTCAATCCAGCCCCACCTGCTCCGGCCACTCCGGCTCCTGACGCTCCGGAACCTATGCAGCTCGACCTGCTGCGTCTCTCTCTCTCCACTGAAGAGCGACAACGCCGTCGCCAGCAGAATCTGTGCCTATACTGCAGGGGATCCGAACATTACATGAGGTCCTGCCCAGTGAAACCTCGTAAGTCCCTCTCCACTTCTTCTGCCTCGCTGACTCCAAGCTCGCTTAACAATCCCGCTCACCTTACTTTTCTCATCTCTTTACAGCTGCCAGGAAGGACTATTCAGACTACCGCCATAATTGACTCTGGAGCCTGCAGCTGATTTGTGGACTTGACCTTTGCTGCCGAAGATCACATCCCCTTGCAGCCTAAGGCACAGAAGCTCTCGGTTCACTTGGCCGATGGCTCCGCTATTAAATACGGAGCAATCACCCACGAGACCATCCCTCTGCTTACCACCATTTCCAAGGACCACCAAGAACTACTGCGCCTGGACGCCATCGCTTCTCCTCTGTTCCCGGTCATCCTCGGTATGCCTTGGCTGAGGGCCCATAACCCCATATCGATTGGTCTAGAAACTGGTCTATTAACTTCGTTTCTTCCTACTGCACCCAGTACTGCTTACAGACCCCCTGTGGTGTACCCGCTTTGCTATGCCTGGACACGGACTCTGAAACCAGTCAGCTTGTGCCTCCAGCCTACCATGACTTTCTAGACGTGTTTAGCAAGAAAGGGGCAGAGATCCTCCCTACTCACCGGTCTTACGACTGCCCTATAGAGCTACTTCCCGGAGCCGAAGTCTCCCTTTTGGTTGAATTTTCCCCTTGTCCGAAAGCGAGCTGGTAGCACTAAAGGACTACATCAATGACAATCTAAGGAAAGGGTTCATCCGCCCTTCTACGTCTCCAGCTGGGGTGGGGATTTTCTTTGTTGAGAAAAAGGATCATTCATTAAGGCTCTGTGTGGATTACCGTGAGCTCAACAAGGTTACGGTGAAGAACCGCTATCCACTTCCACTAGTTCCCGAACTTTTTCAGAGACTTGGTTCCGCTACCATATTTACCAAACTGGATCTGCGGGGCGCCTATAATTTGGTGCGCATTCGAGAAGGTGACAAGTGGAAGACTGCCTTCCGCACACGATTTGGGCATTTTGAGTATCTCGTGATGCCCTTCGGACTCTGTAACTCCCTGGCCACTTTCCAGCACTTCATTAATGATGTCCTCAGAGACTTCCTAGACTTATTCGTTATTGTATACCTTGATGATATGCTAATCTTTTCTTCCTCCTTAGATCACCACCGCAGACACGTCAGAAGCGTATTAACTCGCCTTCGACAACATGGATTGTACGCCAAACCCGAGAAGTGCTAGTTTGAACGCCAGAGTATCCAGTTCCTGAGCCTGATCATTTCCACCGAGGGCATCAAGATGGATCCCCAGAAGGTCACGGCTATCCTGGACTGGCCTATCCCATGTGACAAGAAAGGCATTCAACGCTTCATAGGCTTTGCAAACTTTTACCGAAAATTTATTCGGGGGTTATTAGCAATCATTGCCCCCATTACACAACTCACCAAACAGGGTTCCAGATTCCGCTGGTCTCCAGAGGCTCAGACGGCCTTTGAGGCACTGAAGAAGTTTTTCACGTCCGCACCCGTTTTGAAGCACCCCGACTCGGCCTTACGTTATGTCTTCGAAGTGGATGCCTTGGAAATAGTGGTTGGAGCTATCTTGTCTCAAAGACAGGGTCCTAAGGCCCTGTGGCACCCAGTCGCATTCTTCTCGCGTAAATTGTCTAGCGCAGAGAAGAATTACGATGTCGGGGATTGTGAACTTTTAGCGATTAAGGCAGCACTAGAAGAATGGAGATACCGTCTCGAGGGAGCTGCACATCCAATCCTAATCTATACAGACCACAAAAATCTAGAATATTTAAGGACAGCAAGAAGATTGAGACCCCGTCAGGCCAGGTGGGCACTTTTTTTTTTCTAGATTTACCTTTCACCTGACATACAGACCCGGATCCAAGAACATAAAGCCGGATGCACTATCACGCATGTTCAGCAAATCTCAAGAAGTCTCTCCCCTGGATACGATCCTGTCCTCTGGGAATTTCCTTCTTCTACAAGGGGACTTAATGACTCAGATCAAGCAAGCCTCTGTGGGAAGTTCTACACCACCCAGGATCACCTTACGGACACGGGAGGGGCTACTCTGGTATGAGGATAAGATCTTTGTGCCGGAAGATCTGCGAACAGCCACTTTGGGTATGTGCCATGATCACGCGCTGGCAGGGCACTTCGGGGTCAGCAAGACTTCTGAACTTGTGCAGCGAACTTTCTGGTGGCCGGAGGTGGCGAAGGACTGCAGGAAATATGTGGAATCTTGTACCACTTGTATCTGTAATAAGAACAGCAAATCCAGGGCCTGGGGTCTGTTGAAGCCATTACCTGTCCCGAATAGACCGTGGAGAATGATCTCAATTGATTTCATTGTGGAGCTGCCCCCATCCGAGGGCTACAGTACTATTTTTGTGATCGTTGATCAATTATCCAAGATGGCCCACTTCATTCCCATGAAAGGCACTCCCTCTGCACAAGAGACTGCATAGATTTTTATCAGAGAAGTTATAAGACTCCATGGGGTTCCGGCAAACATCGTCTCAGAGGGGTCCAGTTTACCTCCATATTCTGGAGATCCTTGTGTGAATCTTTGGGGATTGAACTGTCATTTTCCTCAGCCTATCACCCGCAAACTAATGGTCGGACAGAAAGGACCAACCAAACACTGGAACAATATCTGCGCTGCTTTTCTTCCTTCTCACAAGACGATTGGGTGTCCCTACTTCCCTTAGCTGAGTTTGCCTACAATAATTCTTCTCACTCAGCCACGAAACAATCTCCTTTCTTCGCAAACTATGGTTTTCATCCTTCCTTTCTGTTTAATAACATTCCGGAATGCCCTTTAGCCACTGTACTCGAAACGTTGGATTTCTTTAACTCCAACAACAAATTGTTACAAGAGACGATGGCCAAGACGCAGGCTTACAATAAACAGATCTTCGTCAAGAAGAGAAAAGGGGAGTTGATCCTGAACCCAGGAGACCAAGTCTGGCTAGCCACAACGAACCTGAAATTAGCCTGTCCCTCGAGGAAATTAGGCCCCAGATTCGTGGGACCTTTCCCTGTAGAGAAGTGGATTAACAATGTCGCCTATGAACTGGAATTACCGGAGACCTTCAGGATCCACCCTGTCTTCCATATAGCCTTACTGAAGCCCGCCATCCCTAACTCTTTTCCGAATTGGAATACAGAGCCACCCGAACCCGTGGTAATAGATGGCGAAGAGGAATTTGAAACAGAGGTGATTTTAGATTGCAGGAGAAGGAGAGGTCAAGTTCAATACCTTATTAAGTGGAGGGGTTACGGTCCTGAAGACAACTCGTGGGAACCTGAAACCAACATTCATGCCCAAGAACTGATCCAAACCTTTAAGAGAATTATCCTGACAAAGTAGCCAGATTGGGCAGCCGGAGGCTGCCCATTAAGGGGGGGCAATGTCAGGGAAAACCAGCCAGTACTCAAGATGGCCGACGGAGAAGTCGACCTGTGACCTCAGCCTCTGCCAGAACACCTTCGGTGCACCTGTGTGCACATGACCAAGAGGCTATTTAAACTTGGTCTGTGTTTGCATCCAGTGCTGTCCGTTCTACAGCATTCCCGTGTGTTCCTGCCTGCTTACTTCTGATACCTGTACCTGTCTACCGACCTGGCTCACCTTGACTCCGCTACCTGCTGCCTGCACCTGAACCGGCTTGTTCTGACCAGCCTGTTTCTTCTACTACCACGCTGCCAGACCATTGCCGACCCAGCCTGTGTCCTGACTACGCTTCTGCCTCCGCTTCTGTTCCTGATGTTCCTGCCAGTGTATGACCCGGTTTGCTTAACCTGCCTCTTCCGCCGCTGGAGAATCCTGCTCGAGCACCGTGCCCCCTGCTGCTGTTCCCAGTTCCAGGAAGACGACCCGTCAGGCACTCATGCGACTCTGCACTTCCGCACCTCCTGTCTGCTCTATCAGGGGGCCCGAATCAGAGGAGTAAGAGAGGCCGCTCCCTGCATATCAGGCTCTACCGTCAGGTATGTGACATGTGACCTGTGCCCTGATGTGCTGTACCCTGATGTCCTGTGCCCTGATGTCCTGTGCCCTGATGTGCTGTACCCTGATGTGCTGTACCCTGATGTGCTGTGCCCTGATGTCCTGTACAGTGATATCCGGTACCCTGATGTGTTGTACCCTGATGTGCTGTGTCCTGATGTGCTGTGCCCTGTATGCTGATGTGCTGGGCTCTGTACCCTGATCAGATGTGCTCTATACGCTCATGTGCTGGGCTCTGTACCCTGATGTGTTGTGCCCTAATGTTCCCTATATGCTGATGTGCTGGGCTCTGTACCCTGTTGTGTTGTGCCCTGATGTGCCTATACGCTGATGTGCTGGGCTCTGTACCCTGATGTGGCCTGGTGTTCTGTACCCTGATGTGCTGTGCACTGGTGTGCTGTATCCTGATGTGCTGTGCACTGGTATGCTGTACCCTGATGTGCTGTGCACTGGTGTGCTGTACCCTGATGTGCTGTACCCTGATGTGCCTTGTGCCCTGATGTGCCTTGTGCCCTGATGTGATGTGCCCTGTACCCTGATGTGGCCTGATGTACTGTGCCCTGATGTACCGTACCCTGATGTGTTGTGCTCTGGGCCGGTCTGGATGTAGTCCAGGGCCACATTTTTGTCCCAGTCCAGCCCTGAGTGCACCCCAGTATACAGACCACATGTTCTTAAAGGGACCACAACCCCATTACTGAGGAGGAAGATCTAAGTGAATAAGAATACCCTGGTGAGTAGGAGACCTTACTACAGAGTACCCTGGGATCTTGAAATACCAACCTGACCAGAGAGAAGTGAGCTGGATACTACTGCACATGCGTGTATACTACATTATTGAGGTGAGGGCACAGAGAGCACTGAGGTTATTGGGGAAGAGGCTTGAAGATTTTTTATTTTATGTTTTATGAACTGCAATACCGTTGTTTTCATTATTGGATCATTATTATTCACTATTTATTGTTTAGTTCACGTACACACTAATGGTGAAACACTGTTTGATTTGATGTAATTATCTTTATGTAAATACTCAAGAGGTAGCGTGGCATCTTTATCCAGTTATTTGGACAATATTGTAATGCAGGAAGTAGTAAATTGCTCTAAAAAAGGGCAATTAACAAAAGAAGGTAGGCAGACCATTATAACCCCTAAAAGTTATAACTCCTAAAAGTTTAGATAAAATGCAAAGAAAGACAAGGTGTCAGTGACTACAGTTTCCCACACCATCAAAAAGCACTTGTTAACTGGAGAAAATTCTGTCAGGAGGAAATCTGGCAGAAATAAAGTCACAACAGAATCAGAAGACAAGTTTCTGGGAATTAACAGTTTTGCATGACAGGGGACTCAACAGGATTCAAGTACAGCTTAACACTGATCAAAGTCAGCAAATCTCAACTGTGAAGAGAAGCCTTTGAGCTGCAGGTTTTACGGGTCGAATGGCTGTAACAAAGCCATTGCTAAGATGGCAAAATAAGAAAAAGAGGCTTGCCTGGGCCATGAAGCACTGTTAGTGGCCTACTGATTAAGATTAGGGATGAGCTTCGAGTTCGAGTCAAACTCATGTTCGATCCGAACATCGGCTGTTCGCCAAACAGCGAACAATTTGGGGTGTACCCAGCAAATTCGAAAGCCACGGAACACCCTTTAAAAATCCATGGGAGAAATCAAAAGTGCTAATTTTAAAGACTTATATGCATGGTATTGTCATAAAAAGTTTTTGGGTACTGGGTCCTGCACCAGGGGATCAATGCAAAAAAAAGTTTTAAAAATGGACGTTTTTTCGGGAGCAGTGATTTTAATAATGCTCAAAGTGAAACAATAAAAGTGTAATATTCCTTTAAATTTCATACCTGGGGGGTGTCTATAGTATGCCTGTAAAGGGGTGCATGTTTTCTGTGTTTAGAACAGTCTGACAGCAAAATGACATTTCAAAGGAAAAAAAGTCATTTAAAACTACTAGCGGCTTTAAATGAATTGCCAGTCGGACAATACACATAAAAGTTCATTGATAAAAACGGTATGGGAATTCCCCACAGGGGAACCCAGAACCAAAATTAAAAAAAAAAAATGACGTGGGTGGTCCCCCTAAATTCCATACCAGGCCCTTCAGGTCTGGTATGGATTTTAAGGGGAACCCTGTGCCAAAATTTTTAAAAAAATGGCGTGGAGCCCCCCAAAAATCCATACCAGACCCTTATCCGAGCACGCAACCTGGCAGGCCGCAGGAAAAGAGGGGGGGACGAGAGAGCACCCCCCCTCCTAAACCGTACCAGGCCACATGCCCTCAACAGCGGGAGCCTCCCATCATGGTGGATGTGGAGCGGCCCGAGAAGAAGAAGGGAAGAAGACGCCGTGGAGGAAGATGCCGGACGAGAACACCGGAGGAAGAACCAGAAGAAGAAGAAGATGGAGGAAGAAACCAAAGGAAGATAGAAGATAGAAGAAAGAAGAAGCATTTAAATAAAGGAATTGTCAAAAACTGTCTCTTGTCATTTTTAACATTTTTGACAGTTTTTTGTGAAATGGTAGGGGTACTTTTGTACCCCCTTACTATTTCACACAGGGGGGAGGGCCGGGAGCCTTGTTAAAGGGGGCTTCCAGATTCCGATAAGCCCCCTGCTTGCAGACCCCCAGAACCACCGGGCAAGGGTTGTGGGGATGAGGCCCTTGTCCCCATGAACATGGGGACAAGCTGTTTTGGGGGGCTACCCCAAAGCTCCCTCCTAATGTTGAAGGCATGTGGCCTGGTACGGTTCAGGAGGGGGGGCGTTCTCTCGTCCCCCCTCTTTTCCTGCGGCCTGCCAGGTTGCGTGCTCAGATAAGGGTCTGATATGGATTTTTGGTGGGACATCACGCCATTTTTTTTAAATTTTGGAGCGGGGTTCCCCTTAATATCCATACCAAACCTGAAGGGCCTGGTATGGAATTTAGGGGAACCCCCCACGTCATTTTTTTTTAAATTTTGGTTCGGGGTTCCCCTGTGGGGAATTCCCATGCCGTTTTTATCAATGAACTTTTATGTGTATTGTCGGACCAGCAATTCATTAATAGCCGTAAGTAGTTTTTAATGACTTTTTTTCCTTTGAAAAGTAATTTTGCTGTCAGACTGTTCTAAACATGGGAAACATGCGCCCCTTTACAGGCATACTATAGACACCCCCAGGTACGAAATTTAAAGGAATATTACTCTTTTATTGTTTCACCTTAAGCATTATTAAAATCACTGCTCCGGAAAAAATGGCCGTTTTTAAAACTTTTTTTTCTATTGATACATGTCCCCTGGGGCAGGACCCAGGTCCCCAAACACTTTTTATGACAAAACTTGCATGTAAGCCTTTAAAATTAGCACTTTTGATTATTCATCTTTGTGTCCCATAGACTTTAAAAAGTTTTTGACTGTTCGCATGTTCTGGTGCGAACTGAACAGGGGGGTGTTCAGCTCATCCCTAATAAAGATTGAAGGAAAGTCTTTTGGACCCATGATTAAAAATTTGAGATCTTCGGTTCATCATGCTCGGTTTTTGTTTAGCATTGAGTAGGTAAAAGGATGGTTCCTCTGTGTGTGACACCAACTGTCATGCATGGAGGAGGAAGTGTGATGATCTGGGGCTCTTTTCCTGGATCAAAAGTTGGCGACTTGCACAGGTGAGATGCACCCTGAACTAAAACTACTACCACAGCATTTTGCAGCACCATGCAATACCTTCTCAATATATGCATATCAGGAGTTCATCCTACAGTAAGATAACAACCCAAAACAAACCTCCAGGCTGTGTCAGAACCAGACTTAAACCCCATTGAGCTGCTTTGGGATGAAACGGATAGAAAGGTGCAACACATTTGAACTTTTGCAACAGTATTTGGAAGAACTTATTGAACAATATTTGATTCCTGATGAAATCAAAATATACTCTCTCATAAAGATAGTATTAACAGCGCTAATGAAATTACACAAAAACACTCAAAAGATTGAGGGTGATGAACTCAATAATAATACAATCTCGAACGAACGAGAATATATATAAAAAAAGTAATATAACAAAGTTCAATGTAGTTACATGAGAAGAACCAAAAAGTCCCTGTGTAATCATTCAGAAAGTTACCAGCAATAGCATATAATATAGCAGAGGTGGTATAAGAGACACCAGTGATAACTGCATAAACTCAAGATTTTCTTATAAACAGTTCATTGCATGCAGCAGACAGTTGAGATAAGGGGTTAAATTCCTTCTGGAGTGCACTTTTCTGTGGGTTAATAAACCTTCACCACACCTCATGAATGACCCCCTATGGTTATAAGCTTACCAGAGGTAAGACAAAAGCAAGCCTGTTACCTCCTTTCTCCCTTAAATCAGCTCCTCCACCATCAGAATCTCTCAGTCCTCCTCAGTCAAAATAATATAATGTCATGGTAACCACATGTAAGGAAATAGAAGGGGAGGCTCTTCATAGTGTAAAAAAGTTTATCAAACAGAACCCACCAGGAAACCCCCCTTACAATATGCGCTTATACAATATAAAAGTTTAAAACAGCATGACACAGTCAGCATCAGCTCACCACTGTTCGGAGCCCCAAGCGGCCTGCCTACTACGATGAGTCCCGGGATGACGCTGGCTGCCTTCAGCTGATAGGTCACGTAGCCACGCTCTGACGCGTTTCGTAATTCCGTTTTCAGAGAGATATTTGAATCCTGTTCCTGAGTCCTTGAAAACGTATTCATACCCCTGGGAATTTTCCACATTTTTTTATGTTACAACCAAAAATGTAAATGTATTTTATTGGGATTTTATGTGATAAAAATCGTGAAGTGGAAGGAAAATAATAAAAGGTTTTCAAATTTTTTTACAAATAAATATGTGAAAAGTGTGGCATGCATTTCTATTCAGCCCCCTGAGTCAATACTTTGTAGAGCCACCTTTCTCTGCAATTATAGCTGAAGGTTTTTTTGGGTATGTCTCTACAAGTTTTGTTTGCTGTGTCCCCTATATGGCTTCTCGCAAACTGCAGACAAGGCTTCTTATGGCTTTTTTTAACTAGACATGTGCATGACAAAAAAATGTGTTTTGTTTTGTTTAGTTTTGATTGGTTAATCTAGTTATTTTGTTTAGTTCAATTAGGTTGATTGGTTTAATTCATATTCGGAATTAGTATTGGAATTCGTATTCACAATTCACAAATTTTCGTTGAATTTACTGATTTTTTCGATTTAAAATGTTCCAATCGATACATTAAAACGAAAATTATATATTGCTTTCGATTTGAATGCAGCAAAGTTAACAAACAAAAGAAAAATCTTCATCAAATGATTACAATGACTCTTTAACCACTTCCGGACCAGCCGCCGGCAGGTTGGCTCGGCTGGGCAAATCTACGTTACCTACGTTACCTTACGGATTTGCTTCAGAAACGATCAGTCTCCAGGCCCAGGCCAATGATTTCTGGCCTGGACCTGCTGATCGGTCCTGACAAATTAAATCCTCCCCTGCCTGTGTAAGTGTAAACACAGACAGGGGAAGTGATGTCATCTCCCTCTCTGGAATTCTTTGCCGTTCCAGAGAGAGGAGAGAGGACATCCAAACGTGAGTTGCACCAACACTACACTGATACAGTACACATAGGCACATATTTTACCCCCGATCACCCCCCAGATAACTCCTTCACTCCCTGTCACCGTGTCACCCAGTGCAGTGTTCATATTTTTCTTTGATCACTGTACTGGTGTCATTTGTGACACCATTTAGCATTAGGGTACTTAGTATTAGCCCCAGATAGGTCTAGGGACCCCCCTAATTAAGATTTAACCCCTTGATCACCCCCTGTCACCAGTGATCACTGTATTAGTGTCACGAGTGATGCTGGTTAGCTATTTTTTTTTTATTACTATTGCGACAACAATAGGATTACTATTGTGACAACACATCATCAGTAGGGTAAAACGCATCCCCTGAGGAAGATACGAAATTCCCTTGTATCGACACATGTAAAGGAAGGGGACAGGACGGCATGCTTAGCAGGTCAGCTGTTAGTAACGATCAGCATACCATCCCGTTACTGCCGGTTTCAACCATTCGTTTTTTGCTTGATGTAGAATGGCGCACTGAAGCGCCTGGATATTGTGAGTACCCTGTGTGGGACCTGTTTATTTTTGGTTCAATAAATTGCATAAACATACTACACTATGAGATCCTTTTTTCATTGATTTACTGAGGCACATTGGCGATTGATCCAGGATCCCAGACACACTGTTGAACCCTGTAGTGGTCCCAAAGCGTGTATTGACCAAGCTTAACAGCAAAGTCACACACCTTAAGGTGAGCCTTCATTACATGGGGGGGAGCGCCTGAGTGAGAGCACAGCATCTGATTATTGCATCACTTTCACAGCATAGTGAATCGCATGGAGTGTGGAGCACCTGTAAATTGGATCAATTTGAACTTTGCACAGTGCACTTAAGCACTTTTATAATTCCAGCATTTGGATCTATTTAAATTTCCACGGACTTATTTGCTTAAAAAAAAAAAAATATATCACTGTATAAATGCACATTGTCACTTTATTATTTGGCTTTCAAGCACGTGTCATTTTATATATTTTTCATTATATATTTTACACATTATTATTACCACGGTGTAGAGGATATATTTTAACCAGTTCAGAGGCTTTTTGCTTATATCTTTGATAGTGCAGCGTTTTTAATGCGATTTTAGTACTTTTACATGGTTTATGAGACATGTTTACCGCTTGCAGCTGATTCAAAGAGGATTTATTGGTTTATTATTGTTAGTGGAGGCTCACAGGACATTCTATATAATTTTGTGTTAAACTAACATGTCAGGGAACCCGCCGTATATTACCTAATAAAAAGTTTAACCCCCTGATCACCCGGGGGTGATATCAGTTAGGTTTTAGGGTCATTTAGGGTCTATGTTGCCCCAGGCAGTGTCAGATTAGTGCCAGTATCGCTAATACTCACACAGGCGCCATACACCTCCCTTAGTAGTATAGTGTCTGAACAGATACATATCAGATCTGATCCGATCTATACTAGCATCCCCAGTAGTTTAGGGTTCCCAAAAACTCAGTGTTAGCGGGATCAGCTCAGACACCTGCTAGCACCTGTGTTTAGCCCCTCCGCCCAACCCTCCCACCCAAGTGCAGTATCAATCGATCACTGTCACTTACAAAACACTAAACACGTAACTGCAGCATTTGCAGAGTCAGGCCTGATCCCTGTGAACGCCAACAGTTTTTTGGTAGCGTTTGAAGCAGTCGCTGACAGTCAGGTGCTCTTTTTCCTGTGAGTCTCACTAGTATACCAGTAAATTTAGAGGCCAAAATGTCCAATCGAAGGTACACTAGTGAAGAGGCCTACACATTCCTGAGCCTGACAGATGAGAGTGAAGAGGAAGTCATCCATCTGTCTGATTCTGGCTCAGAATATGAACCAGTAGACAGCAGCGGTACCCTGACAGATAGCTCTGACAACGGAGTAGTTGTCCCTGCCAAGGTCAGGCGTACCCGACCACATACTTCTGCTGTTGTTGAGGTGCAAGAACCGCAGGGCTCTCATATGGAGCAAAGAGCCAGTACTAGTGCCGCTCATTCTTCTGGTGAACTGGCAAGCACCAGCAGCCTAGTACATCCTGGTCGTACATCCAGCACTGCAGTAACACTTGTTGACGTGGCGAGTCCCAAAAGTGCAGTTCAAGCTGGTGAGGTGGCTAGCACAACTAGTGTCCTGCAGCCACCAAGAAGACAAAGACAGGCCCGTCAAGTTCATAGTGCCCTTCCTGCTGCATTTGCCAATCCGAATTGGAAGCCTACCACTTCTACAGCACCCGTACTTCCCCATTCACTAGCCAACCTGGAATTCAGGTGGAAACAGTTGATTTTGCTTCACTTGATTTTTAAAATTCAGCCTCGCATTAACCACTTCAGCTAACTTCAGAGTCCCTGATTAAGTTTTCTGGCCTCTTGTCTATCAAACAGTATCTTCCCAGCAAGCATGCCAGATATGGGGTTAAGATGTATAAGCTCTGTGACAGGACAACAGGCTATACATATAGTTTTATGGTTTATGAGGGAAAAGATAGTCACGTGGAGTCGGAGAACTGCCCAGACTACAAAGGGAGCGCTGGTAAGATTGTGTGGGACTTGGAATCACACTTATTTGGAAAGGGGTACCACATGCACGTGGACAATTATTACACAAGCGTGCCACTTTTTAGTCACCTTTTTGATTGTGGAATTGGCACATGTGGCACCGTGCAATCTAATCGCCAGGGCTTCCCCCAATGGCTTGTAGAATCCTGACTTAGACGGGGGAGAGAACCTGCTTGAAATGCAATAATTTTTTAGCAGTGAAGTGGAGGTATACATGGAATGTTTTTGTTCTGTCCTCCCTTCACGCAGATACGACAGTCCAAATTCCTACGCCGACTGGTGTTGTGGAGAAACCCCTCTCTGTCCATGAATACAACCTTAACATGGGAGGGGTGGACCTCAAGGACCTGTTGTTGGCGCTGTATCCAATTGCCCATAAGGCCAGACGCTGGAATAAAAAAGTGTCTGTATATTTATTCCAATTGGCTCTGCTGAATGCTTTCATGCTATACAAAGCTTGAGGACAAACTGAATCCTTCCTAAATTTCCAGGAAAAGATCATCATAGCCCTTCTGTTTCCAGACGGTGCGGTAGCCCACCTTCCCAATGCAAATACAGTGAGCCGGCTGCATGAGAGGCTTTTCCGTACGTCCTCCCTGGTACCCCTACCCAAAGAAGCCCCCAAAGAAGATGTCGTGTCTGCAGAAAACGTGGATATAGGCATGACACCAGCTTTTATTGTCCCTCCTGTCCTGACCAACCTGGTCTCGGCTTTGGTGATTGTTTCAAACGCCTCCACACACTAGTGGAGTTTTAGAGGTACAGCATTGCAAAGTCCTAGGGCATACTTACACAGGATCTTGAAAGATGAGATGGCCATCACATTTTGAGAGACCCTAATCTGGAATGTTTACAGTTACAATTTACAGTTTATAAAGATGCAAAATAAAAAAAAACTCACACACATAAAAAAACACAAAAAAAGCCAAAAAGAGTTGTTTTACTTTTCTTCTCTCTCTCTTGTTCTCTCTCTTACGTTCGCTCTCTATTGTCCGCTCTATTGTTCGCTCTCTATTGTTTTATATCTATTGTTCTCTCTCTATCTTTACCGTATTTTAGAACTGTAATGTTTTATTTTTACTGTGTTTTATTGTATTTGCTTTGCAGGTATGGTATGTCTTACTGTTGTACTGTAATGTTACTCTGTTTATTGTTAACCATCATTTGCTTAACAGGTACACCATTCAGCTGCAGCACGGGTTTATTTATTCTGACAGCAACAGCGTTTGCTCCCACGATACGTGGATATGAAGCCGTGACTCCAGCGCTGTAGGAGGTGATTTCACTACCACAGTTAAAAAAAGAGCATATATGCCAAAGCATGGGGGCAGGGGTGGAGGGACGATTTGCTCCTAACATTAGGGGCGGATTTCCCCCATGCTTTGGCATATATTTTTTTAGGCACGGATTGCGATAAAAAATACGTTGTTTCATTGAGTTAATGTTTTATTGTTACCATTGTTTGCTTTTCAATTATGCCATTCAGCTGCAGTACTGATTTATTTATCTTGACAGCAACAGTGTTTGCTCTCACGATATGTAAATCAGCTACTCCAGCACTGTAGGGGGTGATTTCACCACCACAGTTAAAAAAAATGGTGCATGTATGCACATCATTAGAAGTGGGTGGATGAAGGGTGGTATTCTAATGATGGGCATACTTACCGATTAATCTCTTTTTTTTTTATGCAGCCCACAGGCTGCATGAGAAAAAGAACACTACAATATATGCCCAACAAGGACCAGCAAGGTATTGGTATGTTGCTGGACTTTGAATGGTTATACCAGAATGATGCCTGCAAGTTTAGGTATCTTGGTATCATTCTTTTCAGCCAGTGGTCAGCTTTCATGTAAAAGCAATCCTAATGGCTAATTAGCCTCTAGACTGCTTTTACAAGCAGTGGGAGGGAACGCGCCCCCTCCCGCCGTCTTCCATGGTTTTCTCTGGCTCTCTTGTCCCACCAGGGAACCCGAGAATGCAGCCAGAGGTTCTGCCAGCTGACCATAGAACTGATCGGAGACCAGAACGGCTCCAATCATCTCTATGGCCTAAGAAACCGGAAGCAACGAGTATTTCATGACTTAGGTTTTGCTGGATAAAAACAGCGCCATTGGGAAATTGGGAAATCATTTTATCACACCGATCTTGGTGTGATCAGATGCTTTGAGGGCAGAGGAGAGATAAACTAAAAGCTGTGTAAATTCCAGAAAATGTACCCTAATTTGTAAACGCTATAACTTTTGCGCAAACCGATAAATATACGCTTATTGACATTTTTTTTACCAAAGACATGTGGCTGAACATATTTTGGCCTAAACGTATGACTAAAATTAAGTTTATTGGATTTTTTATGACAAAAAATAGAAAATATCATTTTTTTTCAAAATTTTCGGTCTTTTTCCGTTTATATTGCAAAAAATAAAAATTGCAGAGGCAATCAAATACAATCAAAAGAAAGCTCTATTTGTGGGAAAAAAAGGGAGCAGCCAAATTTTCCAGGGCTGAAGTGGTTAAAACAACTTTGGCTTAACAAAAACAGCATTATTTCAAAATGGTACTCTAATAACACACACAGTCTTTGTTTTCAGCAATATGTGTAGTTAGAATTCGACTAAAGTTTAATGTAAAATTCAATTCAAATTTCAGTCCCAATTTCTGAAATTTGGATGAATTTCGTTTACGTTATTTGGAGCATTCAGTAAAATGTGTTTATATTGTAATTCAGGTATTCTGATGTATCTGAATCTCTGAATAATGAAAAATTAGTCTGAATATTAATTCAGAACTAAATGAACCGCACATGTCTACTTTCAACAATGGCTTTCTTCTTGCCACTTTTCAAAAGGCCAGATTTGTGGAGTGCCCTACTAATAGTTGTCCTGTGGACAGATTCTCCCACTTGAGCTGTGGATCTCTGCAGCTTATCCAGAGTTACCATGGGGCTCTTGGCTGCTTCTCTGATTAATGCTCTCCCTGTCCGGTCTGTCAGTTTAGGTGGACGGCCATGTCTTGGTAGGTTTGCAGCTGTGCCATACTCTTTCCATTTTCAGGTGATGGTTTGAACAGTGCTCCGTGAGATATTAAAAGCTTGGTATATTTTTTTATAACCTAACCCTGCTTTAAACTTCTCCACAACTTTATCCCTGACCTGTCTGGTGTGTTTCTTGAACCCAGCACAATCTGGGCTATCCCCATTCACCTACAGTGATAATAAAATCAATGAATGTGAGCAAACGACTATAGACATAAAGTGCTGCAACCAAAAAATGAACTTGAATATCTAGTTCTATGCCATGTATAATAAATTCAGGTGCGCTACTAGTGTCTCAATGGTTAAAGTTAGTCTTCAACCCAAAACTTTCTAAATATTGCTAAAGTGACAGAAAATAAGAAACATGAGTGAATTCCCAAAAAAGGAATAAATAGCAACTTGTTAAAATAGTGTATCAAACACAAATATGTATCAAAAATAACTATCAAAAATAATATGTGTATCAATAAAAGTCCTTCTTTGTATTAGTCGGATAGCTGATCCTTTTGGTGTCTGAACTTGCTGACAAGGTGATATATGCTGACAAATCAGTAACATAAGGGGGGGGCCGCTTACCAGAAAAGTTGGACCCCTATTACGGGGGTCTTTAGAGCCTCACAGGTACCAGATTCCGGGCAGGAACGGCTGCTTACAAGCCTAAGCTTGTTACCGAGCACAAGGATGTTCTCACCTCGACCGATGTTACTGTGTAATCTCAGGTGTCTCCAGGGTTTTGCCGATGCCGGGGCTTAAAGGCTCAGACAGCTGATTGCATCTGCGGTTAGGAATCTGCCCCACGTTCCTCACAAACACTGACACTGGAATACCGTATCCCAAACTTTGCTTCTGTGTGATCCCTCGTTACCAACTTGGAAAGAGGATAGAAAAAACCTCCATAGTGAAGTACATAAAAGTTCCTTTATTTAAAACTCATGGGTGACTGACATCAAGATTAGAGCAGAAAATTGCAAAACGGACAGCTTGGCTGCTGCGAGGCTTGCCCAGCTGGTGTGTGGTGACGCCAGGTCCCGTAGCTCCATCCAACGCGGCGTTTCTTCATAAGAGGCTTCGACAGGGAAAGGAGACAGGGCCATTTTTTACCGCCACATGGATACACAGGTTTTGCGTGTATCCCTGTGGCGGCATCCCATCGTTGTCCATTGGGAACACAGCCACAGCTGCTGTGTCCCAAGATGACATGTGGGTGTGTGTGGGTGCGGGTCCCCAAATGCACATAGGGGGAGTTCGAGGACCTGCACCTGCATGTCATCTCGGGAAACAGCAGCTGTGTCCATGTAGCCATGTGTCCCAATAGACAACAATGTGATGTCAGCATGAGGATGCATGCAATACCAGTGCATCCTTTTGCCAGTAAATGACAGACCTGCATGAGTAGTGTTGGTTCGAGCTGAGCAAAAATTTGGCCCGAACCTCACCTATTCACCCATTCGGCGAACACCAGAATTTATGGGTCTCTAGGCAGAATGTTTGCCTGCCGAGCACTCCACAATGCACTGCGCACTTCACAGTGCATTCTAGGATCCTAATTGGAGAAAGACTTGCAGCTGACCACTGGTCAGGTGACAGCCTTTGCCAATTAGGTCACCAGAGCACTGTCAGAGCCCTGATTGGAAGAAGTGATGAAGACTTTCTCCAATCATGGCTCAGTGCTCTTAGTCCCACCACACACTATAAAAGGTAACTTCCCATAAGAAGCGTTTGCATTGAGTTGGAGTAGAGATAGGAAGAACAGGGCTCAGTTTGCTACTAGTGAGTGTTGGTGTAGTGTTAATATAGTGTGTAAGTATAGTGTGTCAGTATAGTGTAGTGTCAGTGTAGTGTGTTAGTGTAGTGCAGTGTTTAACACAGCATTACATAACATTTAGTGCTGTTTACAGTGCTGTATACCCTTTAATTTATTTTGTTTGGTTGCTGAATGTTTTTTTTTTTGCCCCCTGCCTGCCTCCTTTTTTCTGACCGCAACGCTGGTGTTCCCCCGTTTTTATTTCTTTAATCATTTTTACATTTCTGTCAGCATCGGTCCTCAATTTAAAGCTCACTAAACACCACTTTTCATTCAGAAAAGTGCATCCAAACACACATTTCCCAGTTTCTATTAAATTTGGATAACAAGCCCCCCCATCAAGTGGCAGGCCAACAAGGAGAGGCAGACATTCCCATGCCACTATGAGGGGGCCAGCAGCATCTGTGTCCACAGGCAAGGGTGGACGTGGTCCGTCCTCAGGCAGGGCACATTTGTCTCTGTTTAGTGATGTTGCCCGTGCTATCCAGCCTCAGCATGCAGAGCTGGTGGTGGACTGGCTTACTAAACCATTCTCATCTTCCTTATCCTGTACGACCCAAGCTGACACTAGTGCCCAGTCCACCACAACTGCCTAAACGGCTTATTCTGCCTCCTTGTCCACAGTTACTCCTGTCCTAGCCCCAGCATCATGCATGGAGGGGTCAGCTGAATTATTTGAAAACAGCATCAGCCACTTGCTTCTTGAGGATGCACAGACATTACTTGAATCTGATGTTGGTTCTGAGGTAGAGGAAGGGAGTAACATGAGCCTACAGAGAGGGGAGAATACTGATAAACAACAAATTGGCAGTCATGTTCCTCCAGCCGCAGCATATTGCCAAGCTGGCTCCAGTGATGACGAGGATTGAGGGGATGATGATGATGAGGCTATTGATGTGACTTGGTGCCACATTGACCAGAGGAGGGAAGTGAGGGGGGTTTCCTCCAGAGGCAGCCATCATGGATGAGTAGAGAGCAGCCACCCTATTCCATCAGATTGTGAAGCTGTTATCTCCCCGCCCACTTCCTACAGCTCAGCTGTGTGGACTTTTTTTTAGCACATGTGCAGCCAATCGCCCTGTTGCAGTTTGCGTGCTCTGCTGCAAGTAAATTAAGCGTGGTAAAAACACCAGCTATTTTGGTACCACATGCATGACAAGGCATTTAACCTTCCGCCATTCAGCCTGTTGGCAAGAGCACCTGAAAGCCCCACACAAGGAACACCATTTTTTTCCTCTTCATTCCTCACCTTTCATGTCAACTCCCACTATATTTCATGATGTCTCAGCAGCCTCCACTGACAGGGATGATTGAAGTAGGTGTGACCTGGCACAGCCAAATGGCAGGCCTCCATCCCTAATGTAGGTTACAGGTTAAGAAGAGGAAATTGGGACTTTAAATGAGGCCCACCATATAAAAAATAATAGATTCAATCATTGAGTATCTCTATATACTCATACATTTTAGTCCATTGTTTTAGCCCCTATATTTTATTATGTCCAATAGTCTAATTGGGTTTGTTTCTAGTGCCTTCCTTTAATATATACCTTTATTTCTATTTGGCCAGCCCAGCCCAGGGTTGATGGGGATCGGATTATGTTTTGCTTCCGGGGTTACGATGTGCAGCAGTTCTTTCCTCCTACTCATCCATTGGTGGGGGCAGGGATTGACCTCCTGCACATCGGCGTCATGCACTGATGCCTTGCTCGTGTCATTGATGTCGGGGATGTTCTTTTCCATCTCACAGACGAGGTGGGCTTGGATCCACTGCTGGCAGAGATGCATCCTGCTGCATTGGCCTGTTCACCAATTTATTCGATACAATATCTTTTCAAGAGCTTGGTATGAATTTTGGATTGTAATAATAAACAAACTTATTTATTTATATATATATATATATATATATATATATATATATATATATATATATATATATATATATATGTACTTTTTCTATTTTTTATTTTATATGGCGGGTCTCATTTCCAATTTCCTCTTCTTTCTTGTGACCAGCTGAAGAGTATAGCAGGCAAATTTCTCTGCCCCAGCTGCTGCAATGAAAAAATAAAAACACTCGTTGCCACCCACATGTCCAGTATCTAAATTCCAGCGTGTCCAAATTGCTGGCTTTACAGCTTTTGCCTTTCCATCTGGTGGATTCTGCCCCCTGAATTTGCAGAATGTGCTGTACCACATTGGCAGATTCCCAGTCGCTATTTCTTTGCATGTAAGGCTCTGTAACATCACATAGAAGGCAATGTTTTGGCATTGTTGGACAAGGCAGTCAGCCGCAAGGTCCACATTACTGCTGACACGTGGTCCAGCAAGCATGGTCAGGGACAAAATAATTTGCTTACAGCTCACTGGGAAACTCTGCTGGCAACTAGGAAGGATGTAGAACAAGTCTCAGTGCTGGAGCTTGTTTTGCCACCACATCTGCATACAGCTGGTGGTGAGGATGTGAGATCTGTCAGCTCCACCCCCTCCTCCTCTTCATCCATGCCCTCCTTTGCTGGATTTTCCTATGAACCACCAGTACCCCCTAAGCGTTCAAGGGTTCATTCAACGAGTCAGGCTAAAAGATACCATGCAGTGGTTCAGCTGGTCTGTCTAGGGGACAGGAGCCACACCAGAGCAGAGATTCCTTAAGCTCTGCAGGGGCAGGCCCAGAGATGGTTCATGCCATGGAAGCTTGAGCCAGGAATGGTGGTGGTGTGTAATATTAGCACAAATCTTCTGTCCCCCACTCAACAGGGAAAGTTGACACATGTACCATGCCTGGCACATGTTCTCAGTTTAGTGGTGCTGCATTTCTTAAACAGGTACCCAGGTTTGCAAGATATTTTAAAGCAGGCCAGAAGAGTCTGTAGCCATTTCAGGCAGTCATACACAGCCAGTGTTTGGTTGGCTGAAGTTCAGTGGGAATTACGCCTGCTCGTAAACCGCCTGATTTGTGACATGCCCACCAAGTGGAACTGAACTTTGGCAATGCTGCAGCGGCTGCAAAAGGAGCAGAGGGCTGTCAACGAGTACCTGTATGAGTATGGCACAAGGACAGGCTCAGAGCAGCTCAGCTTTTTTTCCCCGTGCCAATGGTGGCTGCTGATAAAGGATGCATACACTGTACTGTCACAATTTGAGGAGGCCACAATGATGGTGAGCCATGACAATGCATGCATCAGTGACACTATCCCTCTTGTGTTCCTGCTAGAGCATACTCTGCGTGACATTATGGACAGAGCACTCAAGGCAGAGCAGCGGGAGGAAAAGGAAGACTTCTTTTCCTCTCAAGGCCCACTTTATGCAGACACCATTCTTGCAACGCCACAGAACACATAAGAGAAGCTGGAGGAGGAGGTTTCTGGCAGTTTTGCAGGCATTGAAGCAGAGGAAGACATACCTCAAACCTTAAAGTGGATGTAAACCCACTGTCATCAATTATAAAGTACTGCCATAGTGCTGAACTATAAGGATATACACGCCTCCTGCATGTATCCTTCCCTTTCAAATATCTCCCCTTTCTCTATTTGGAGCCCCCAAAGACTCCAGATTCAGTGGGCGGGTCTGTTATCTGGTGCTCAGTGGGTGGACCTGTGACGCCAGCAGACTCCGCGTCCACCTGTACACTCCCCTTGGCCAGAGCGCGCACAGGAGAGGCAAGGCCCATTCTGGGTAAAAGCAGAGCGCGCTCACGGCCCCCTGTCACTTTTGCACACATGGATGTCCAGTGACAATCGGGGATGATCGGTGTGGCGGGAAAAGCTGTGAGCACCGATCTCCCTGCTTGGCTTTTCATTATCCGCTTCTCCCTCCGTGACTTTCACCTGAATGCAGGGACATTGGTGCTCACAGTTGTCCCCTGCTGCACCAATCATCCCCGACTGTCCTCCATGTCTTCCTCCTCCTCCAGTGCCCGTGTTCTCCTCCACCCCCCTTCTTCTTCTCTGGTCACCCTACTTGTCCTCCTCATCCGCCCGCTGTGTCTTCCTCCTCCACCCTTCCCTTTCCTCCAGAATCTGTCAGGATAGAGAGCAGAGAAAGGGGCCCGTATGGCATTTACCGGCCCATTTCTTTATTGAATAGGACACAGTGAGTGTTCTTTACCAATCACTCCTGTGTCCTGTGATATCTGAGCAGAGTAACCTGTGTGTTACTCTGCTTCAGTTTATGAATGGACATGAGCCTCTGTCTCCTCTCCATTCATCTTTAATGCAGAGAAAAGGACTGGGGAATCTGTGTCCTCTGACCCTTTCTCTGTATCAAATGGGAGATGTCAGGGGTCTCGGTTTAAACCTCTGACATGTCACCAAAGCCCCCAACAGGGCTGATAAAAAAAAACATAAATATTACAAAATAAAATTGTAAAAAAAAAAAAAGATAAAAAAATAGAATTGGAAATAAAACAACTACAGACACCACAACCTCCCCCCATACCGATATGGTCCAGAGCTGCAAGCCCCACCCCCCACCCCCAAAAAAAATGTGAAAAAAAAGAATAAATTAACTTGTAAAAAAAAAAATACATAAAAATAAGAAAAAACTACTAACACCTTCCACTGCTCTGCTGACACCGACCACTGCCCTACTGACATCGACCACTGACACCGACCACTGCCCTACTTACACCGACTACTGACACCAACCATTGCCCTACTGACACCAACCACTGACACCGTTCACTGCCCTGTCGCGCTCTTGAGCATCTGTGGCACAAGACTAAGTCTCTCAAAGACTTCAACCAATACAAATCTGCCCTCCAAAAATACTATTCTTTCCTCCACACTGCCAAGCAAACCTATTTTACAACTCTTATTAACACCTTATCATCCAATCCCCGTAAACTCTTCTCTACCTTCAACTCTCTACTTTGTCTTCCACTGCCTCCACCCACTGACTCACTCACTGCCCAGGAGATTGCTAATCACTTCAAAAACAAGATTGATACAATCCACAATGAAATCTGCATTCTACAGGTATCTCCCCCAGCTAATACCCCATGTCAACAGGTACAACTGACACTCCCCCTATTCAAATCTGCTACTACAGACGAAGTTGCTAAACTCCTTTCTATCGCCCACCTAACCACCTGTCCCCTGAATCCTATTCCCTCTCAAATGCTACGGTCACCCTCTGACCCCATCCTACACTCTCTTACCCTCATCTTTAATCTCTCCCTCACCTCTGGCATCTTCCCCGATGCTCTAAAACATGCACTGGTCACCCCCATACTCAAAAAGCCGTCCTTGGACCCTACCAATCTTAACAACCTACGCCCTATCTCCTTGCTCCCCTTTTCCTCTAAACTCCTTCAACGCCTGGTTTACAACCAACTGAGTGACCACCTCATTAAAAACAACCTTCTTGATCCCCTTCAATCTGGATTTCACCCTCAACACTCCACAGAAACTGCTCTTTTAAAACTCACAAATGACCTACTAACTGCAAAAACCAATGGACACTATTCTGTACTCCTACTTCTGGATCTTTCAGCTGCCTTTGACACGGTTGACCACCCCCTCCTCCTCAAAAAACTTTACTCCCTCGGTCTCCATGACTGTGCTCTTCAGTGGCTCTCATCCTACCTATCCCAACGCACCTTCAGTGTCATTTACAATTCTACTTCCTCCACTCCTCTTCCCTTCTCTGTCGGGGTCCCCCAAGGTTCTGTTCTTGGACCTCTTTTATTTTCAATCTACACCTCTTCCCTGGGTCAGTTGATAGCCTCTCACGGCTTTCAATATCATTTCTATGCTGATGACACACAAATCTATCTCTCCGCCCCTTAACTCACTCCATCAGTCTCCTCACGCATCACTAACTTACTAACTGACATATCTGTATGGATGTCACACCACTTCCTCAAACTCAACTTGTCCAAAACTGAGCTTATAATATTTCCTCCCCCACGTGCCTCTTCCCCTAAATTCTCTGTCAAGAGCAATGGCAAAACCATCCACCCGTCCCCACATGTCAGGGTGCTAGGTGTTATCCTGGATTCTGAACTCTCCTTTTGGCCCCACATCCAATCACTTTCCAAAGCTTGCCGCCTCAACCTCCGCAACATCTCTAAACTAAGTCCCTTTCTAACCAGTGAAACCACAAAGCTCCTGATTCACTCCCTGGTTATCTCTCGTCTTGACTACTGCAACTCACTCCTCATTGGCTTACCTTTAAATAGACTATCCCCCCTTCAGTCCATCATGAATGCTGCTGCCAGACTCATCCACCTTACAAACCGCTCAGTGTCTGCTACCCCTCTCTGCCAATCCCTCCATTGGCTACCACTCGCCCAACGAATTAAATTCAAAATACTAACAATAAGTTACAAAGCCATCCACAACTCTGCCCCCAGCTACATCACTAACCTAGTCTCAAAATACCAACCTAATCTCCATCTCCGTTCCTCCCAAGACCTCCTGCTCTCTAGCTCCCTCATCACCTCCTCCCATATCCACCTCCAGGACTTCTCCCGAGCCTCTCCTATCCTCTTGAATTCCCTACCCCAATCTGTCAGACTGTCTCCAAATTTATTCACTTTTAGGCGATCCCTGAAAACTTTCCTCTTCAGAGAAGCCTATCCTGCCTCCATCTAACAACTGCACTATTTTCTCCATTAGCTCATCCCCCACAGCTATTACCCTTTTGTATAACTTGACCCTCCCTCCTAGATTGTAAGCTCTAAGGAGCAGGGCCCTCTGATTCCTCCTGTATTGAATTGTATTGTACTTGTACTGTCTGCCCTAATGTTGTAAAGCGCTGCGTAAATTGTTGGCGCTATATAAATCCTGTATAATAATAATAATACTAACGCTGACCACTGACACTGACCACTGCCCTACTGACACTGACCACTGACACCAACCACTGCCCTACTGACACCGGCCACTGACACCAACCACTGTCCTACTGACACTAACCACTGACACTGACCACTGCCCTACTGACAACAACCACTGACACAGACCACTGACACTGTCCACTGCCCCACTGACACCGTCCACTGCCCCATCCCCCACCCCCTTTCCCAAAAGCACTGTGAAAAAATATATTTAAAAAATAAAACCCCACCCCCATCACTGTGCAAAAAAAGTGCAAAAAAATGGTAAAAAATAATTAAAAAATAAAATTGTAAAAAATAATAAAAATTAAAAAAATCTGACACTGTCCATTGCTCTACTAACACCATCCACTGTTCCCAAAAAAGCATTTTGAAAAAAAAAATTCTAAAACATTAAATTGTAAAATAAAAAAAATAAACTACTGACACTGTCCACTGTCCTACTGACACCACCCTGCACATACTACCCACCACTGTACACTCTGCATTCCTCACTTGCACATACTACCCACCTCCATACACTCCACACTCCTCTCCTGCACATACTACCCACCTTCATACACTCCATCCTCCTCTTCAGTACATATTACTCACCTCCATACACTCCACACTCCTCTCCTGCAAATACTACCCACCTCCATACACTCCATACTCCTCTTCTGTACATACTACTCACCTCCATACACTCCACACTCCTCTCATGCACATACTACCCACCTCCATACACTCTGCACTCCTCTCCTGCACATACTATCCACCTCCATACACTCCACACCCCTCACCTGCATATACTACCCACCACCGTCCACTCTGTGTTGTACATTCCCTATTTAACATTACCACATTCTGCTCTACGTAAGTCATCTCAGATTGTATTAAACCACACCCCTTTAAGTCAATGCCCAATATTTTACGCAAATTGTAGAACGCTCTAGTAGTGTAGTTTCTAGAGTGAGAGTTGTTAGTAGGGATGAGCCGAACACCCTCCTGTTCGATTCGCAGCAGAACATGCGAACAGGCAAAAAATTCGGCAGAACACATGAACACCATTAAAGTCTATGGGGACACTAACATGAGAAATCAAAAGTGCTAATTTTAAAGGCTTATATGCAAGTTATTGTCATTAAAAGTGTTTGGGGACCTGGCTTAAAGTGAAAAATAAAAATGAAACATTCCTTTAAATATTGTGCCTGGGGGGTGTGGGACAAGTCCATTATTAAAAAATAAAAAAATAAAAATGTCCTGCAAT
The DNA here is from genome assembly GCF_042186555.1 of Aquarana catesbeiana. Lineage (NCBI taxonomy): Eukaryota > Metazoa > Chordata > Amphibia > Anura > Ranidae > Aquarana > Aquarana catesbeiana. Next base: position 649,280,497 of record NC_133325.1, read on the forward strand.
GTCCATTCATCTTCTTCTATCACTCCGCCGACGGATCGAAAAAGAAAAAAAAAATCCACAGCTGATCCGCCTCCATGGGAGGCTCCCACCGCGTGACGCTTCTTGCTTGTGACAGTTCTTATATAACTGAGGGCGGGGCCACCCGGTGCTGTGCCCCCTCTGACGCCACAAGGACTTCCCCATGGCTTCCCCGTGGCATCAGAGGGGGGCAGAGCCACCCAGTTACATAAACGGGTGATCCTGCCCCCTCTGATGCCATGGGGAAGTTCCTGTGGCGTCAGAGGGGGGGTCACCTAGTTACATTACCGGGTGGCCCCACCCTCAGTTATATAAGAACTATCATAAGCGAACAAGTGTCACATGGCAGGAGCCTCCTATGGAGGCGGTTCGTTCACAGCTTTTTTTCTCTTTTTCGGTGCATCGGCGGTGTGATAGAAGATGAATGGACATCGTGGGCCATTTTTATTTTTTTATTTTTTAATAAAGGACTTGTCCCAAGCTGTGTCTTGTCTTTTTTAAAATTTTGACAACTTTTTTGTGAAATGGTAGGGGGACTTGTACCCGTTACCATTTCACACAGGAGGGGGAGGCTGGGATCTGGGGGCTTCCAGATTCTGATAAGGGCTTGCACCACTGGGCAAGGGTCGTGGGGATGAGGCCCTTGTCCCCATCAACATGGGGACAAGGTGCTTTGGGGGGCTACCCCAAAGCACCCTCCCCATATTGAGGGCACGTGGCCTGGTATGGTTCAGGAGGGGGGGCCATTTCTGGCCCCCCTCTTTTCCTGCGGCCTGCCAGGCTGCATGCTCAGATAAGGGTCTGGTATAGATTTTGGGGGGCCCCTACGTCATTTTTTTAATATTTTGGCTCAGGGTTCCCCTTAAAATCCATACCAGACCCTTCAGGTCTGGTATGGATTTTGGGAGGGACCCCTACGCCATTTTTTAAAAAATTTGGCACAGGGTTCCCTTTAATTTCCATATCAGATCCGAAGGGCCTTGTATGGATTTTAGGGGGACCCCCACGCAATTTTTAAAAAAAATTTTGGTTCGGTGAACTGGGGGAATCCCATGCTCTTTTTTTCAATGAGTTTTATCTATTGAATTCATTACCCCTGCGATCAGTTTTAAATGACAATTTTTCCTTTAGAAATGTCATTTTGCTGTGGTACTGTTCTAAACACGGGAAAAATGCGCCACTTTACAGGCATACTATAGACACCTCCCAGGCACAATATTTAAAGGAATATTTCATTTTTATTGTTTCACTTTAAGCATTAAAAAAATCACTGCTCCCGGAAAAACTTTTTGCATTGATACATGTCCCCTGGGGCAGGATCCAGGTCCCCAAACACTTTTTATGACAATAACTTGCATATAAGCCTTTAAAATGAGCACTTTTGATTTTTCATGGTAGTGTCCCATAGACTTTAACGGGGTGCCAGGAGCTTTCGAATTTTCTGCGAATACTGCATATTGGCCTGTTTGTTTTAGATTGATTTGGGCTGGGAATGGCTCAGGGTAGCAACTGGGTGACTCACATGCAGCATCACCAAGACCTCCCTCTTCTTTCCAGAGCTCTCTAGAAGGTTCTAGAAAGAAAGGAAGAGAGGGGATGTGGAGCTGCTTGGGGTATTCTGAAGAGCCCTGACCAATCCCCAACTTGGAACTGGCAGGGAGCAGGCCTCCTCAAATACCCAGGGGCAGCCCTGTTTGGGAGAAGTTGTCGGGTGGAGGAGTTGGAGATGGAGTACTGAGGCTGTCAGAGCCTTGTCGGAGCGATTCTCATAAAAGAAGAAGTGATGTGCAGGAGGAATATGGAGCGATACTCAGAAGATAGGGAGCAATGTGCAGGAGGAGTATGGAGCTATACTCAGAAGATAGGAAGTGATGTGCAGGAGGAGTATGGAGCGATACTCAGAAAAGAAGAAGCGATGTGCAGGAGGAGTATGGAGTGATACTCAGGAAAGAGGAAGTGATGTGCAGGAGTATGGAGCGATACTCAGAAGAGAGGAAGCGATGTACAGGAAGAGTATGGAGCGATACTCAGAAGAGAGGAAGCGATGTACAGGAAGAGTATGGAGCGATACTCAGAAGAGAGGAAGCGATGTACAGGAGCAGTATGGACCGATACTCAGAAGATAGGAAGCGATGTGCAGGAGGAGTATGGAGCAATACTCAGAAGAGAGGAAGCGATGTACAGGAGGAGAAATGGAGTGATGTATATACAGGATGTATATAGAGTCCCAAGTTCCAATGTTTGATCACCTGGGCATCTCATGCGTCCCCATCCCTATCCAAGTTCCTTTCAACAAAACAAACAAAACAAAATGCAAGGACTGCTTTATTGTCTTTTTGGAATGAAAGAATGTGTGCCTGGCTGGGCAGGGTAACAGACAGACCATTATACTTAGCAGCCTCTAGGGGGGTACCCATACACAATTTAAGCCAAGACCACATTTGGCAGTGGCTGTATCATGTCCGCACACTCTCTGACCAGCTCCTGTATCATGTCCGCACACTCTCTGATCAACTCCTGTATCATGTGAATGGATATGGGATATGACAGGATGGATGGATATAACAGGATGGAGATGTCTGGGTCATGATTAGACAGCTATGATTTAGGTAAAAGGTGGGGATGAGAAAAGACATCATGGTGCAGGCTGGAGAGGATGATTTCTTTATTTAGAGTGATGTTTGTACAATAAAATATAGACTTGGTAGGAGCAGTCAGGTGACATCAGTAGGGACTTGGTAGGAGCAGTCAGGTGACACGAGTAGGGACTTGGTGGGAGCAGTCAGGTGACACAAGTAGGTGACTCGTGTAGTGACTTGATGGGAGCAGTCAGGTGACACGAGTAGGGACTAGGTGGAAGCAATCAGGTCACATGGGTAGGGACTTGGTGGTAGCAGTCAGGTGACACGGGTAGGGACTTGGTGAGAGCAGTCAGGTGAACTGAAAGGCAATCCTGGGAGAGCTGGAGAAGAAAGAGGGGAGGGGGATATGAATTGTGAAGTACACAGAATGCCTGTCTCAGCCTCCTGCATGAGATATGTAAATCACCTGTCACTCACAGCAAGGGGGAGAAAAAGACTCCTATTTCTCTGTCTGTCCATTTTTATATCACTGAAAAAAGATAAGAGGATTGCTCAGAGCTGGATTAACTCTTTGTGGCAAGACTGGGCACAGATGACATGAAATCCTATACTGTATGTGTTATACTGCGGCAGGTTGTCCCGGCTGCATTAAATCCCGTAGCTATACGTTCCGCGCACGGCCGGCTGCATCGATCAGATTCGATGAGGAACTGATCAATCCCCAGGCCCAGGCCAATGAAATCTGGCCTGGACCTGGTGATCGGTCCTGACGAATGAGATCCTTCCCCTGTCTGTGTAATTGTAAACACTGACGGGGAAGTGATGTCATCCCTCCTCGTGTTGGTCTTTTCCGTTCCAGACCGAGAGGAGAGAGCATCAAACAGTGAGTTGCACAACACTACACTGACACCAGGTCACATAGGCACACAATTTCACCCCCGATCACCCCCCCCAGTTAACCCCTTCACCACCTGTCACTGTGTCACCCAGTAAAGCAATCAGATTTTTTTTTGTTCGCTGTACTAGTGACATCTTACCCATTAAAGGTTTAACCCCCTGATCACCCGGCGGGTGATCAAAGTTATGTTTTAGCGTCAGATGGGGTCTACGTCGCCCCAGGCAGTGTCAGATTAGTGCCAGTACCGCTAACACCCACGCACGCACCATACGCCTCCCTTAGCAATATAGTGTCTGAACGGAACGATATCTGATCTGATCAGATCTATACTAGCGTCCCCAGCAGTTTAGGGTTCCCAAAAACACAGTGTTAGTGGGATCAGCCCAGATACCTTCTAGCACCTGCATTTAGCCCCTCCGACCAGCCCAGCCCACCCAAGTGCAGTATCAATCGATCACTGTCACTTGCAAAACACATAACTACAGCGTTCGCAGAGTCAGGCCTAATCCCTGCAAATGCTAACAATTTTTTTGGTAGCATTTGAATCAGTCGCTAACATTCAGGAGCTTTTTTACCTGTGAGTCTCACTAGTGTACCCTAAAAAATTTAGAGCCAAAAATGGCAAATCGAAGGTACACTAGTGAAGAGGCCTACACGTTTCTGAGCATGACAGATAGTGAAGAGGAAGTCACTCATCTGTCAGATTCAGGCTCAGAATACGAACCTGTAGACAGCAGCGGCACCCTGACAGATAGCTCTGATGACGGAGTTGTGGTCCCTGCCAAGGTCAGGCATACTAGACCCCGATCTTCTTCTGCTGTTGTTGAGGTGCAAGAACTGCAGGGCTCTCGTATGGAGCAGAGAGCCAGTACCAGCACCGCTATTCCTTCTGGTGAACTGGCAAGCTCCAGCAGCCTAGTACATCCTGGTCATACATCCAGCACTGCAGTAACACTTGGTGACGTGGCGAGTCCCATAAGTGCAGTTCAAGCTGGCGAGGTAGCAAGCACGAGTAGTGTCCGGCTGCCACCAAGAAGTAGACAAACACAGGCCCGTCAAGCCCATAGTGTCCTTCCTGCTGCATTCGCCAATCCTAATTGGGAACCCACCACTTCTGCAACACACGTACTTCCCCCATTCACTGGCCAAGCCGGAATTCAGGTGGAAACAGTTGATTTTATGTCACTTGATTTTTATTCGCTGTTTTTCACCGAAGATCTCTATAGATCTATTGTGGACCAAAGCAATTTGTATGCTGGTCAATTCATCGCCGCTAATCATCAGATGACCCTTGCCAGAGATTGGAGACCAATTACGGTCTCCGAATTTAAGATCTTCCTGGGCCTATGCCTCCTCATGGGCGTAACTAAAAAGAGTGAGTTGTGGTCATATTGGTACACTGACCCAATTCATCATACGCCTGTGTTCTCTGCCTCCATGACCAGGACACGATACGAGCAGATCTTGCGGTTCATGCATTTCAATGATAATCAACTCTGTCATCCTCGGGTTGACTCTGGATTTGATCGGCTCTACAAACTTTGGCCCCTTGTAAACCACTTCAACCAATGTTTTGCAGCCTTGTTTACTCATGATCAAGTTGTCTGCGTTGATGAGTTCCTGATTAAATTCTCTGGCCGCTTGTCTATCAAACAGTATCTTCCCAGCAAGTGTGCCAGATACGGGGTCAAGATGTATAAGTTCTGTGACAGAGCAACAAGCTATACATGTAGTTTTATTGTTTACGAGGGAAAAGATAGTCAGGTAGAGCCGGAGAACTGCACAGACTACATAGTGTTAAGATAGTGTTAAGACTTGGTGTCGCCCTTATTCGGAAAGGGGTACCACTTGTACGTGGACCATTATTACACTAGCGTGCCACTTTTTAGTCACCTTTTTGATTGTGGAATTGGCACATGTGGCACTGTGCGATTTTTGATCACCAGGGGTTTCCCCCAACGGCTTATAGAATCCTGACTTAGATGAGGGGAGAGCGCCTGCTTGAAGTGTAATAATTTGTTAGCAGTTAAGTGGAGGGATTCATGGAATGTATTTGTTCTGTCCTTGCTTCACGTAGACACGGCAGTCCAAATTCCTATGGTGACTGGTGCTGTGAAGAAACCCCTCTGTGTCCACGAATACAACCTTAACATGGGAGGGGTGGACCTCAACGAGCAGTTGTTGGCGCCGTACCTAATTGCCCGTAAGGCTAGACGCTGGTACAAAAAAGTGTCTGTTTATTTATTTCAATTGGCTTTGCTGAACACTTTTGTGCTATACAAAGCTTCAGGACAGACTGGATCCTTCCTTAAATTCCAGGAAGAGATCGTCAGAGCCCTTCTGTTTCCAGACGGTGCTCTTGCCCAACTTCCCAATGCAAATGCAGTGAGCCGGCTGCATGAGAGGCATTTTCCTTTTGTCCTCCCTGGTACTGTCTGCAGCAAACGCGGATTTAGGTGTGACACCCGCTTTTATTATCCCTCCTGTCCTGACCAACCTAGTCTCTGCATTGGTGCATGTTTCAAATGCTACCACACACTAGTTGGGTATTAGCGTAGGGTACAGCACCACACAGTCATAGGCACACTAACACAGGGTCTTGGGGTCTCGAACGATGTATTGGCCATCACATTTTGAGAGACCCTAATCTGCAACGTTCAGTTCGAAGTTTTTTACAGTTTTTATAAAAATGAAAAAAGTGAAAAAAAAATTAAAAATTTAAAAACACACACAAAAACACAAAAAAAAATAAAAAGTAAAAAAAGCAAAAAATAGTTGTGGTTGTATTTTTCCTCTCTCTCTCTATTGTTCTCTTTCTTTTGTTCACTCTCTACTGTCCGCTCACTATTGTTCTATATCTATCGTTCTCTCTCTGTTTTATATTTACTATGTTTTATTGTATTTGCTTTGCAGGTATGTTATACTGTAATATTTGTTTTATTGTTAACCATCATTTGCTTAACAGGTACGCCATTCAGCTGCAGCATGGGTTTATTTATCTTGACAGCAACAGCGTTTGCTCCCACGATACATATAGCCATGACTCCAGAGCTGTAGGAGGTGATTTCACCACCACAGTTAAAAAAAGAGCATATATGCCGAAGCATGGGGGCAGCAAGGGTTGAAGAGCGATTTGCTCCTAATTTTTGGGGCAGATGCCCCATGCTTCGGCATATATTTTTTTAGGCACAGATTGCAATGTTTTATTTTTTATTTTTACTACGTTTTATTGCATTTGCTTTGCAGGTATGGTAAGTCTTACTATTACACTGTAATGTTACTTTGTTTTATTGTTAAGCATCATTTGCTTAGCAGGTACTCCATTCAGCTGCAGCACAGGTTTATTTATCTTGACAGCAACAGCATTTGCAATACATAAAGTCATGACTCCAGCACTGTCAGAGGTGATTTCACCACCACAGTTAACAAAAAGAGCATATATGCCGAAGCATGGGGGCAGCAGGGGTGGAGGAGCGATTTGCTCCTAACTTTTGGGGCGGATGCCCCCATGCTTTGGCATATATTTTTTAGGCTATCCAGCTGCAGCACTGATTTATTTACCTTGACAGCAACAGCGTTTGCTCCCACGATACGTAAATCAGTGACTCCTGCGCTGTAGGAGGTGATATTACCACCATAGTTAAAAACAAAATGGTGCATGGTGCATGTATGCCCATCATTAGAAGTGAGTGGATGAAGGGCAGTCTACTGCTAAAATTACTGCCCTCAATCTTACCTTTGCGGTGATACCTCACAAGCATGGTGCAATTGCTGCTTTATATATGACACCAGACCGACGCTTGTGTTCGCCTTTTGTGTTCAAAGGCGAACACAAGCATCGGTCTGGTGTCATATGTAAAGCAGCAATTGCACCATGCTTGTGAGGTATCACCGCAAAGGTAAGATTGAGGGCAGTAATTTTAGCAGTAGAGCTCCTCTGTAGATCTAAAATGGTAACCTGTAAAGGCTTTTAAAGGCTTTTAAAAATGTATGTAGTTTGTCGCCGCTGCACATTTGTGCGCAATTTTAAAGCATGTCGTGTTTGGTATCCATGTACTCGGCATAAGATCATCCTTTTTATTTCATCAAACATTTGGGCAATGTAGTGTTTTATAGTGTAAAAAAGTGTGTTTTTTCCAAAAAAATTGTGTTTGAAAAATCGCTGCACAAATACTGTGTGAAAAAAAATTGCAACACTCACCTTTTTAATCTGTAGGGATTTGCTTTAAAAATATATACTGTTTGGGGGTTCAAAGTAATTTTCTTGCAAAAAAAAAAAATTTCATGTAAACCAACTGAGAAAAGCATGCCTGCTTAGTCCCCCTATAAATGTAAAGCATCCTATGGGGTAGCGCAGACAGGGGCAAGGCGCAGACATCATGGCTCTGTCCTGAGTGGCTCTGTCATGAGTGATGCGCAGTTTCACCGACGCAGTTTAACAAAAGCAGAATAACTAAAGCTGGATGAAGATACAACAAGAACTCTGCTCCACTCTGCAAGACAACACGCAAACCAGCTTTTGACATTTATTTTAAATAAAGTCAGTTTCCCACTCTCTATCCACTAACATGCTCCTTATTCTTTTCCTTCTCACATTGGTGTCTTCTATCCTCAAATTATCTTTACTCTACCCCTCCTCTCTTCCCTGCAGCATGCACATATCACCCTCACTCCTACCCTCTCCCTATTATGGCACCCATCATCTCCTGCATTTGCTGCATCCACATGCTGACATAAACACCAGGGCCACTAGACACATGCGCTCATGCACATCCCACTCCCATCTTGCCTTTCTTGCCCTCCTCCTTCTCCTAGTCTCAGGTGACATTTCTCCTAATCCTGGTCCACCATTTTCCAACTGCAAGCCACATATCCAATACCCCTCCCCCTCTGGCAACCACCGCAATCCACTCAGTTTAATTTCTATCTCCCTGCTTCCTCAAATCAGCCCACCATTCTGATGCACCCTTTGGAATGCCCGCTCCATCTGTAACAAGCTAACATCTGTACATGACCTCTTCATCTCTCATGGCTTTAACATACTCGCCATAACAGAAACCTGGCTTCAAAATTTTGACTCAGCTTCTCCTGCTGCCCTCCCCCATGGTGGTCTCCATTGGACTCACTCCCCCAGACTCAACAGACAGAAAGGAGGTGGAGCTGGCTTCCTTCTATCCCCACAAAACACCTTCCAAGTCCTTCCTGTCCCTCCCTCTCTATCCCTCTCTTCTTTCGAGATGCACTGTATTCGTCTGTTTTTTCCCATTTTGCTGAGGATTGCAGCAATTTATCGGCCTCCAGGGTGGGTATCGGGCTTTCTTGATGACTTTGCTGCCTGGCTACTTTCTCTCCTCTGAGATCATTCTTGGTGACTTCAACATCCTGTCAATGTTAACAGCCCAACTACAGCTAAACTTCTCGACTTAACCTCATCTTTTGACTTAACCCAATGGACACATACTTCCACTCACTCCAATGGTAATACCCTTAACCTTGTATTCTCCCATCTCTGCAACCCTGGCAACCTCACCAACACCCCCTTTCCTCTTTCTGATCACAACCCCATTACTTTCACTGTATCCTTGCCTCCAACCACCCATCCCTCCAAGCAGCAAACAATTACTTGTAGAAACCTTCACCACTTTAACCCTTCTCTTCTCTATTCTGCTACTGACCACCTATATGACATAATCTCTCCCCTGTCCTGACATGGCCACCTCTGTCTACAACAGTTCACTCTCATCATCACTAGATGAACTTGCTCCTCTAACCACACGCAGAATCAGGCCCCGACCGTTACAACCCTGGAAAACTGACAACACTAGAAATCTCAAGAGACATTGCCGTGCTCCTGAACGACTGTGGCGTAAAACCAAATGCCTGCAAGACTTCACCCTATATAAATCTGCCCTTCTAAAATACAATTCATGCCTCCATGCTGCCAAACAAGCCTACTTTGTCTCTCTTTTTAATTCCTTGTCATCCAGTCCCCGTCGGCTCTTCTCAACCTTTAACTCTCTGCTTCGTCCCCCACCCCCTCTACCCACTAACTCACTCACTGCCCAAGAGATTGCCAATCACTTCAAAGACAAGATTGATGCAATTCGTGAGGATATCTCTACTGTGCATACATCTTCTCCACCCAACATACCTTGCCTAACAGCACATTCAACACTCTCCTCTTTTGAATTGGCTACTACTGAAGAGGTTACAAAACTTTTCTCAGATGCCCACTTAACCAATTGTACCCTGGATCCTGTTCCCTCACAACTACTATGGTCACCCTCTTCTTCTATCCTATGCTCCCTCACTCACATCTTTAAACTCTCCCTCTCTAGTGGCACCTTCCCCTCCCCTCTAAAACATGCGCAGATCACTCCCATACTTAAAAAGCCCTCACTGGACCCTACGAACCTGAACAACTTAAGACCCATCTCATTGCTCCCATTTACCTCTAAACTTCTAGAACACTTAGTCTACAACCGTCTTAGCTCCTACCTCAGTGAAAATAACCTCCTTGACCCTTTACAGTCTGGCTTTCGCTCACAGCACTCCACAGAAACTGCCTTACTAAAACTCACTAACGATTTACTAACTGCTAAAACCAACAGCCAGTACTCCATACTCCTACTACTTGACCTCTCTGCAGCCTTTGATACTGTTGACCACCCGATCCTTCTCAATAAACTACATTCCCTTGGCCTCCGAGATTCTGCTCTATCCTGGTTCTCTGCCTATTCATCACAGCGCTCCTTCAGTGTCACCTTCAACTCTGTCCCCTCCTCTCCATTGCCCCTTTCTGTGGGGGTCCCCCAAGGCTCTGTTCTTGGACCGCTTTTCCTCTCTATCTACACCTCCTCCCTTGGTCACTTGATAACCGCCCACGGCTTCCAGTACCACTTATACGCTGATGACACCCAAATCTATCTGTCTGCTCCTCACCTCACTCCTTCAGTCTCCTCTCGCATTACTAACTTACTAACTGACATATCAGCATGGATGTCGCACCACTTCCTTAAACGAAATCTCTCTGAAACTGAGCTGTTAATATTCCCCCTGCCCGTGCCCCCTCCACGACTTTTCCATCAAAATCAACAATGCAACCATCAGTCCCTCCCCTCACGCCAGGGTACTAGGTGTAATCCTAGACTCTGACTTGTCATTTCAGCCTCAAATCCAATCGTTGTCAAAAGTTTGTAGAATTCACCTCCGTAACATCTCTAAAATTCACCCCTTTTTAACAAATGAAACCACCAAGCTTCTCATTCACTCCCTTGTTATCTCTCGCCTTGACTATTGCAACTCCCTTTTCATTGGCCTGCCTCTCCATAGGCAATCCCCTTTTCAGTCTATCATGAATGCTGCTGCCAGACTTATCCACCTTACCAACTGCTCAGTGTCTGCTAACCCTCTCCTCAAATCCCTACACTGCCTCCCAATCACCCAGCGAATTAAATTCAAAATACTGACCAGAACATACAAAGCCATTCACAACTCTGCCCCGAGCTACATCACCAATCTTGTCTCCAAATATCACCCAAATCGTCCTCTCTGCTCTTCTCAAGACCTCCTACTCTCAAGCTCTCTCGTCTCCTCCTCTCATGCTCATCTCCAGGATTTCTTCAGAGCCTCTCCCATCCTCTGGAACTCACTACCTCCACCTGTCCGGCTATCCCCTACTCTTGCTATTTTCAGACAATCCCTGAAAATTCATCTCTTCAGGAAAGCCTATAACATATCTAACTAATCTTTTACCACTTCCATCAGCTCATTCCCCACAGTTACAACCTTTTGTACCACCTGCCCCACCCTATTAGATTGTAAGCTCTTCTGAGCAGGGCCCTCTTAATCCTCTTGTATCTTATTGTATTATAACTGTATTGTCTCCCTTTTATATTGTAAAGCACTGCGTAAACTGTTGGCGCTATATAAATCCTGTATAATAATAATAATAATGTAAAAAAAAGTGTCAAAAAGGGCTTTGTCTTCAAGTGGTTAGAAGAGTGGGTGATGTGTGGCATAAGCTTCTAAATGTTATGCATAAAATGCCAGGACAGTTCAAACTCCCCCTAAATGACCCCTTTTTGGAAAGTAGACACCCCAAGCTATTTGCTGATAGGCATGTTGATTTCATAGAATATTTTATATTTTGTCACAAGTTTTGGGAAAATTACACTTTTTTTTTTGCACAAAGTTGTCACTAAATGATATATTGTTCAAACATGGCATGGTTATATGTGGAATTACACCCCAAAATGCATTCTGCTGCTTCTCCTGAGTATGGGGATACCTCATGTGTGAGACTTTTTGAGAGCCTAGCCACGTACAGGATCCGAAAACCAATCGCCGCCTTCAGGATTTCGAAGGGTGTAAATTTTTGATTTTACTCCTCACTACCTATCACAGTTTTGAAGGCCATAAAATGCCAAGATAGCACAAAACCCCAACAAATGACCCAATTTTGGAAAAGTAGACACCCAAAGAAGCTATTTGATGAGAGGCATGTTGAGTCCATGGAATATTTTATATTTTGCCACAAGTTGCGGGAAAATGAATTTTTTTTGCACAAAGTTGTCACTGAATGATCTATTTCTCAAACATGCCTTGGACATATGTGACATTACACCCCAAAATACATTCTGCTGCTTCTCCTGAGTACGGGGATACCACATGTGTGAGACTTTTTGGGAGCCTAGCCATGTAGAGGACCCCGAAATCCAATCACCGCCTTCAGGCTTTCTAAGAGCGTAAAATGGTGATTTCACTTCCTCACTACCTATCACAGTTTCAGAGGCCCTGAAATGTCAAGATAGCACAAAACCCCCCCCAAATGACAGAAATGAGATAGGCAGTCATAAACTAAAAGCTGCGTAAATTCCATAAAATGTACCCTAGTTTGTAGACGCTATAACTTTTGCGCAAACCAATAAATATACGCTTATTGACTTTTTTTTTACCAAAGACATGTGGCTGAATACATTTTGGCCTAAATGTTTGACTAAGATTGAGTTTATTAAATTTTTACTACAAAAAGTAGAAAATGTTCGGCATTTTTCCGTTTATTTCGCAAAAAATGAAAATCACAGAGGCAATCAAATACCATCAAAAGAAAGCTCTATTTGTGGGAAAAAAAGGACGCAAATTTTGTTTGGGTACAACATTGTATGACTGCGCAACTACCAGTTAAAGCAGCGCAGTGCCAAATTGTAAAAAGTCCTCTTTTTACATTGAGCTGCCAAATCTCCCGGGCTGAAGTGGTTAATAGATGATTTTCAGTCCCCAGAAACTTTGAAAATAGTAGATGGCTGGGAGGAGGCAGTTTCAGATATTGTAATTCTCAGGGAACCTACAGCAGGAGAAGGGCTCTAGGACCCAGCATCTCTACCAGCATTTATGGCAGGAGAAGGACTTCAGAACCCATCATTTCTACCAGCACGTCACATAAGCCTATATAAGGAAGTCTGCTAGTGTCTGCATTTGCTGGTTGATCTTAGGCTCCTCCAGTGTGTTATCTCTTCGATATTCCTGTTCATGTGTCCCCTGTTACTGATCCGGCTTGTCCTTGACTTGTCTCCTGTTTGCTTCCTGTGTTTGACCTCGGCTATCCACCTGACCACACCTGCTCTGCTATCCACCCGGCCCATGACCTAGGCTTCCTTCTGACCACACTTCAGTTGCAACATTATCCAAATCCTATCTGAATACTGCAACACCTCATGGGCGCAACCTGTCTGCTGATTCTACACCAGCACACCAGCTGTCCTCTGTAACCTCCTTTATACAGTCCAGCAGGCAACCCGTGCTACTTTGGGCCTGACCTCTCTTGTTTTCACCCTCAGGGGGGTCTGGAACTTAGCAACTTAGCCGCAAAGGAAGCCACCTCTCTCCATTGGCCTCCAGCACCAGGCATGTGATAGTATCAACCACCCATGATGTCTGAGACCGAGAGAGGTGCTTCTGCATTGGAGGCCCTATGTCAGCAGATGACTGGTCCTACACAAGCAGTTCAGAGCTACAAGATGGCTACTTTCAGCTGGAGGGACGCCTTTACTCCCTCACTACCTCCATGAATTCTGCGGATTCTAACCAAGCTACTAGCTCCACTTTCTCAGCTTCAACGGCCAGTTCTCCTGCTACAGCCACACCAGATGTGGGATTACCTCCTCTGGAACCCAGAGTCCCCACTCCTGAGCGCTTTCAGGTGATCGCCTGAAATTCAGGGCCTTAAAAAATGCCTGTGAAATTTACTTTGCCCTGCAACAAAGGACTTTTTGTCTTGAGACCGTCAAGGTGGGTTTCATCATCTCACTCTTATCAGATGAGCCACAGTCCTGGGCTCATAACCTTCTTGAGCAAAAGTATTTAGTATTGGCTTCAGCTGCCACCCTATGGTTACCCTATATGACAATCCACAGCAGACTGTTCCTGCCGAGTCTGCTCTTCATGCCCCAGTACAAGGCAGATGACTGGTGGAGGATTATATTGTAGAGTTTCACAAGTGGTACCTGCTGGAGGGTGCTAACCACCCAATTATGATTTTCACAGATCACAAAAATCTGGAATATCTAAGATCTGCAAAACGCCTCAACAAGGCAGATGGCCTTATTCTTTTCTAGATTTCATTTCAACCTGACATACCACCTGGTTTCCAAAAACAGAAATGCCGATGCCCTGTCCAGAATGTTCCCCGAATCTACTGAATGTGCTCCTCCAAGAACCATCTTATCTGTGCAAAATTTTTGCTAATTCAGCCCAGCCTAAAGGCATCCATTGAACAAGCTTCTGCATCTTGCCTGAATCTGAACATGACTCATTAAAGAGGCTGGATGGATTACTTTGGCACCAGGACAAAATCTTCCTACCTCAGGAAGCAAGGCTGCAGGTTCTCAGGACATTCCACGACCACTAACTTGCAGAGCACTTTGTGGCCTGTAAGACTAACAAGCTCATTTAGTGGGCCTTTTGGTGGCCTAACCTCAGTCGGGACTGCAGACCCTATGTCAAGTCATGCACGACATGTCTACATAGCAAAGGCAACAAAACCCTTGCCTATCCCTAATTGCCCCTGGGAGATGATCTCTATGGATTTTATTGTTGACCTTTCTCCCTTTAAAAGATTCACGACCATACTGGTTGTGGTAGACTGACTATTCAAGATAGCCCACTTCATACCAATGATTGGTACTCCCTCTGTGGCCAAAACGGCTCATACTTTTATCAAGGTGATCATCAGACTTCACAGACTCCCAAAGAACATCGTTTCAGAACGGGGGGTGCAATTTACCTCCAGGTTTTGGAGAGCCCTTTGTAAAGCCTTGAAAGTGGAACTCTGCCTATCATCTGCCTATCATCCTCAAATTAATGGGCAAACAAAACGCACAAACCAAACCTTGGAGCAATACCTCCACTGCTTTTCAGCTTTTTCCCAAGACAACTGGGCATCCCTGCTCCCACTGGCAGAATTTGCCTATAATAACTCTTTCCATTCAGCTACGAACCAGTTATTATTCTGGGCCAATTATGGTTCCCACTCTGCTGCCCTGCCTTGCAGGACAGACTTTTCATACAAAACAATTATCAGGTCCTCCAGGATTCCATACAGAAAACCCAAGTGGATTACAAAAAACACTTTGATCGGAAACGGAGGGGGAATTCTGCCTTCAAGGTAGGGGACAAAGTGTGACTGTCTGCTGCCAACCTGAAACTGGTCTGCCCTTCATGGAAGCTAGAGCCAAGGTATATTGGTGTAGTGGCGTACAAACTGTCTCTGCCTGACACATATAGGAGCCATCCGGTCTTTCACACCTCCTTGCCTAAACCAACTGTTCCAGATCCATTTCCATGGAGAGCGGAGCCACAGCTGCCACCAGTGACTATTGGAGAGGACAGGGAATTTGAGGTAGAATCAATCCTGGAATGCAGGAAGCGAGGGAGACAAACCCAATTCCTGATTAAATGGAAAGAGAGTTACTGGGAACCTGAAGCCAATGTACATGCCCCCAGACTCCTCTGAGAGTTTTGGGCCAAATACCCAGAGAAAATTGCCCAAATAGGCATCCGGAGGCTGCCTGTCAGGGGGGGCACTGTCAGGGAACCTACAGCAGGAGGAGGGCTCTAGGACCCAGCATCTCTGGCAGGAGAAGGACTTTAGGACCCAGCATTTCAACCAGCGCATCACATGGGCCTATATAAGGAAGTCTGCTAGTGTCTGCATTTGCTGGTTGATCTTTGGCTCCTTCAGTGCGTTATCTCTGTGATATTTCTGTTCCTTTGTCTCCTGTTACTGATCTGGCTTGTCCTTGACCTGTCTCCTGTTTGCTTCCTGTGTTTGACCTTGGCTATCCACCTGACCACGTCTGCTCTGCTATCCACCCAGCTCAGGACCTAGGATTCCTTCTGACCACGCTCCAGTCGCAACATTTTGCAAATTCTGCAAAACCTTACAGGTGCCACCTCTCTGCTGATTCTACGCCAGTACACCAGCTGTAGTCTGGAACCTCCTACATACAGTCCAGCAGGTGACCCATGCTACTTCGGGCCTGGCCTCTCCTGTTTTTACCCTCAGGGGGGTCTGGAACTTAGCTGCAAGGGAAGCCCTCTCTCTCTCCATTGGCCTCCAGCGCAAGATACATGATAGTAAGCCTCAGTGACTCAGAGGACTCTGCTTCTCATGCCTCTGCTAACTTGCGTGGCATTGGGCTCCCTTATTTTTCAAAGCCTACAAAAGAACCTGAGAATTTGTGGCATCAAAGATAAGGATAATTAGTGGTTGGCAACCCTCCTTGACTACCATTACAAGGGGAAAGTCTCGGAACTCATCCTGCCCCCACAGAGGGAGCACAGGATGAAATATCTTGAGGACACCTTAAAGAGTAGTTTACATAACGCTCTTCCAGACTCTGTTAGGTTACAGTCTCATGAAAAAGCTAGTTTTGAGGCTTCTGTTGGTCAAAGAAGGAGCGGTGGAGAAAGGGGGCCTTCTCAGTGATGCATTTCAAAAAAATTTAGTCCTCGCCGCCCAGGACTGTCAGCCTCAAGACCCCATCAACAGTGTCTGCATCATATGGTGGAAGATTATATAGGAGCAAAAACAGATATAGAGAGCTTTCCAGTAGACGATCCACTGGGTTTCTGGGTCATGAGAATAGACCACTGGCCAGAACTTACTCAGTATGCATTCAGCTGCTGGGCTGCCCTGCATCCAGCATGCTTTCTGAATGAGTATTTAGAGGTTTTGTGACAGACAAAAGGCTGTCCACAGACTCTGTTGACCAGCTGACATTTGTAAAAATGAATCAGTCCTGGATTTGCAGCAGCTATCAAGCCCCTGGCTGTCGCTGGTTAACCACTTCAGCCCCGGAAAGGATTTACTCACTTCCTGACCAGGCCATTTTTTGCAATACGGCACTTTGTTACTTTAACTAACAATTGCACGGTCATGCGGCACTGTACACAAATAAAATGCATGTTTTCCCCACAAATAGAGCTTTCTTTTGGTTGTATTTGATCACCTCTGCATTTTTTTTTCGCTATAAACAAAAAAAGACTGACAATTTTGAAAAAAAAAAAATATTTTTTACTTTCTGCTGTAAAACATACCCAATAAAAAATTTAAAAAACCTAATTCTTCATAAATTTAGACCAATGTGTATGCTATCACATATTTTAAAAAAAAAAAAAATAAGCATATATTAATTGGTTTGCGCAAAAGTTATAGCATCTACAAAATAGGGGAAAGATTTATGGCATTTTTATTTGTTTTATTATTTTTTTTACTAGTAATGACACTTTTTTGGGAACCAGTGACATTATTACAGTGATCAGTGCTAAAAATATGCACTATATTGTACTGACAATGGCAGGGAAGGGGCTAACAACAGGGGCGCTGAAGGGGTTAAATGTGTTCCCTCAGTGTGTTTCTAACTGTGTGGGGGGATGGGCTGCCTGGGACAACGCGCAGATCCATCTTCCTGCATAGCAGAAAGACAGGATCTCTGTGTGATCCCCTGTCAGAATGGAGATCTGCCTTGTTTACTAAGACAGATTCCCATTCTATCACTGGGTGGCTGGCAGACATTGAGTACCTCATGCACGAACCGATGTACACCTAAGGCAATTCACACAGCTGAGCTAACCTGCCGCAGTATAAATGCGGTGGCTGGTCGGCAAGAGGTTAAATGTTATTGGGATCTCGATGTCTAGGTTGCCTAGCTTTGTGGGTGTTGATTTTATCCACATCTGTTTCCAATTTAAATTTTTTACAACAAGGCCAATTCTTGCTTTCATCAAGAGTACCTCTAAAAGGTTACAGGGGAAGGCACCACCAACACCCAAAGATCAATTTTCAACAACTTTTTGACAGGGGCATCAAATTAAAATTTTTTAACAGCAAGGCCAATTTTTGCTTTCATCAGTACCTCTAGAAGGTTATGGGGTGAAGACACCACCAACACCCAAAGGCCAATTTTTCCGCAACTGTTTGAAAGGAGCATCAAATTCAATTTTTTTTACAGCAACCAACACACAAAGACCAATTTTTCTGCAACTGTGTGACAGGGGCATCAAATTTCAGGTTTTTACAGCAAGGCCAATTATTGCTTTCATCAAGAGTTCCTCTAGAAGCTTATGGGGTTAAAGCACCACCAACACCCAATGATCATGTTTTACACAACTGTTTGACAGGAGCATCAAATTTCAAGTTTTTACAGCATGGCCAATTTTTGCTTTTATTAAGAGTACCTCTATATGGTTGCGGTGTGAAGGCAACACCAACACCCAATTTTTCCACACCTGTTACTTCTATCCAAAGTCAGATGCGACACCAGACTTTATCTAAAAAAAATTGTTAATCTTAGCCTGAGTGTACTATAGTTTGGCTTCTTCATATAAGGCTTGCTCACTGTGGTGCAAAAGTTTGTTATTTCCATCCAAGGTCTGCCAAAAAGACACCAGAATTTATCCAAAAAAATCTCTAATCTTGTTTGAAGTGCACTAAATTGTGGCCTCATCATACAGACTGGCTCCTGAAGCTGTTGTTTACAAAATAAAGAAAGCTTGCAGGGAAAATCTATTTAAATGTCATTTTATTTTCTTTATACATTTCAGTTTTGCTGCAGCAGGTTCTATACACGGTACAGATGCGCAACTTTACAGGCAGACTAAGGGGATCTCCCAGGCACTATATTTAAAGGAATTTATCATTTTTATTGTTTCAGTTTAAGCATCATTAAAATCTCTTCTCCTTTAAAAAAAATATTTTGCATTGGTACTAGTCCCCACGGGCAGTAGCCGAGCCCCATACCCTTTTTATGGGCATTAACCTGCATATAAGCCTTCAAAATGGGGACTTTTTATTTCCTCTGTTCAGGTCCCACAGACTTCAATGGGGTTCATCGTTCGGGTCCGAACTTTTGCAGTGTTCGAGAGTTCTGGTGGTGTGTTCTGCCCATCTTTTTGCATGAGGCAAACAGCTAATCGCTCTGTGTGAACAGGGCCTAACAGTATACAGTGAACACCCTGAATAACATTGTATTAACAGTAAAACACAGAACAATAAGACCCAGGCTGGAGTGTATGCTATACTATTATAACTCCTGATTAGTAAGGAGTAGTAATAGTATACAATTCAAAACACTGTGTGCACACTTATTTTTATTTACTCCATGCAGGCATTGTGTTTCAGAGCACAGTGGCCCCCCTTATCCTTGGGGCCCATGTGCCCCAAACACACTGCACACATGGATGATATGCCACTGGTTCATGTGCTAGCAAGAAGCATGTTGATTGAAAGAGAAAGCAGAATTACAGAAAGATGAGCTCCTTGCTATGCTGTTCTTCTTGTATTGTCCAGTGAAAGGCTAGTGGGTCCAGGCTCAGAGGAAATTGGTTGAATGATGTTGGCATCAGAGTGAGGGAATCTTGCAGCAGAATAAAATACTGTGTGATATAAAAATATAGAAATGAGTTGCTATCACAGATATTTTGTAATTTCAATGTGGACGAATGTTCATATTTGGAGTTTAATTATACAGCTAGGCCTGGGCATTTGAAAAATTGACACCTAGCTATTGGTCATTGGTAAGGGTAAACAAACTATTATTTCACAAGCCCTCAAAAGAATGCTTTATACTGGGTGACTCCAAAAGCAGCAGTGAGGAAGAAACATGTACACACCAGGCTCTCCACTGTCTACAAAACATTTGTCCTTTTCTTAGATCAGAGGGATTATGTGTAATCTCTAATAAAATCCAAATATTAGTTTCAGGGAGATGAAAATGTTTCTTCCTAATAGTATGTGTTGTAAGCTACTTGCAGATATAAAATGGCATGTCCTGGTTGTACAGAACCCCCTAGAGACAGACAAAATGCTTTAATGGATCCTACCCATGGAAGTCATGTGATATTTGAAGGAGATGAAGCACTGATGTCAGAAATCCTAACCCTGACATATCCAGGAACCGGCTGCTCCATATAACATATGGTCACTTTGGGGCAAGACCATGCCTCACAGCAGGTAAGGTGACACCTCAGAGGTGATTAACCAAGGGTTAGAGTCCAAGCCACATTCATACCAAAATAAATTGAGCAATGTGAAAGACAAGGTAATTTGCTTGGAGCCTTGTTCTAAATAATACAGATTGCTTGAACTTTCTGTTGTGCTCCCACCAGCAGGAGAAATTGCACTGCCTAAAATGGTTACGTTTACTTCTGTTTTTTCTCTCTCTCTTTTGATTATATAGCCAATAGTCAAATTTGAGTATGTCCTTTTTTAGACCCATGTCTGCAGCTTGATCCATGCATCAGACCCACATGGATGTACACTAAAGCCCCATACACACGATAGGACTTTGTACAAACTTTCCCTTGGATTTTTGTACAAAGGGCGTTGCCCAAAAGTTTGTCTTGCATACAGACGACAGGACTTTTCCAGCCAACTTTCACCATATCATGTGGTTTTTCAGCTCTTTACCACCACCCTTTGGTCAACTTGTGTATTGTTGTCCGATATTGTTTCAATCTCACCACTTTTTTTTTGGCGAGATTGACACCTTGCGAGCCCGGTTGACACTGGTGCAGGGATCCGACTTGGATCCCCACCAATGCCAGGCACTGTGTTTGGTATAAATCTTGAGGGGGAACTCCACGCCAAATTTTAAATAAAAAACCGGCATGGGTTCCCCTCCAGGGGCATACCAGGCCCTTAGGTCTGGTATGGATATTAGGAGGAACCCCCTACGCCAAAAAAACGGCGTGGGGGACCCCCCAAGTCCATACCACACCCTTATCTGAGCACGCAGCCCGGCCGGTCAGGAAAGGGAGTGGGGATGAGCGAGCGCCCCCCCCTCAACCCTACCAGGCCGCATGCCCTCAACGTGGGGGGTGTGTGCTTTGGGGGAAGGGGGCGCCCTGCGGGCCCCCCACCCCAAAGCACCTTGTCCCCATGTTGATGAGGACAAGGGCCTCTTCCCGACAACCCTGGCCATTGGTTGTCGGGGTCTGCGTACGGGGGGCTTATCAGAATCCGGGAGCCCCAGATTCCGGCCCCCCACCCTATGTGAATGAGTATGGGGTACATCGTACCCCTACCCATTCACCTAGGGAAAAGTGTCAATAAAGTGTCTGGATCGTCTTCTTCCCTCTTCTCTTCCAGAGATGTTGACACGATGCTCTCTCCAGCCGGAATGGTCTCTGTGCGCTCAGCAACGGACTTATATAGGTGGTGACCCCGCCCCCTATGACATCACAGTCCCGGGGGCATGCTGGGACTGTGAGGTCATAAGGGGGCGTGGTCCCAGATCCTGACAACCAACGGCCAGGGTTGTCGGGAAGAGGCCCTTGTCCTCATCAACATGGGGACAAGGTGCTTTGGGGTGGGGGACCCGCAGGGCGTCCCCTTCCCCCAAAGCACCCACCCCCCATGTTAAGGGCATGCGGCCTGGTACGGCTCAGGAGGGGGGGGCGCTCGCTCGTCCCCACTCTCTTTCCTGAATGGCCAGGCTGTGTGCTCGGATAAGGGTCTGGTATAGATTTTGGGGGGACCCCCATGCCGTTTTTTCAGCGTAGGGGTTCCCCTTAAAATCCATATCAGACCGAAGGGCTTGGTATTCCCCAGAGGGGAATTCCCTCTCGCACCCGCCGCAGTAGGAAAATGTGTTTTTCCTATTGCAGCCAGCGCGAGATGTACAGTACCCTGCCGCCGGGAAACATTCTCGCGGCTGCGTACTGTAGTTTGTACAAAAGTCAGATGGCTTTGCGTACACACGATCGGACTTTGCTCCATCGTACTTTTGTTGCCAGAAAGTTTGTCCATTCGCACAGCCAACAAAAGTCCGATGGAAACTGAAAAAGTTTGTCCAATGGAGCGTACACACGGTCGGATGTTGCTCCAAAACAGCTAATTTGCATGTTTGTTGTCAAAAAGTTCGATCGTGTGTACGGCCCTTAAAAGTCAGCGAACAAGAGCATCCTATAGTTGTTAATTCTAAACCTCAACAGCTCACTGCCCTGCATGAAAATTCATCCAGTTATTGTGATGGATAACCTGGTCCCATTCCTTCCTATTACCTGAGCTCGTGGAGATACCAACTGTATACAGGAGCTAAAGGGGTTACGTTACCACCTCTCAGTTGTGCGGCACTCCTCTTGTCCACTGATGTGGGCTGCAACTGAGTCGGCGTCCGCACATCTTGATGACGTAATCAAGATGTGCGGACGCCGACTCAGTCATCTCCCCCAGTGAGTTGGAGACGGGGATTCCTCACAGTGAAAGTTTGAATCCTGGAACCGCCATACAAACGGAGAAGTGACCTGCCGTACGAGCACAGTTGCAGCCCACATCAGTGGACAAGAGGAGTGCTGCCTACTGCGCCCTTATAGGATACAGCAAGTCACAGTCAGAACTTACTACACAGATGGAGAAATCACGGAACAGCGGAGCAGCCGAAATGCATGAGATGCTGTTTTGATCTTCGCACAACTGAGAGGTGGTAACGTAACCCCTTTAGCTCCTGTATACAGTTGGTATCTCCACTTTGATGTTTTGATGTGGCATTGCCCGGGTCAATGCGGACTTTAGGACAGCATATAGGGATACTCTTTCCCGCACTGGTTTATGACCTACTTTATAACACATCAACAGTTCCGGGCAACATCCAGCCACCTTGTGTTGTTTTGTGACTTGTATTTGGCTTGTATTTGGCAATGATCACACAAACCATACTGTGCGGCTTTAACTACTCCCTATACTCCATGGAGACTCTCTGAATCGCAGATATACCTAATATATTCCAGGAACAGACTTTGGTGAAATTTTATAATCTGGGCATGCGCATGCAATATACACCGTGAAAGTCCCCCTGACCCATCTACCTACACTCAATATTTATACGGTAGATGTATATGCCATCCAGTGAGGCTTTTGCGTTTAGGCAATTTCCAGGTTGTACCAATCCCACTTTCCCCATTTCCCCGGGGGACCACGCATGCATAAGGTTCCTTTGATAATTTATAAATAATTTACATATTTTGATTTGGCGATTAGCCATAGGGACCTTATGCATCTGTGGGAGTATAGGCGCCTGCACTCTATATGTTTTTAAGTGTTTATATGTTTGTGATTGTCTGTTGTTTTTGTGTCTCTGGCGAATGGGCGCACCCTGTGCTGTTTGCACCGGATGGGCCCATCTATTTGTGTCTGGTGGATCAGTTTTACTTTTGTGTTTAATTGTCAGTGATATTTTTGTATATTCTAGACTGCTCAAATAAATTTTTATAAAAAAAATTCTTTATACACAGTATTCTCCCGTTACTGCCCACCATATCCATGGTAACCATCTTTGGACCAAGGGTGACCACTCTCTTGTGCTTCTCCTTGGTCCCTTGCCCTTTTTTAGTAGTACAGTATATACACTTAAAGCAAAACCAAAACCAAAATGTTAATTTACAGCAACGCACTGACTTCATTTTAGGCACCCCAATTAAGTTTTTTTAAATATTGTTTTATTTTATTACTATTTGTAAATAATGCGTACTGACAAAAAAACATTCACAGAATGTTTCATTGAAATATCCATAGCATTATTACATTCAGTAGTATACAATATTATTTACTCTGAGGTGTGCTTATCAGCAAAATTAGAAAAGCCTGAAGGCTTAGTCATTTACACAGCATGCTGCCAAGTGGGAGACCTAATTTTGATACATTGCCTGTCTGGCTCTCATTTCTATGGCTGATTGGGAATGATCGTTCTGTTCAGACAACACTTGCAATGCCAGTTTGAAGCTGCTGTAGGTTGTGCTTTGTTATTAACAATTGAACTCTGCAAGAAAGCTTGGAAGAAAGTGGAATGAAAGATTCTTTAAGAAGCAGTACAGCATACCTAAAAAAATAAAATAAAACTTGATGTAGTTTGGTAGAAGGAACAAACTAGCCAAAACTCAATACAATACTGGCCGTCTTGTTAAATTATAGCTGCAATATAAAACAAAGAGATATAGTTCATATTTAGTGAGATCTTTTTTTGTGTCTACTATATCTATGCCCTAAAGTAGATACTGTATGTTGAATTCGTATGAAACATCATTGGGTCAATTGACACTCGCCTAAGTTGAAAAACAGCATTCATTGTCTGGGTTCCAAGGTCTTGGACTGATTTTTGTTTCAGAAGCCCCTCCTTCCAGGAATTTCATCTAATTATGGGATTTAGGACAATTGGTTACAGTCAGGTCCATAAATATTGGGACATCAACACAATTATAATCTTTTTGGCTCTATACACTACCACAATGGATTTTAAATTAAACAAACAAGATGTGCTTTAACTGCAGACTTTCAGCTTTAATTTGAGGGTATTTACATCCAAATCAGGTGAACGGTGTAGGAATTACAACAGGTGGTATATGTGCCTCCCACTTTTTAAGGGACCAAAAGTAATGGGACAATTGGCTGCTCAGCTGTTCCATGGCCAGGTGTGTTTTATTCCCTCATTATCCCATTTACAAGGAGCAGATAAAAGGTCAGAGTTCATTTCAAGCGTGCTATTTGCATTTGGAATCTGTTGCTGTCAACTCTCAATATGAGATCCAAAGAGCTGTCACTATCAGTGAAGCAAGCCATCATTAGGCTGAAAAAACAAAACAAACCCATCAGAGAAATAGCAAAAACATTAGGTGTGGCCAAATGAACTGTTTGGAACATTCTTAAAAAGAAAGAACGCACCGGTGAGCTCAGCAACACCAAAAGACCTGGAAGACCACGGAAAACAACTGTGGTGGATGACCGAAGAATTCTTTCCCTGGTAAAGAACACCGTTCACAACAGTTGGCCAGATCAAGAACACTCTCCAGGAAGTAGGTGTATGTGTGTCAAAGTCAACAATCAAGGGAAGACTTCACCAGAGTGAATACAGAGGGTTCACCACAAGATGTAAACCATTGGTGAGCCTCAAAAACAGGAAGGCCAGATTAGAGTTTGCCAAACAACATCTAAAAAAGCTTTCACAGTTCTGGAACAACATCCTATGGACAGATGAGACCAAGATCAACTTGTACCAGAGTGATGGGAAGAGAAGAGTATGGAGAAGGAAAGGAACTGCTCATGATCCAAATCATACCACCTCATCAGTAGGGATGAGCCGAACACCCCCCTGTTCGGTTCGCACCAGAACATGCGAACAGGAAAAAAGTCAGTTCGAACACGCGAACACCGTTAAAGTCTATGGGACTCGAACATGAATAATCAAAAGTGCTAATTTTAAAGGCTTATATGCAAGTTATTGTCATAAAAAGTGTTTGGGGGCCTGGGTCCTGCCCCAGGGGACATGGATCAATGCAAAAAAACTTTTAAAAACGGCCGTTTTTTCAGGAGCAGTGATTTTAATAATGCTTAAAGTCAAACAATAAAAGTGTAAAATCCCTTTAAATTTCGTAGCTGGGGGGTGTCTATAGTATGCCTGTAAAGGGGCGCATGTTTCCCGTGTTTAGAACAGTCTGACAGCAAAATGACATTTCAAAGGAAAAAAGTCATCTAAAACTACTCGCGGCTATTGCATTGCCGGTCCGACAATACACAAAGAAGTTCATTGATAAAAACAGCATGGGAATTCCCCACAGGGGAACCCTGAACCAAAATTAAAAAAAAAAAATTATGTGGGGGTCCCCCTAAATTCCATACCAGGCCCTTCAGGTCTGGTATGGATATTAAGGGGAACCCCGGCCAAAATTTTAAAAAAAAATGACGTGGGGGTCCCCCTAAATTCCATACCAGACCCTTCAGGTCTGGTATGGATTTTAAGGGGAACCCCGTGGCAAAATAAAAAAAAGGCGTGGGGTCCCCCAAAAATCCATACCAGACCCTTATCCGAGCACGCAACCTGGCAGGCCGCAGGAAAAGAGGGGGGACAAGAGAGCGCCCCCCTCCTGAATCGTACCAGGCCACATGCCCTCAACATTGGGAGGGTGCTTTGGGGTAGCCCCCAAAACACCTTGTCCCCATGTTGATGAGGACAAGGGCCTCATCCCCACAACCCTGGCCGGTCGTTGTGGGGGTCTGCGGGCGGGGGGCTTATCGGAATCTGGAAGCCCCCATTAACAAGGGGACCCCCAGATCCCGGCCCCCCCGTGTGAAATGGTAAGGGGGTACAAAAGTACCCCTACCATTTCACTAAAAAAATGGCAAAAAATGTTAAAAATGACAAGAGACAGTTTTTGACAATTCCTTTATTTCTTTACTTCTTCTTCTGGTTCTTCTGGCTCTTCTGGTTCTTCCTCCGGCGTTCTTGTCCAGCATCTCCTCTGCGGCGTCTTCTATCTTCTTCTCCTTGGGCCGCTCCGCAGCCATGGCATGGGGGGAGGCTCTCGCTCTTCTCTTCATCTTCTTCTCTTCTTCATTTTCTTCTCCGGGCCGCTCCGCATCCATGCTGGCATGGAGGGAGGCTCCCGCTGTGTGACAGCGTCTCCTCTTCTGACGGTTCCTAAATAACAGGGGCGGGGCCACCCGGTGACCCCGCCCCCTCTGACGCATGGTGACTTGACGGGACTTCCCTGTGATGTCACGGGGAATGCCACAGGGAAGTCCCATCATGTCCCGTGCGTCAGATGGGGCGGGGTCACCGGGTGGCCCCGCCCCCGTTATTTAAGAACCGTCAGAAGAGGAGACACCATCACACAGCGGGAGCCTCCCTCCATGCCACATGGATACGGAGCGGCCCAGAGAAGAAAATGAAGAAGAGAAGAAGATGAAGAAGAAGATAAAGAAGAGAAGAAGATGAAGAGAGGAGAGGGAGCCTCCCCCCATGCCATGGGTGCGGAGCGGCCCAAGGAGAAGAAGATAGAAGACGCCACGGAGGAGATGCTGGACGAGAACGCCAGAGGAAGAACCAGAAAAGCCAGAAGAACCAGAAGAAGAAGAAGATGAAGGAAGATAGAAGAAAGAAGAAAGAAGAAGCATTAAAATAAAGGAATTTTCAAAAACTGTCTCTTGTCATTTTTAACATTTTTGACAGTTTTTTAGTGAAATGTTAGGGGTACCCTTACCATTTTACACGGGGGGGGACCGGGATCTGGGGGTCCCCTTGTTAAAAGGGGCTTCCAGAGTCCGATAAGCCCCCCACCCGCAGACCCCCACAACCACCGGCCAGGGTTGTGGGGATGAGGCCCTTGTCCTCATCAACATGGGGACAAGGTGTTTTGGGGGCCACCCCAAAGCACCCTCCCAATGTTGAGGGCATGTGGCCTGGTACGGTTCAGGAGGGGGACGCTCTCTCGTCCTCCCCTCTTTTCCTGCGGCCTGCCAGGTTGCGTGCTCGGATAAGGGTCTGGTATGGATTTTTGGGGGGACCCCACGCCGTTTTTTTTATTTTGGCGTGGGGTTCCCCTTAAAATCCATACCAGACCTGAAGGGTCTGGTATGGAATTTAGGGGGACCCTCACGTCATTTTGTTTTTAAATTTTGGCTGGGGTTCCCCTTAATATCCATACCAGACCTGAAGGGCCTGGTATGGAATTTAGGGGGACCCCCACGTCATTTTTTTTTTTTAATTTTGGTTTTGAACTTCTATGTGTATTGTCGGACCGGCAATGCAATAGCCGCGAGTAGTTTTAAATGACTTTTTTCCTTTGAAATGTCATTTTGCTGTCAGACTGTTCTAAACACGGGAAACATGCGCCCCTTTACAGGCATACTATAGACACCCCCCAGCTACAAAATTTAAAGGGATATTACACTTTTATTGTTTGACTTTAAGCATTATTAAAATCACTGCTCCTGAAAAAACGGCCGTTTTTAAAACTTTTTTTTGCATTGATCCATGTCCCCTGGGGCAGGACCCAGGTCCTCAAACACTTTTTATGACAGTAACTTGCATATAAGCCTTTAAAATTAGCACTTTTGATTTCTCCCATAGACTTTTGAAGGGTGTTCCGCGGCATTTGAATTTGCCGCGAACACCCCAAATTGTTCGCTGTTCGACGCACTTGCGAACAGCCAATGTTCGAGTCGAACATGAGTTCGACTTGAACTCGAAGCTCATCCCTACTCATCAGTGGTGGTAGTGTCATGGCGTAGGCATGTATGGCTGCCAATGGAACTGATTCTCTTGTATTTATTGATGATGTGACTGCTGACAAAAGCAGCAGGATGAATTCTGAAGTGTTTCGGGCAATATTATCTGCTCATATTCAGCAAAATGCTTCAGAGCTCATTGGACGATGCTTCACAGTGAGGATGGACAATGACCCAAAGCATACTGCGAAAGCAACCAAAGAGTTTTTTAAGGGAAAGAAGTGGAATGTTATGCAATGGCCAAGTCAATCACCTGACCTGAATCTGATTGAGCATGCATTTCACTTGCTGAAGACAAAACTGAAGGGAAAATGCCCCAAGAACAAGCAGGAACTGAAGACAGTTGCAGTAGAGGCCTAGCAGAGCATCACCAGGGATGAAACCCAGCGTCTGGTGATGTCTATGTATTCCAGACTTCAGGCTGTAATTGACTGCAAAGGATTTGCAACCAAGTATTAAAAAGTAAAAGTTTGATGGATGATTGTTAATCTGTCCCATTACTTTTGGTCCCTTAAAAAGTGGGAGGCACATATACAAACTGTTGTGAGTCCTACACCATTCACCTGATTTGGATGTAAATACCCTCAAATTAAAGCTGAATGTCTGCAGTTAAAGCACATCTTATTCGTTACATTTCAAATTCATTGTGGTGGTGTATAGAGCCAAAAAGATTAGAATTGTGTCGATGTCCCAATATTTATGGATATTCAGACAATGGATGTTGCATTTCTATATACATTACAGACATACATATTCTTATAGGCATTCATTGTCAAGGTTTCAGACATTTATAAGCGTCACTAAATAAAAGGGTTTTTGTATTCACAATAACGTCCTTTTATCAAAGTCCATTGTGGGGCTGCAGCCTACAAGAAATACTGACACTGGCACATAGAAACTGATGATCCTGTTTACTCTTTGTGTGCCACTCAGGCTCGATGGATAAGGGGTGTACAGGCAGGTACCTCCGCATCTGCTGCTGAGCGTGCAGACAAGGGATGGAGCTCATCTAGGCTCCTGCAGTGACTCAAAAAGGAAAGGGGTAATCCTTGATGCCGCACATCTGAGGAGAATGCCAACCTCAGCCTGGACTCTGACCAGGCCACGCCCCAACAAGTTTCACTCCAACCCCTGGAGCTTAGTCATGGGGATATAGAAACTGAAGGCCAGTCTCCTTGATGCAATAACCCCCTCCCGCCTCACACCTGCTCATTGTAGCAAACAGCCCAAAGAGGGAAGGAAGCTGTGTCCCTCAATGGACTCCGGTTAAAGGTTTTATGGAGAGTACAAAAATATTTTCTTCTCTATCATCCACTTAGGGACACAGCTTTATGATAATAAGCAACCAAGGGACACCCAAAAGCAATCTAAGCGGGGGGGGGGTCATGCCAAAAAAAGTGAGCCGGCCAATTGTGAAAAAAACGATAACAAGGGAAAACATAGGCATAAAAATAGCTGCTTGTAGAATTTTTGAGGCTGGAACTAGCATCCACAGAGACAAATAGATTGATCTTGTAAAACTTTGAGAACGTGTGAACAGAGGACCAGGTTGCATGCCTGTAAATCTTAAGGTGACCATAGATGGATCAAAATTTAGCAGATTTAGCAGGGACCAACTGAATTTCGATTCATGTGTAGCCACTATATATATAGAGAACAGCGCTCACAAAAAATTAATTAATTGAATACATACACCATCATTTGTGTTGCAGCTGCTGGATACAAGTACTGTGACTTTAAATAAAAATACAACCAAAACCTGCGCTGGCAACTTCTACAACAAAAGTATATAGAAAATCAAAAAATAAGAAAAGGATATATAAAATATATGTATAGTGGATGGTAATATCGCTAGTAAAGTGCGACTATATAAGATAGTGATGTCGCTACTCAGATGCGACTATTCAAAATCGTGGCATATTATTTGATATTTGCTATTCCTGACCATTAATAAATGTAAACATAAATCCTCTAAAAATATGTGTAACCATATAGAAAATATATAAAAGACATTAATAGCCCCAATAAATAAACAATACATTTCAAAGCTAGATGCAGATAGTCCTTCACCGAGAACAACAGCAGACTTCAAACTTCCAACCCAAGAGGTTAATGACAGTCAACCATAATGCTGTGTTGGATTTAGAGATGAAGTAAGGCTTGTGCTGCTGACACTATAATAAGGCCTTGGGAGCCGCGGACCTCACGTTCCACCCAAAAAGTGAAAGAAATTAAATATAATGTAATCCTGCAAGGTACGAGATCAATTGCGCATAACAGCGCTACTCACAGAACGGACATGCAGAGCAGGCATTCAGATATTAGTCAATGATCGCTGCTGAGCGGCGTGCGCTCCACTGACTACAGGAAGTGATGTCACTGGTTCTCAGGCGTAAGCCGGATGTTGCGTTGACGCGCTTCGCCCCTCACCCAGGGCGTTATCAAAGACTTAACATCCAGCCCACACAAGATTAAATTTATATACCGCTTCCAATGAGTGACAGCCAATCAAGGCCGGTGGATAGAAGTTACCCACCTCTTCCTAATTCATCATATCCTGTTGCAGTTAAACAAACTTTAATAGATGAACAAGAACACAACATCCCTGTCACCACAACATACCAGTATATGCGCTCGTTTTTGTCATATATAAACAAAAATATAAGATACAGGTATATCTCAACAGAATGTCTGCACAGATGAAAAAAATACATAATATATGTTCAAATGAAAATAAATATAATGTAATCCTGTAAGGTACAAGATCAATTGCGCATAACAGCGCTACTCACAGAACGGACATGCTATGCTAAATTTATTTATACCAAACCGCCTACGCTGAGGTTACAATTGGCAAACAATGTCATAAACCCTCCTAAAAAGATATGCACCTTTTTGGATAGTATTGGGTTTTACAGCTGTGGCAGATTTTCGTAGGCGGAAAACCACCCATTTTAGCTCTCTGTCAGATGGCAGATCCTATGAGATTAACAAGTTTATAACATGCAGCACTACACATGTTACTTACCTCCTGTCTTGTCCATGTAACCTTCAGTACGTGGGGAGAACCACCAGACAGTTGGGTGTAAGGCTTAGAGAGCATGTGAATAGGATCAAGAAAGGATATAGACATCATGGCCTTTCCAACCATTTTAGGTTGTTTCATAATAAAGACCCGAGTGTGCTTACCTTTTGTGGGATTGTTAGGGTCGAGGAGCACTGGCGAGGTTCCAACCTCAGAAAGGCTATATCTCAGAACAAAACTCAGTGGATCCATAGATTACTTACGCTTAGTCCGTTTGGCCTAAATATTGAGTTGGACCTGAATTGTTTTTTATCAAATTGGTAAACTCCGCCCATCATCAATTTTGTTTTAATTTTTAATGTTTGCTAATAATTTCTGGTTTTATATTCTATTTCCCTTTGTTATTTAAATCCAATCGATCTACCATATATATATTTTTTTATTTATTTTTATTTTTTTCTAATTTCATTTTAATAAATATATTTTTTTATATATTTGTTATATATTTTTTATATATTTCATATAATTTTTCTTTGTATTTTTAATTTTTATTTGCATTTTTTAATTTATTCCTATTTCCCAATCCAATCTCATATATATTTTTTTATTTTATTTTTTATATATATTTTTCTCGCACTATATGAAAGTATATATTTTTTGGTTCATATTAAAGAATTATTATCTATTAGAATATTTTTAAATAATTTAAATAAATTATGATGTTATGCGGATATATATTTTGTTTTAGGGATGATGGCATTTGAACATATATTATGTATTTTTTTCAGCTGTGCAGACATTCTGTTGAGATATACCTGTATCTTATATTTTTGTTTATATATGACAAAAACGAGCGCATATACTGGTATGTGAGTAGCGCTGTTATGCGCAATTGATCTTGTACCTTACAGGATTACACTATATTTAATTTCTTTCACTTTTTGGGTGGAACGTGAGGTCCGCCGCTCCCAAGGTCTTATTATAGTGTCAGCAGCACAAGCCTTACTTCATCTCTATATCCAACACAGCATTATGGTTGACTGTCATTAACCTCTTGGGTTGGAAGTTTGAAGTCTGCTGTTGTTCTCGGTGAAGGACTATCTGCATCTAGCTTTGAAATTTATTGTTTATTTATTGGGGCTATTAATGTCTTTTATATATTTTCTATATGGTTACATATATTTTTAGAGGATTTATGTTTACATTTATTAATGGTCAGGAATAGCAAATATCAAATAATATGTCACGATTTTGAATAGTCGCATCTGAGTAGTGACATCACTATCTTATATAGTCACACTTTACTAGCGATATTACCATCCACTATACATATATTTTATATATCCTTTTCTTATTTTTTGATTTTCTATATACTTTTGTTGTAGAAGTTGCCAGCGCAGGTTTTGGTTGTATTTTCATGTGTGGCCACTGGCTGCTTCTCATTAGAAGTCAAAGCTTCCTGGGATTCAAAGCTTCCTGGATATCACATGATCTACATTAAGTGATGGAAGCAAAAACATTTTTTTTCAAACACATTATATTTCAAAGCTTCCGTGAGTGAGGTAAGCAAAAGATTAGCAAAGTGGAATGGCTGGGCCAAAAATAACAATAGAAAACACTTCTATTGATTATGAAAAGTGAAATTCTGGCCGAAAAGGTGAACTTAGCCTTTAAATCCCACCATTGAAGTGAGGGCTGAACAGGAAGAGCAATGTGTGCAATGCCCTTAAATGAAAGTACAAATTATTAGCAGGAAAATATTGAAAAACAACATAGAAATACAGAAAGCAGCACCAGACCAAAACCAGATGAAAGATATATTTATTGTTAGTAAAAAGTCAAAACAGCCAGTGTGCTTCAGGGGTAACACCATTCCCCCTTGATTAGGGCTACAAAAATACACATAAAACATAATGATGAAACATAATGATGAAAATATACATCCAGGAGTTCTCTCTGTGCCCACGTGGGTTTCCTCCGTGTACTCCGGTTCCCTCCCACACTCCAAAAAGATGCTGGTAGGTTAACTGGATCCTGTCTAAATTGGCCCTAGTATGTGTATGTATGAATGTGAGGTAGGGACCTTAGATTGTAAGCTTCTTGGGGGCAGGGACTGATGTGAATGTACAATGTTTATGTAAAGCGCTGCGTAAATTGACGGCGCTATATAAGGAACCTGGAATAAATAAAATAAATAGATATGAGTATATACCACAAATTCTAGAACATCACATAATAACAAACTTGTCACATAAACTTCAGTTGTTTCTTTTGATTAAAGACATGTTGAAAGTTACAAGTTTTATACATAGTAAAACATCAAAGAAAGTAGATATATAAGATAAACATATATTAACTGCTTGCACACCGCCCCACGCCTGTATACTGTGTCAGGGCGACCACTCTGTGCCAGATCATCATCTACCTAGTATGTGATCTGACACCTCTGGGTCTAGGGCACGCACGTGCACCACCGGCGACCCACTCCCGTTGTGATTGAACACCGCCGATCGTTCGAGAGAGCAGCAGAACATCGGTCTGCCTATGTAAATTAGGTGGACCGCTAATTCTGTGAGAGATGAATGTACTGATCTTGTGTTTTTGCTCAGCAGGAACATAGATCTTTACTTTCCCCCAGTCAAAGCACCTCCCCCACAATTAGTAAGCACTCCCTAGAAACACATTTAACCCTTTGATCACCCCTGATGTTAACCCCTTCCCTGCCAGTGTCATTAGTACAGTGACAGTGCATATTTTTTAGTAATAATCACTATATTAGGGTCACTGGTCCCCAAAAAATGTCAAAAGTGTCAGTTAGGTGTCCAATTTGTCTGTCACATCATCGCAGTCGCTGATCGCCTCCATTACTAGTAAAAAAAATAAAAAATATTCCACAGTTTGTAGATGCTATAACTTTTGTGTAAAACCAATCAATATCCACTTATTGGGATTTTTTTCACCAAAAATACGAAGAAGTATACATATTGGCCTAACTTAATGAAGAAATTTGATTTTTTAAATGTATTTTTTTAGATGTTTTTAGATGTATTTGTGAAATCATGGTGCTTATCAGACTCTAGCTAACTGTAGGGATTAGACAAATTAATATACCGGTATAATAGTAAGTATTCAACTAGGTACTTCAGGGGGTAAACCTTTTGGAGCAGAAGTGGTTAAATTGTTTCAAAAAGAAAATATGCAAAAAGTACTGAGAAATTAAGCTACTGAAATAGGGCTAATTGGCTACTAGAACAAGTGCAAAAACATGCTAAGAGATCAAACTGCTGGAATAAAAACACCCCTTGATGGAAAGACCATTCCCTTGGGTCAAAATTTCTCCTCTCTGGGAAAGTGCACTAGGGAGATCATTGGAGCATGAAACTCCACCCAAGTCAGGACAGACTCTACTTCCATTGGTGCCAAAACTTTCCTGGTGGAGCCCTGAGGATTTATATAAGCCGCATCTGTGGCACTGTGTGATTTAACCCTGACTGGATGACTGGTAAGAAGGAGGGCCCAGTGAAGTAATTACAGAATCCCTTGCAACTCCAAGATGTTGATGGATTCCAGGATGACAGTCTAGAGCAGTGGTTCTCAACCTTACTAGTGCTGTGACCCCTGGATAAAATGTCCTATGTTGTGGGGACCCCTAACAGTAAAATTATTTTCGTAGTGTGGGTGTGTCAGCATCCAAGGCAAGACAAGTAATTTGCACCCCTAACCTACGGATATTTAGTGCTCCCTGATTCCCTTCCACTCGTACAGTATTAAAACCCCTTATTTTACATTTTAGGATGTACCACTCTTTCTCTTTGTTCTCCTTTCTTTCCCTTTTATCTCTCACTATCCTAATTACCCCCCCCCCCCATCTCTCTCTCTAGCCATCTTTCTTGTTCTTTCTTATTCTTTCTCTCCCTTTTTCTTTGTTCCTCCCCCTCTTTTCCGCTCCTTTCCATGCATTCTCTATTTTTATTCCTTCTCTTACTCCTTGGTGGGGGGAGTTGGGATGAGTGGCAGTGCTGGTGGGGAGTTGGGATGAGTGGCAATACTGGTGGGGAGTTGGGATGAGTGGCAGTGCTGGTGGGGGGTGGGATCAGTGGCAATGCTGGTGGGGAGTTGGGATGAGTGGCAATGCTTAGGGGAGTTCTGATCATCCAACTTAGGTGCTCTTGATCAAGGTCATCTGCTGATCTGAGAACTGTAGTGGGGATTTTTAATGGCAACTATAATCACAGGTAGTGTTACTCACTGACCCCTGGCAAATCCTCATTCGACCCCCAGGTTGAGAACCATTGGTCTAGAGACCAGCAATACTGAGCAGACAAGTGGTCCAGAACTTTGCCCCAACCCAGATGTTTGGTGTCCATCATGACAATCTTCCAACATACATAAGAAAACGAAGAACAAAACAAGAAGCGCCAACCTGAGTGTAGTATTAAAATGTACAATTTATTCAAAGATAAAAAACACTCACAGGAACAAGGTATAAAATAAGCTCAGCTGGTGCTTAGGAGAGCCCTTCCGACCCATCTCATGGACATCGCACCGAGTTCAGGGACCACAGGTGTTGTTGTTGCTGTGTATGGGCTGAATGCCGTCCCAGGAACCTGGAAAAACCACCGTGAACCGCAAAGTGGATGTGACATCACTGGAGACAAGGAGGTGGCCAGGAAGCACTAGGAGGGATGGGCTGACTGGAATGAACAGGCTACGTGCTCGGAGCATCAGCTCCTTCTAAAGGCCTGGGGCTGTAATGCAATGACAGCTATTTATACTAGGTAGCTGGTTGTGAGACTAATACAGCCAGCAAGTCCTTGAAAGATAGACAGAACTAAAAAAACAATTATGACAGCGCTCATAAACAGGAGAAAAAGTAGCAGATAGTGGGTCAGGGGAATAAAAAGATATATATACTTGTATAGCAACGCATGTATATAAAAAATATTATTTACCACTAAAATAGGTTAATAAATTACATTCCTAAAAAATGAATGAAAGTGTTCATAATGAAACCATGTATAACTAAATGGAATTTAAATGATAAGGAGCAAAATTAGAATTCCAAACTGATATAATATTTGGTAAATGGTCATGTAAAGTATCTGATATTACAATGGAGGAAGATACGCAGACTCTCTATGTTGTTAAAGTGGTTCAGGAGCTCACATGTCTATAAAATGAGTAGTGTAAATACTTAGATACACTTGTACTTATGTATATATACATTTGAGAAATGTACATAAAAAATTAATGAATGATGAATGGATACTGATATAATGTGTAAATAAATTAGAGGAAGGAGTGGACCTCAATTTCTTCATTTAACCCTCCAGGTCTTAGGGTATCCAGGGAATAAATCCCAAAAGTTTTGCGCTGGCACAAGCTTTTAAAATGCTCAGCCAGTGGGAAAGTACCAGGTATTGCCTTAATAATCCAGACCTTCAGACCGGTGGTGGATTTGTCATGATATAGTAGGAAATGTCTCGGAACACCATGGTGGTCCTTGCCTCCCTCAATGAACCTCCTATGTTTTCTGAAGCATTTTCTAAGGGTTCTAATAGTTCTACCTACGTAGAACAAGCAACAAGGACATGTGAGGCAATAGGCCACAGTCTCGGTAGAACAGTTGTAGAACTCCGGGATGGTGTAAGATTTACGCCGGTTCCTTTACCCCTTCTCTTTGATGTTTCTACAGCCATACTGTGCAGCAACACATTATAATATGATGATACATACATTTTTGTAATTGTATTGCTATGCACCCATGGATATAATAGTCTCTGTCCACAGGGCTGTTATTGTGTATTATGTATGTTTATTCTTCTGTTTATTTTGTATGTTGTGCCGGTACCTTCGTCCCTTTTCTTTGATGTTTCTACAGCCATACTGTGCAGCAACACATTATAATATGATGATACATACATTTTTGTAATTTTATTTCTATGCGCCCACAGATAGCATTGTCACTATCCACAGGTCTGTTATTGTGTATTATGTATGTTTATTTTTCTGTTTATTTTGTATGTTGCACCGATTCCTTTACCCCTTCTCTTTTATACAGAAAATGGCCTGCTCCTTGACAATACTGGAGACAGAAGTAACTATGACAAAAGACATCTTGGCTCAAGGATATAACCATATCATTTTGCTCAGCGAAAGAGTGAACTTTTCCCATGCTGTGAGAATATTCTGTAGCTATGTTTTGGAGTGGAGTAGAGAAAATAGGACTTCTTCAAAGATAGATGCCATCAAGTCCAGAACTCACATTCAGTTCCACTGCAGAAACTGACATGAGGATTAAAGTTGCCTGACTTCATAGTTTTGGCAACTCTCAGGGTTTCACAGGCTGTAAAGGGTCAGTGTTAGCAGAAACCTTTCTAAACCTTAATGATATAGTACTGAATTTGTGTATTCTTCACATACACAGAGTTTCTATGTTTAATTTGCCCCAACAGCCTCTTTAATTGAGCCCCTCTGACCCACAGGCCTCCTAGCAGCTGTGTGAGCTGAAATGACAGTTATTATTTAATGTCGTGTTTTTGGAACCCTTTGGAAGAGATTGTTTTATTATGGGCTGCCCTTAAAGCAGATATTTTAATCTGCTCATATTTTGCTTCCCTATAATAATATCTGACAGAATTGAAAACCAATGTATGAAAAAGGCAACCAGAAACAGTAATGCTAAGAATGAAGGGGCTGGATGAAGCTATGTGCTCTCTGGGAATTGTGACAGGCTTGTTGTAACTTCTAAACTATTCAGTGAGAAGCTCACAGTTTGCAGTAAAATCAGTGATACATTTCAGAACAGGACAGGAGCCTGTACAATTGTGCAACACCAACTGTAATACTGAAATTCAATTTTAAAGCAGACCTTGCATTTTCATGGCCCACATTAAACTTTAATTTAACCTTTTTTTGTTTTTGAACTATGCTATAATTTAAGCTCTTTAACAGGAACCTTTTTTCCTGATATTTATTCCAAAGTGGCTTTTTTAAGGCATGACTTTTGTTTCCATAATAGTCTGTCTATATGCTTTACTGCTCATATTAGAGAAAACAAAAACCAATTATGAACAACAAATGCTTTCCTTAACCTGGTTAATCCAAAGCTTCATCTAGTGTCTACGGAGAATAGGACAGATACACATTGCAACACATCCTTCTTTGTGAGTGTAAAATACAGAATTAAGTTGCCAGGATTAGTTAGCATAGAAACATTACTGAGACCAGGCAACTAGAAGTGAAATATTCACATAATGCAATCTGCAGATGACTGATTAACTTCAAGGAAACAAAAACCTAATTACTCACATCCTCCAGGGCTATGTCAATGTGTTAGATATCCTGTATGCTAGGTTACACATTACAACTGTGTAGGAGGAAAAGCAGCATAGTCATTTCTTCACATCTACTGGCATGACATGGATTTGTGAGATCTGGGCAGTTATACATATGGTTCATTTATGGACTGCATTTCTGTGCAAGAAGCAATGTATTTTTTTGCACAGGAAAATTAATTAATCTTAAAGTGGTTCTAAAGGCTTAAGGTTTTTTACCTTAATGCATTTTCTGCAATAAGCTAAAAAACAGTGGCGGCCTGTCCATTAGCGGCGAATGGACGCTGCCCCCCCCCCAGCAGAAGGGAGTAGCTTTACAGTAAATTGCCCTAAAAAATATGGTATATACATATAGTACTTAGCCTGTTACATACATATCTTAAAAACACCAACAAAAAACTATATATTTGTTTTAAAATGATATTGTGGTCAGGCTATGGACATTAAAGAATTTACACATTTTAAATAAATGAGCTTTAAAATAGTGTCTTTACTGACCTCTGTATCTGCAGGCACTGTGGAACAATTCATCTTCAAAGTTCACAGTAGAAGCACTGAAGTCATTCAAGTCATTCTCTCATCAGCTCAGCCCACCCTATTTCTCCACCCACTAGTGCCTCAGAAGCCTTCCAGCCCTCCAGTATGGTCTAAACTGCCCAGAAAACAACTTGAATGGCAATAGTGCTTCTGACACTTAGGATACATTGCTCCATGATGACTTCAGTGAGAGGCCCATTTTTAAACTCATTTACTGCTTGTTAAAGCCCAGGCAACACTTAAGATGCTATTGGGTAGCTGTACTTTGCACATCGTCCTTAAAGCGGGAGTCCAGCGACCAATCTTTTTTTTTTTAGGTCATTGTGACAATTTGCTAACCCCAAAATAATACTCACAGTTTGGGTGTAATATTTCCACCTCTGTCTGTTTTCTTACTGAAGAATAACTTAAAAAATGTGATGCTGGCTGTTTCCATCTTGCTTGTGGGCATGTGAAGCCCGCAAGCATTGATTTCCTGGATGCGGTGAATGCTGTTCATTCACAGCTTGTTCACACGCATGATCATTGTTTCCGCACTGAATCTTGGGAAGCCTGACACTAAG
Source organism: Aquarana catesbeiana (assembly GCF_042186555.1). Classification (NCBI taxonomy): domain Eukaryota; kingdom Metazoa; phylum Chordata; class Amphibia; order Anura; family Ranidae; genus Aquarana; species Aquarana catesbeiana. The sequence goes on from NC_133325.1 coordinate 649,320,016, forward strand.
CTCCCAGGAGACAGTGCGGCGCCGGGGGAAAGGCAATAAACAGGCCTACTCTAATAAACTAAAATTTTGTGCGGCATTTGAACATCTATGCAATTAACTGAAGGGGGTAAGATTACGTTAAAAATTTGAGTGGAACTTTAATGTTTTAATAAATGCCAGCATGGAAACCAACATTCTCTCTCTCTCTCAACCTCTCTCTCTTTATCTCCAAGATTCTTCCTATATATGATGTCTCTTAATTTTTAATTAATTTCTCCTTTACCCTAACCTTTACAATTGCCCTGCTTGCTCCTGCTACTTGTTTGTGTTTGACAACATATTACACAACAACCTTGTGAAAGAGCATATAACTTTTAAGTGGGACTCCAGCCAAATCATTTTATTAGGTAAGAATGTCTGACGGTTTTTATAGCTTTTCCCTTGGGATTTCTACTGTGCAACGACTTAAATGAATTCCACTTGGCTGTGCAAGGAAGAATACCAGTCTACTCAGCTGCAAAAGTGGATACTACTTGATCAAGAAATGGACAGCAGAAAGTGAGTATGTTTATTACATTTATTCTTGTGCAGCACTACAGAAACTTTTGTGAGTTTTTTAACATGCACCTGCATATATTAGTACATTAGGAGTGGATTGATTTTTAATGCTCTTTGGATGACTTTATGCATTTTATTTACCCTTTTTGTTACTGGACTTGTTGAAGATTTGTTAGCTAATGCACTTAATTTTTTTCTTTTCCTTTTTTCTTGTACGGTAGGAATACCCTCTATTGTCTGTGGGTTTTTATTGCTGTCTGGAGACACAGATGCCAAAAAAAATGGGTGAGAATATTAGGGGAAAGAGTTAGAATTTTTGTTAGTTTCCTATGTTTTTTTACTTTATTTATGTCCCAGTCACATGTAGCAATAAAAGAAAATGTTTGGCAGGAGTTCCACTTTAGAAATTAAGAGAGCAAGGGAGAATTCGTAAATCAACATTACTTTGACCAATTATAGTATTAGGATTGAGCAGTCGGGCATTGGCAGATGCACTAAAGACTGAGAATTACCACATGCTACAATACTTATTGTATGAAAGTTTTGTCTAATGGCACAGCTACTGTATGTGTAGTTAGGTGTGAAAAGGGCAGGCAGGCAACGGGGAGGCAAGAATATCTGCAATTACTGAATTACTGAATACTGCAGTTATCTTGGTGTATATGTAAGCAAAGCATAAACGCAGCAAGAATCCTTATCTCCTATCGAACAGATTGTCCAAATCTGAACCAGATAAACAAAAGGGCACTTGGTCAGCATCACTTCTGCTGCCTGCTTTTCTGAAACATTGTTTCTTATTTTTTGTAACCAAATATATATATAGATATACTGTATATCTATATCTTTATATCTATAGATAGATATATAGATATCTATCTATAGATATATAGATATAGATACATATATACTGTATATATATATATATCTAGATAGATCATGTTCATGTGACAACACTGAAGAATTTACACTTTGCTACAAGTAAAGTAGTGAGCGTGCAGCTTGTATAACAGTGTAAATTTGCTGTCCCCTCAAAATAACTCAACACACATCCATTAATGTCTAAACCACTGGCAACAAAAGTGAGTACACCCCTACGTGAAAATGTCCAATTGGGCCCAATTAGCCATTTTCCCTCCCCGGTGTCATGTGACTCGTTAGTGTTACAAGGTCTCAGATGTGAATGGTGGAGCAGGTGTGTTAAATTTGGTGTTATCGCTCTCACTCTCTCATACTGGTCACTGGAAGTTCAACATGGCACCTCATGGCAAAGAACTCTCTGAGGATCTGAAAAAAAAGAATTGTTGCTCTACATAAAGATGGCTGGGGTAGAGTAGTTCCTGGCTGGGGACCGCGATGGCCGCATGAGAACGGAGCTCCAGACTCACCAGGGACACAGCGGCACATAGCAGCCCACATAGCAACGATCCAGACGCCCTGAATCTGTGACTACAACCCACAGAAGATGGCCAACATGACGAACAAAAGGAAGGGGCACCAGAAGCCACAGAGGCTGATAGCCTATTTCACACTGGGGCAGAAGCAAGATGGCGCCGGCTCTCCTGTACCATCTGCAGCCAGCACTCCCTAGCACATGCAGAAAAAGAATAATCCTCCTAAAAGGAATACACCACCAAATAGCCAACCCTCCCCTGTATCTACATCTACATCTGGGAGCCCTGAGAAGGCCAGATTCAGGCTGGATTGCACGGATCCTACACATGAGGTGAGTGTGGGCCTAGACTCTGGGGATGACACCAGGAAGCTCCCTGACTCAATAGATCATTTCCCCACTAGCAATCAGTAGGTATTAGATACCACTCTTAAGGATATGCTGGTATCCCTTAGAAGTTCACTATACAATGACATGATGGCATGTGTTCATACGTTTGGGAAAGAAATACAGTCATTGTTTGCAAGGGTGGATCATGTAGAAACAAAGATGGGGGAGTATGCCTTCACAATTAACAGTCTCATTGATGCATATGACACCCAGGACGAGGAGATGGAGGCAGTTAAGGCCAAAATTGTTGGCATCGAAGAAAGAACAACCCAAAGATAAGGGGGGTCCCCGAATCCATTCAACAGTCAGAACTGCGCAATTATGTTGCTCAAGTGTTCACTTCCATTCTGCCTGACCTTACAGAACTGGATGTTACAGTAGACAGAATTCATAGAATGCCAAAACCCTCTTATCTCCTAGACAAAGTGCCAAGAGACATCATCCTGCGCTTGCATTTCTTTCACGTGAAAGAACGCTTAATGTCTGCTGCGTGCAACTAGGACCTCCTTCCTGTACAATACAAAGAGTTGCAATTCTTCTCTGAGCTCTCCCAATTCGCTCTACAGAAAAGGAGGAGCCTTAACACCATATCCAAAGCTCTAAGGAACCACAAGATTGCCTATAGATGGGGGTTCCCAACCAAACTGATCATCACTAACATGGGAAAGAATACATAGTGGATACCCTCATAAAAGGCCTAGATCTGCTGAGAACATGGCACATCATCCCTGCTGACCCCCCACAAGGAACCAACAACCGCAGTCCCGATCGTCCTATGGAGGACTGGAATCTGGTCAACTCTAATGCTGTGTACACACGACCGGACTTTTCGACAGCAAAGGTCCGACGAAATGAATCCGCCGGACAATTCGATTGTGTGTGGGCTTCATTGGACCTTTGCTGTCGAAAAATCAGACGGACTTTAGAAATAGAACATGTTTCAAATCTTTCCAACGGACACGAGTCCGGTCGAAAAATCCGTTCGTCTGTATGCTAGTTCGACGGACGGACAACGACGCAAGGGCAGCTATTGGTTACTGGCTATGAACTTCCTTATTCTAGTCTGGTCGTACGTCATCATGTTCGAATCAGTCAGACTTTGGTGTGATCATGTGTAGGCAAGTCCGTTGCGTCGGAACTCCGTCGGAACTCTGTCGAAAGTCCGTCAAAAAGTCCCTCGAATTTCAGTCTGTCGAAAGTCCGCTTGTGTGTACATGGCATAAGAATGCTTGCATACACTGTTAAATTGTACAGTGGGCAGACTATAATCCAACTTTTTTGTCCCTGTTCTGAAAACACCCTGCTAAGCTAGACTTTTATTTATTTTTTTTTTTTTCCCCTCAAGTTTGAGTGGCTATAAGCTACACCCAGGTCACCATGACCTACAACTGGTTTTTGCGGACCCTTGTTTTTGTTTGTCTCACCCTATGTTCACCAACCTGTTTAACACTTCCTTTCGCAGTTAGTTATGCAGATACCTTCCTGTCTACTTGAAGCCAAAGGGAAGAGCGCCTACCTGATCGGATGCATCTTGAAGCTGATACCTCATCCATAGTGACCTGGGAACTCTCGCCACCTGATGTAAGTGTTACACACACATCATGCACCTGCTGCTACCTCTGCTCATTTCACCATGACAATTACCTTTTTAACTATTAATGCCAAAGGGCTCAACCACCCGACAAAGAGGAAATCATTGTGGAATGAGGTAACTCAACATAACTGTGACATCCTCTGCGCCCAGGAAACCCATTTCCATAGCCAAATGATGCTCAAAAATGCACTCACCCCAAATTTCCCCAAGTTTTTACAGCAAACACCACAGTCAAAAAGAGAGGGGTACTAACTGCTATTAGAGACATGGTTGCATTTGTACTGCACAAAGTAATAGCAGATCCCCTAGGGCACTATCTCATTCTCATATGTGACATTAACTCTACCACTTATACGGTGGTCAATATATACGCACCCAACAAGCACCAACTGCGCTTTATATGCCAGGTTTTCAAAAAAGTCAGACAGGTGCAAAAAGGCTTTCTCCTGGTTTGCGGAGATTATAGTCTCCCTCCTGATCCTCAAATGGACTCTACGTCCTGTTCAAACAGGCACCACGCCTCGCTACAATCAACACTGCATACTCATGAACTATATGAGGCCTGGAGATGCCTTCATGGCACGGAAAAAGACTACTCTTTTTTCTCGACAAGCCACAGAATTTACACGAGGTTAGATCTCTTCCTTACGGATAAATGGCTGATACCTAAAATCACAGCCTCAAAGATCAACACCATCACCTGGTCGGATCACGCCTTGGTGACGCTTTTGGTTGATGACTCGCCAAATGCTAATACTAACTTCGTTTGGCGGTCCAACCCGAGTCTTTTCCAAGCTGATTCCTCCAAAAGCGCCCTTCAGAAAGACTTAACTGATTTTTTCTCCTGCAATGTAAACTCTGTGTCAGACCCCCTGGTTATATGGAACGCCCGTAAGGCATACATGAGAGGGGTTCTAATGAAATTGGGAGCAAGGGCTAGGAGACAGGAGACAGTGTATACAAGATATCATTTCTAAAATCCACACTCTAGAAATCCAAATTTATTGCCATCTCTTGGCATCTCTAATACACCTGGACCAATCTGGGTTTATAAAGGGCCAACAAACCGCAGACGCAACGAGACGTCTAATCAATGTCATACATCTGGCTAACAAAATGAGAACACCTTCTCTGCTCCTAGCATTGGATGCAGAGAAGGAGTTCAATAGAATTCACTGGGAGTACCTGGCAAGGGTGCTAACCAAGTTTGGGTTTGAGGGTCGAATACAATCGGCTATCATGGCACTTTGTACAGCCCCATCGGTTCAGGTGTACATCTCAGGAATGCTTTCCATGCCATTTAACATAACTAATGGGACTCGTCAAGGGTGTCCACTTTCCCCGCTCATCTTTAACCCGCTAATGGAGCCTTTGGCCACTTACATTCGCTCCCATCCCCAGATAAGTGGATTCAAGACCAAAGACACAACACATACCATCAGTCTCTTCGCAGACGATATCATCCTAATGCTCACTAACATTGATTCTTCCCTGGCTTCGGTTCACCAAGCATTGCAACTATTTACCTCAGTGTCTTACTATAAGGTTAACAAGACCAAATTGTATATTCTAGGCTTAGGAATTCCCAACCAAACCAAACAAGATCTAAGTAAGAAGTTTCCATATACATGGAAAGAGAAAGGAATATCCTATTTGGGTATAACCCTTACCTCTAAAAAATCTGAACTGGTTAAAGAAAACTACACCCCACTCTTGCTGTCACTTCACACCAAATTGGCAAAATTGGCAAAATTTGAATTATCCTGGTCAGGTAGATTGGCTGCTTTTAAGATGCAAATCCTCCCGCAAATAATATACGTCTTTAGAACATTGCCTATTCCTGTCCCTAACTCCTTCTTCTCTTCTGCACAATCTACCATCAAGCTGGGGTATAAAAAGATTGCCAAGACCCTGAAACTGAGCTGCAGCATGGTGGCCAAGACCATACAGCTGTTTAACAGGACAGGTTCCACTCAGAACAAGCCTCACCATGGTCAATCAAAGAAGTTGAATGCACATGCTCAGCATCATATCCAGAGGTTGTCTTTGGGAAATAGATGTATGAGTGCTGCCAGCATTGCTGCAGAGGTTAAATGGGTGGGGGGGGTCAGCCTGTCAGTGCTCAGACCATATGGCGCACACTGCATCAAATTTGTCTGCATGGCTGTCATCCCAGAAGGAAGCCTATTCTAAAGATGATGAACAAGAAAGCCCACAAACAGTTTGCTGAAGACAAGCAGACTGGATTACTGGAACTATGTCCTGTGATCTGATGGGACCAAGATAAACATATTTTATTCAGATGGTGTCAAGCGTGTGTGGCGGCAACCAGGTGAAGAGTACAAAGATAAGTGTGTCTTACCTACAGTCAAGCATGGTGGTGGGAGTGTCATGGTCTGGGGCTGCATGAATGCTGTCAACACTGGGGAGCTCCAGGTCATTGAGGGAACCATGAATGCCAACATGTACTGTGACATACTGAAGCAGAGCATGATCCCCTCCCTTCGGAGACTGGGCCGCAGGACAGTATTCCAACATTATAACGACCCTGAAAACACACCTTCAAGAAGACCACCGCCTTGCTAAAGAAGCTCAGGGTAAAGGTGATGGACTGGCCAAGCATGTCTCCAGACCTAAACCCTATTGAGCATCTGTGGGGCATCCTCAAACGGAAGGTGGAGGAGCACAAGGTCTCTAACATCCACCAGCTCCGTGATGTCATCATAGAGGAGTGGAAGAGGACTCCACTGGCAACCTGTGAAGCTCTGGTGAACTCTATGCCCAAGAGGGTTAAGGCAGTTCTGGAAAATAATGGTGGCCACACAAAATATTGACACTTTGGGCCGCCCAATTTGGACATTTTTTTCACTTAGGGGTGTACTCACTTTGTTGTCAGCAATTTAGACATTAATGGCTTTGTGTTGAGTTATTTTGAGGGGACAGCAAATTTACACTGTTATACAAGCTGTACACTCATGACTTTACATTGTAGCAAAGTGTCATTTCTTCAGTGTTGTCACGTGAAAAGATATAATAAAATATTTACAAAAATGTAAAAATGTGATCGTCTCTTTGGGAGAGAGAGGGAGATGGATCCTGCAGACTATGGCGGTCATTTATTATAGCACTGCCTGCTAATTAGCAGTAATTACCGCTAATTACCACTAATTAGCGCTAAAACACCACAATCACAGTAATTACTGCTAAAACAGAATTCACTATAGCGCTGGTGCAAAAATACAACCAAAAAAAAAAAATTTACTATAGCTCCCAGAAAACAGATAGCGCCAAAACCCTTTCTCTTGTTAGGACCTGGAGAATTGCACATGGAAATAATGTTTAGAGCATGATATGATTGCCTAAATGGTACTGAAATATGCGGTATATCTTTTAAAGATATTCTGCTTTTAAAGTGTGTTTCAAGCGCATGCGTTGTGAAATGCGTCATTAAGGCAACATAGTAACTTGGGGGTCACCACAGATGATGAGGTAGTAAAGTCTTTACAACCTCCAGCATTGCTGGTTATCCCCTATATCAGCCACCCCAGCTCTGGTTGTTATCCGTCTGGTCATTACATAACTTTAGGATACTCCCACAGAGCTGTGTGCAACAACCCAAACGTATAGCCACACTAGGAGAGAGCAGTGTGACTCCATTTGCAGCATCGCCACATTTCCTCTTCTCCCTATCAGCACTCCAGCTGGTCTGGGGTTTCTCAAATGTGACATGCGGAGCTTGTGTTACCATCTCCCTGCTGATTGCTGCCTCCGCCTCCTCCTTCCTCTCCAGCTTTTCCAGCCATCTCTCACATGCTGGTGAGTGGTCTGTACATTTGACTACAGTGCAGCAGGGGTATTGGTGCCCCCCCGCAGCGAGGTTTGTCTCCTAGATCTGAATGCTGTTAGCCCCTCATTACTCAGTGGATTTCTGGTGACATCGTAAGCCTGCTTTAATATCTTTTATCATTCCCCACTCCTTGTTTGACAACAGGATTGGATTTTATGGTTACTATTGAATGAACTAATTGTACTCATGTTCAACTGCCTGTTGTATGACTGCTTTTTTCACTAACCCATTGAGAGCTGTATCGTTTTGTTTTGCTTTCTTTCATCCATACCCTCCAGTTGTGGCTTCAGTCCAGCTGCACTGGGCTTAGACTCCACGCCACTGACTGTGACCCTTTTTTATCCACACATGGCCACGTTTTAGCGCTGTTGATATTTGTTGTTTACTATTCTACACTCACACACCAAGAACCACCAAATATCACAGAATAAATCAAGAAGAATAACTCCTGACTAATGTAATTCCACCACTTATGTGTCCAAAGAAATGCAGTATATGTGTATTTACGTGTAAGAGGGTTTCCACACGTGGTAGCTCTGTGGCTTACAGCTTAGCACTTCTGCCTAACAGCACTGAGGTGCTGGGTTTGAATTCCAAACATGCCACTTCATGTAGAGAATTTGTCTGTTTTCCCTATGTTATTAAACATAACTCCTGGTCATTACATAAATTATGTAGTGTTTATGTGAAGGAGGGTTCCACCACCATTGCAAATTGTGTCATATGTTTTACATGGGCAAGGACTACTAATCAGCCTTAACATTTCCCCACCAGCACTAATTGCAGCCTCTTACCAAGCCAAAACATACAAAATGACATCTGTTTCGTTCTCAGCATGCTGACAGTAATCAGCCATAACCAGCCTTCCAAACAGATGGCATATGGCAGAAACAGGTTGTTCACTGGCTCCCTGGCCTTCCACAGTACATCTGGATTGATTAAATTCTTGAACCCCTGGGACTTAGGACAGTTTGACATCACAGAGATGCAGCCTAAAAACATTTAGCTGCACAGTGGCTCATGGGTTAGTGCTTCTGCCTTCCAGCCCAGAGTTTCTGAGTTCAAATCCCAATCCTGCAACCTGACTATAGGTTTGTGTGGTGTTAAAGTTTCTCTTTCACCAGTGCTAATATTTTTCATGAGTTTCACATAATGGAACCCCAAGAAATCACATTATAAATCAAGCAAGTGTGGGTTTGCACCAAATCTAGAACTGGGGTGTTTTTACCCAGATATGGATCTGGTGTGGTGCTGCACAAATTTTAATTTTGTATGCTTATAATTTCCTGTTTTGGACCCTCCACATGATCAACATCGTACAAATTTGATTTGGAGATTTTTGGGATCACTGATCATGGGCAGAGCCTTGGACATGTGTTATTTTGAGCTTTACCCTGCACAGATGTATCTGCTAAAGGGAATTTTTCATTTGTAAAGAGTGTGTATTCCTAACGAACAGATGTGAGCACTCAAGAGACAGAAACAATTACACTGGTGGGTGTGTCCTTTACTGAGTGGGTGAAAGTGAGCAATCCGAGCTAAGTTATTTAAAGTCCAGCATTTGTGGCAGGTGTTTGGCCTAAGAACAGGCCTGAATTTTTCTTACAGAGTGCTGCTCTGCCGCTTGACTTTTTGATATGAAAGGGATGGGGAAGGAAGAAGCTGGGGGTATTGGAAGAGGGATAAGTGGAATGTCTTTTGATTAATTTGCATGATTATTAAAATGTGCTCTGTATTAATCATTTGTTTGGTGGTTTTATGATGTGGAGGAGACAATCACTAAATACTGACAGTATATGTGTGCTGTTGTCCGTTTACTGAGACCAATAAAAAAAAAAGTGTATATTGGATTACAAATAGTTAAGGTTTTGGGGGGGTGCATAATTCCTGACCCTCACCCCACTAAGGCTGTACGATGTTGCTTCTAAATCTCACATGTAATGCCGTGTACACACGGTCGGACTTTTCAGCTACAAAAGTCTGACAGCCTGTCCGACAGACTTTTGATGGACTTTTGGCGGACTTTCGACAGACTTTTTAACGACCGGACTTGCCTACAAACGATCACACCAAAGTCCGACGGATTTGTACGTGATGATGTATGACCGGACTAAAATAACGAAGTTGATAGCCAGTAGCCAATAGCTGCCCTAGCGTTGGTTTTTGTCCGTCGGACTAGCATACAGACGAGCGGTTTTTTCGACCAGACTCGAGTCCGTCGGAAACATTTGAAGCATGTTCCAAATCTAAAGTCCATCAGATTTTCGACCGAAAAAGTCCGCTGCAGGTCCGATGAAGCCCACACATGGTCGAATTGTCCGCCGGATTTGGTCCATCGGCGTCCGTCGGACTTTTGTAGACGAAAAGTCTGACCGTGTGTACGCGGCATTAGACTTACAACTGCTATGTAATGATTGAGATGCAAAGGAATGATCCTGCTAAATCATTCCTGCTGTGTGTGTAAATGTAGTTTGTGCGCTGCCTTTTTGGTTTTGTATTAATTTTGTCTGTTTTTGCTTATGATAATTCTGCCATGTAACTTTTTGGGGGTTTGGGGTGAGGACTTCTGATCACAAAAAGGTTAGTCATGCTTGTTAGCTTGATTTGTATCCCTACTTTTCGAATGTGATTTGTTTAATGTGTCTAATTTTTTGTGTCATACCCTTTTAGATTGTAAGTTTTTTTGAGCAGGGACCTTCTAACTAAATTGTCAAATGCTGGAGCATAATTTCTATGCTTTTTTTGATTTTGAAGTTTGATTTTTGCAGACTTGAAATACATATTTTAGAAGTGCAAACAATTCATACCCTAAAATCTGTATTAAATCTAGTTTCATACAAAAGTATTTGGTTGTGCAAGTCCTCGAGTAGAAAGTGTAATGGGGGGAACCCCCCCCCAAAAAAAAACCTGCTCCAAAACTCAAATTCAGGGCTCTTCTAATTATTTTATGGACTAGGTAAGCCATGAAATATATCAACTAAATGTGAATTCTCTCTAAGAAAAAAATACCCCAAAAACTATTGTTTGAAAAAAAAATTGTGTGATGTTTCCCCCAAAATCCATATCAGGACCTTTGGGTCTGGTATGGAGTTTAAGGGGAACTCAATGCCAAATTAAAATAAAAATTGGTGTAGGGTCCCACCCAAAATCCATATCAGGACCTTTGGGTCTGGTATGGATTTTAAGGGGAACTCAATGCCATTTTTGTAAAAAAAATTTGCGTAGGGTCCCCCTAAAATTCATACCAGACCCTTATCTGAGCATGCTGCCTGGAGGTCAGGATAGGGTGGGAATGAGCACACGCCCCTCTCCTGTACTGTACCAGGCCACATGCCCTCAACATAGAGAGGGTGCTTTGGGGTTTCCCCCCCAAGGCACCTTGTCCCAATGTTGATGGGGACAAGGGCCTCTTTCCGACAACCCTAGCTGGTGGTTGTTGGGGTCTGCGGGTGGAGGGCTTATCAGAATTTGAAAGCCCCCTTTAACAAGGGGGCCCTGAGATCCTGGCCCTCCCCCTATGTGAATGGGTATCAGGTACATCGTACCCCTACCCATTCCACAAAAAAAGCAGTGACATGTAAAAAAAAGCCGTTTTTTGACAAGTTCTTTATTGTAAAATATCTCCAAGCCATGTCTCCCGTTGCCATCTTCTCCTGGTGCTGTCTCTCTCTCCACCATCTTCTGTCTCTGTCTTCTTCTGTCGCCGTCACTCCCGCCGCCATCATCTCCTGCTGTGTTCTTCCTCACCGCTAGTATAAAAAAAGTGATGTCATCGGATGGCCACGCCCCATGTCTATGTAAGAGACACCAGACAGCAGGTGACAACACAACAGAGGAAGAACACAGCGGCAGGAGACGATGGCAGTGGGAGTCACGGCAACAGGAGAAGATGGTGACAGAAGATCGCAGCGAGAGAGACAACACCAGGAGAAGATGGTGGCAAAAGACATGGCTCAAGGAAGAAGATGGCTCAGAGCTATTTTACAATAAAGTATTTGTCAAAAACTGGCTCTTGTATTTTTTTTCTACATTTCACTGTTTTTTTGGTGACTGGGTAGGGGTACTATGTTGGGGGCATGTGGCCTGGTGCGGTTCAGAAGGGGAGTCGCTTGCTCATCCCCTCCCTTTCCTGATCTCCAGGCTGCATGCTCGGATAAGGGTCTGGTATGGATTTTGGGGGGACCCCACTCCATTTAAGAAAAAAAAAGAATTTGGCGTGGGGGGTCCCCTCTGAATCCATACTAGACCTGAAGGGCCTGGTATGGACCTGGGGGGACCCCACACCATTTTTTTTGCAATTTTTTTTTGGACGGCAATTGTTTTTTGTTTTTTTTTGTACATTCAGCTGTCAGCGGGGAAGCCCACTGACAGCTGATGACTCACCGGTTGTTAAGGATGCAGCGGCCGGCTTCACATCCCCTTGCTTAGCAACCAGCTATACACTGTGGAAAAAAAAGCGCAAAGCTTACATCTTAATCAGCAGAATATGCTGAAAATAGGCGAATGCCTAATACCCAATACCATATGAGTATGGTTGTTACCATAAAATTAATGCCTCAAATGCAAAACATTATTTTATAGAATGAAAAGAATCAAACATTAGCAAACATTAGTACGGTAATTGTATTTTCTATGTATGATTGTGCTTAGCTCCGTAGCTTAGTGGTATGACCCGCTACGATGGTATCACCTAGTGAAAACTTGCATTGTACTCAGCAGCATAATTAGCCAATGCACATCACTTTGGCTGATTCCATCATTTTAACTCTTCAAATGCATGTAATGGTATGTAAGTGTTCAACAATATTATAGTGTGGAATTCCAAAAAATCCGGCTATTCAAAAATCAAGACAAAAAATGACGTTCGGTCCCCCCCTGTCCATATTAGGCCCTTGGGCCTAGTATGGATTTTGAGGGGAACTCCACGCCAAAATATGGGAAAAAAGCGTGGTGTCCCTACCTAATCCATACCTTCTTCCTTCTGTCTTCCTCCGGCTTCTTCTTCAGATCTTCTTTTTGTTCTTCTTCTTCCTCTGCCTCCGCTCAAGCCAACGACCTGCTGAAGATCCAAAAACGACCCTCCTCCGACGCTGCGGCCTGCCAAACTGTCTGCTTCCATGGCGCACATGTCATATATAGCTATGGGACGTGGCAACTGGATGGTGAAGTCACAGGGGTCAGAGTCTCTGAAATGATGACATCTGCCCATCGCATTATCAGAGGAGGTTCGTTATTTGAATCTTCAGTGGGTTGGTGGCGGCAGCAGAGGTGGACAAAGAAGACTGGAGGATGAAGTGGGGGAAGAAGAAGTCAGAGGAAGACTGGAGGAAGGAGAGGACTAGAGGAAAGCTCAGGGAAGGAGAAGCCAGAGGAAGACCGAAGAAAGAAGACCACAGGAAGAAGCAGGGAAGGAGAAGCTGGAGGAAGGAGGAAGAAGCGGGGGAAGAAGACATTTATAATAAAGGACTTGTCAAAAACTGGCTATTGTCTTTTTAATAAAGGACTTGTCAAAACTGGCTATTGTCTTCTGTCACATTACACTACTTTTTGGTAAATGGGTAGGGGTACAATGTACCCAATACCCATTCACAAAGGGAGCTTCCAGATTCCGATAAGTCCCCCGACAGCAGACCCCGACAACCATTGGCCAGGGTTGTCAGGAAGAGGCTCTTGTCCCCATAAACATGGGGACAAGGTACTTCGGGAGTGTGACCCGATACGTTTGTGACCTGATACGTTTAAGGAGGGGGGCGCTCGCTCGCCCCCCCATCCTATCCTCCGGGCTACATGCTTGGATAAGGGTCTGGTTTTTGGGGGGGACCCCACGCCAATTAAAAAAAAAATTGTCATGGAATTCCCCTTTAAATCCATACCAGACCTGAAGGGCTTGGTATGGACTGGGGGGGGTCACGCCGTTTTCTTCCATGATTTTTTTATCTAAATTTGCCAGGAGCCGGCAATACATTACAACCGCGAGCAAGTTTAAATGACATTTTTTCTTTAGAAATTTTATTTTGCTGCAGCACTGTTCTACCCATCACACAAATGCACCACTTTACAGGCAGACTAACTGGATCCCCCCAGGCATGATATTTAAAGAAATATTTCATTTTTATTGTTTCACTTTAAGCATTATTAAAATCACTGCTCCTAAAAAAACGGTCATTTTAAAAACTTTTTTTTGTATTGATACATGTCCCCTTTGGCAGTACCCAGGTCCCCATACACTTTTTATGGCAAATAAATTCCATATAAGCTTTCAATGAGGACTTTTGATTTTGCAGGTTTGAGCCCCATTGACTTCAACTATTCCCGCATATGCGATCTGACAGGCATGTTCACCAGCAATAGCGCGATTTCCCATTTGCATGTCCGCCCATATGAAGTCTTAATTGGCTTAATTGGATGCTATTATCATGTACCGTGCAATTGCATATTCACGCTATAGTAAATGGCCCCTATATGTACTATCCATCCCTGAGAGTCTTTCCTGGGACAATTTTTGACCTTTGTAGTGAGGGTCAATCAGTCAGGTGAGTGAACATCTTTGGAGCATTTGGTGGAGAACTTGTGTCACTTATCTGCAGCATGTTTTTTCTTCTCCACACTGATACATTTTTGGACTTTTGGGCACTTTTTAGATTTTGAGCACCACTGATTTTTATGAGTATGTTTAACAGAGATTTGTAACATATATACTAGGGGTGTTGAAAATAATCATAAAATCAGTGCATCAGCCTTCAACCATTCAGCATCAATGTGAAGAATGGCTGAATCACGGTTGTATCGATGATGTCATCCGGGCGCCTCTGTCAGAGTCCTCTCTTCCCTCATTCCTCCTCTCCGCCTGTCACGGAGCTTGCATCTGAAATGCCCAGAGTGGTCGCTCACCATTGCCTGGATCACACACAGCGGGCATCTCCCGCGGTGTCACAGAGCTTTGATATGAATATTCCGGCACACCCATCCTCCTCTCCCTCCTCCTAGTCCCACCTCCTAGCCTGTGATAGGCAGCACACTGATTAAATTTCCCAGCATTGGATCGGTGTGCCCCCTATCACAGTATAGGAGGTGGGACTTTGTTACAGTGGTCGCTGGAATAGGAGGAGGGAGAGGAGGACGGGCGTGCCGGGATATTCATATTAAAGCTCCATGACACAGCGGGAGATGCCCACTGTGTGTGATCCAGGCAATGGTGAGTCTGCAATAGATTACGACAGTCAATGAGGCTGCAATTAATTGGCACAGTGAGGCTGCATCGATGGGCACAGTGAGGCTGCATTTGATGGGCACAGTGAGGCTGCAATTGATGGGCACAGTGAGGCTGTATTTGATGTGCACTGGTGAGGCTGCATTTGATGAGCATAATGAGGCTGCAATTGATGGGCACAGTAAGGTTGCAATTGATGGGCACAGTGAGGCTGCATTTGATAGGCACAGTGAGGCTGCATTTGATGGGCACTGGTGAGGCTGCATTTGATGGGAACAGTAAGCCTGCAATTGATGGGCACAGTGAGGCTGCAATTGATGGGCACAGTGAGGCTGCAATTGATGGGCACAGTGAGGCTGCAATTGACAGGCACAGTGAGGCTGCAATTGACAGGCACTGTGAGGCTGCGTTTGCGGGGTACTGTGAAGCTGCATTTGATGAGCACTGATAAGGCTGCACTGATGAGGCTGCACTGATGGGTTTTTGATGAAAACCATGGGTATTGGGCAGTAATCGTGATGCATCGTGATGCATCACAGAATCAAATCATTGACATAATAATCAGAATTGAATCGAATCATGAGACCAGTGAAGATGCGCAGCTATAATATATACCCAACTTGCAATACTTTTGCCTTTTTATATATGACAGCAATTATAGTGCAAGTAATTCACAGTGGTATTAATATTCATTTGATAGTGTTGACACTTTGTTTCATATTTTTTGCTATATTTAATCAGTTAACACTAAGCTCAGTACTCAGTTTAACTATTTATATAATTGCACCATTTGTGCTAGCAGCTGTTTATACAGTGTATCTTCACTGTAGCTCAATTAATATCTTTGTTTTATGTTACAAACCTGAACATACATAAGCCCTGAAAATAATTTGTAGATCCCGAGATAAAAGTAGTTTCTTCCCCACAAGGCTTCCAATTTTGTCACATTACGTATGGGCAGCAAAAGCACTATAAGATGGTATCAAACCTAAAAATGCCAATATATCTCTGGATCTACAAATTATTTTGCCAGTTGGTTTCTCCTTGCCCATTGCTGTGTATCATATAATTAGGTATTAACAGTGGTTAATGCTGGTGCTCAAAATTTTTGGGGGAGATGCAAACAAAAAATACTGAAAAAAAAACATCAAATGCAGCCACTTTGCCCGTCAAATGCCACCACTGTGCCCGTCAAATGCCGCCATTGTGCCCATCAAATGCCGCCAATGTGACCCCTCACCTGCCCGCTGACTGCCAGGCACTTACACCATCTTGGTGGGGGATTAGGCAGCGGGTGACGGCGGTGAGCTGTGGGATGGTGGGTTGAGCAGCAGGTCAGGCCGCGGCCCCAGTGTCCTCCATTTGTCTCGTCTTCCTTCCTGGCTCCTGTTAGGCATCTAATTGGAGCGCCTGTGCCTTCATCCAATCAGGTGACGGGTATTAGACCCGTGCCTCCTGATTGGCTGAGAGGCGGTTCAGTGTTAGAAAAGCGAACATTCATTTGCTTTTCTAACACACCTCAGTGGACTCTCCAAGTTCACCTTTTTTGAAGCCTATTAGAGCCTATGGCCTATGGCTCAGGTGCTTCACAAAAAACACCCCTGCCGCTGTAATTCAGGCGCCCGGCATCCTAAAAGGGGCCGGACGCCTGAAAGGGGATGGCTACCATGGCCATGGATAGATTCATGCTATGCATGAATCTATTCATTCATTCTACACAGAGGTGGCAGCGTGAGAAAGGGGGCAGTGCCGGGCGCCCCTAATGAACGGGCCACCACTGGGTATTAAAAGTATTTTATTCACTCTGTAAATTGCTTGTTAAAAAGGAGTAATACAACAGAATAATGCATTACAAACATTTTTGTTATGTTGAAACTTTTTTTCAGACTGTAAAAGTCACTAGAAGAATTGAGTAGTATGAACAGCATTTTTTTCCTGTGTTTAGATCCTTCTATTATCCATACATTTTGAAAAATTGCAGCGGATCAAAGATAACCCGATTTGTCCACTGAAGTTGATAGGAATGTGGACTGAGATCTTTAAATTATATATTAAAGACTTTAAAATGAACAATTTTGTATTGATGAAATTTGCTAGATTCAGAAGTGTATGCATTATTGAAGGCAGACCACATAAACTACATACAGTGATAACCAATAAGAGATCACAAATTATTTTATGTCCTCCTTCCATGTATTCTCCCACTGCCACAGCTTGGCAAATGATAGCTTGTGCAACTTTTTATCATTATTTGCTGTATGCTCTTTATTTCCTAAGTTATAGGAAATTACTTTTCTCTCTATTTTTACAGTTATTTAGTATCCTTGTTATCTTCTAGCTCTGCCCACAAGCTGGCTTGTACAGTCACCTTAAGTTGATTGTGGCTGCCAGTCAAGCATAGGCTTCAGGCTTCAGACGTCAAATGCAGTAAACCATTGCCCATAAACAGGACCCCTTCTCTTAAGCATGATGGCAGGGGACAGTATTTTTTACTTAGACTGTGGCTGCTTTCTAAAAAAGGCAAACTGTGACAAAGGCCATATACAGTGCAAGTTTGCACGATTTCCCCATTAACATTGATAGTGCTGTCAGGGGAATCCTGTCGAGCAATTCTGTTCCCGCTGGGGGGGCAGGGGTGGGCGGCGGAAGACAGTGATTATCGCTAGCGGCTATAGCAGCCACTACCGATAATCATAAGAGAATATGTCAGGCTGGTTTCACCAAAGTTGATCGATCAATAAACTTGGTACATTCAGCCTGCCTATTATTGAACCGTGTATGGCCGGCCTAGGGTTTTGCACATATTCTGCTTTTTTATGCACCTGCAATGTATTTAGCTGAATAAAAATGAAGTAATTTGGGCTTTAATCAATAAAAGTATGAGATATTCAGGAAATGAAACATGTCTACATGTTATGTATCAGCACATCACAGCACCGTTTTTTTTCCTTTCTAATTTCAGCTGCAAGTTATGCTTGAATTTATTTCATTTGCTTTTAGATCCTTATTGTCAAGCTGAATTTATCACAAATAATGTAATTTTTCCACACACATTTCTTGTGTGTTTTTTTTCCAACTGCTGTACATTACAACCCAATAAAAGGTAATGTACTGTCAAAAATACATCTACAAAGTAAACTGATAGCAAGCTATAACCATTCCTGAGTGTAGAAAGCATTCAATTGTACTAAATCAGGATGTGTTTTTAACATATAAAGTATGAGAGATCTGGAAATGAGCTCATCATCAAAAGGTGCTTTTATCTTAGAAATGTTGAACTGATCTTTAATACATAAAATACATTACTCTTCTTATGATACATTTTAGATATGTTAATATAATTGACTGATTCTACCACTTTGTAATCTGAAAACATTTGAAAATGTCTCTTTCCAGGGTTAAAATAAATATCATCTAGAATAATGTGACTTTCTAACAAATATCCACTTCCACTTGCTATTAATGTTACTTGGTGTAACATTACACTTGGTGTTACTTGGTGAATATAGATATCAGATATTCCAACCGCTCACAAGCACAAAACAAGACAATACTTGTTTAGTTGCTGAACATGGACTCTTTCTTAGAGCCAAAATACAAGTCTTATATACAGTAGAAGAGGAGGTCCTACCTCCTGCTCATATTACTCTAACAATACACCTTTAACCAGAAACAGAATTAACATGAGCTAATTAACTAATCCCTTAAAGCAGCCGATGTGACTCCGTGCCCTCCTGAGCATTGCTATGATTAATCAGGTTTTTACTACAGGTAAGACTTGTTGTCACCGATCTTCACACAGTAGATTATACATTATCATAAGTATAAACACAGGACACCTTCTCACAATAGCAGGAGCTCCAGCAGGAGTCGGCCTGTCTCCTATATTGTACAGAGGCCAATGTGATTAGCTCTCTCAACTAACATGTTGAGTTCAGAATCAAACAAACCAAGAATAGTCTTTACATATATCCTGGGAGATATTGTGGATAAATATTACTGTCCCATTTTAAGTAATCCAAGATACATTTTCTCAGTCACCCTGTGCCATGATGGCACTGGGTGAATTAGACATAAGAGGTGCATGGGGAGCTGAGTTTCCCAACATTTCCAAGGGATTCTTGGCTCCACGGGCCCTCCCGTCACATGTCTCCCTTTCCGGCAGCAGACTAACACAGGAGGAGACCCCAGAAGGGGTTGACTCCGAAGTTAGTCCATAGTTCCAGTCCTCTAATGCCTGTACCCACACAGTACCCCAAAAAAATTGTTCCAAACAGAGCATTACTCACCCAGCCAACCTCTGCCTCTCTCATAGAACATACCCGCTGCTGGGGGGAAATGTGGACTGGTCGTTCCCCCTGGAGTCCCTCTAGCCGCAGGAGAGAAGACAGGGTGGCTGGGATCAGTCCACTGCTGTTGGGCATCTGGTCCGACTGCCCAGCATCCCTGGGGTATACAGGTGGAGACTGAAGTCCCATCCACCTTTACAGGAAATCCATCCTCTGTTAGTTGAGGGCAGAGGCCAGCAGCACACTGCCCTGTTGCCAGCCCTTCTGCTGGAAATGCAACACCATCTGCTCCGGCTAACTGTTGGGGAGGGAGGCCGACTGCCCCGGTTCCCTGGAACTCTGTAGTTGTTGCCGGTGCTGGGCAGAGGTTGGTAGCACTCTGCCCGCTTGCCAGCACTTCTGCTGGGTTTATGTTAGTGGAGACAGCAGGCCCATCCATCTACACCAGTTTAAGCTGCAGTTGTGAGCTGCCGATTGCATTCTCTCCTTGGGTCCTGATCTGCTGCTCGGGAGTGACCACCACCTCCTCACCCTGGGCTTCCAGAACTGCCACAGGTGTAAGGCAGAGGTCTTGGACCCATGGTCCAGTTGCCAGCGCTTCAACTGGGTTGGTGTCATAATTCTGGAGTGCCGTCTGCTGCTGGAACTCCCTTTCACTGGTATTGTCTCCCAGGTGCACAAAACCCTTGTTGGGGAGGGGAAATGGCTGCTTCTCCTCCCTGCATTTCTGAAATCCACTGGAAAAGAGGAACCATCACCTTCTCACCTCAGGCCTCCAAAACTGCCACTGGTGTGGAGCAGGGGTCTGCAGTACTCTGTCCTGCTGCCAGTACTTGAGCAGGTGATGCATAATCTATAACATCCTCTGATGAACAGTCCATTAAGTTCATACATTCTGTAATCTGTGGCTGGAGAGATGAGCCGACTGCCCTAGCTCCCTGGAACTCCACAGTTGTTGCTGGTGCTGGGCAGAGTTTGGTAGCACTCTGCCCTGTTGCCAGCACTTCTGCTGGGGACTCCACATCATCCGCTTTGGCCAACCGTTGGGGCAGGAGGCTGGATTCCTCCACTCCCAAACTGTGTAGCTGCCATTGGGGAGGTGAGCTGGCTGCTTCCTTTTCCATTCCCTCATCTGGCTGCTGGGACGACATGTCTATGGTACTGTCTCCCAGGTGCATGGATCTTTGCTGGGGAGGAAAGACCACTTTCTCCACCCTGGCCAACTGTTGAGGAGGGACAACGAACACCTCCTCTCCCTTCTCCCCCTGTATCTGCTGCTGGGAAGTGATCGCCAACTTCTCACACTGAGCCTCCGGAACTGCCACAGGTGTGGGGCAAAGGTCTTGGACCCTCTGTCTGGTGACCAGCACTTCAGCTGGGGAAGTTCCTTGCAACTCCACAGATACTGCTGTTGGTGCTGGGCAGAGAACAGTGAAGTTTGGCCCTGATACCAGCTCTTCTCCTGGAGGCTCATCAGGTTGTTCTTCCTCAGCAGAAAAGTCTATCAAATCCCCTGTCTCTGCAACTGGTGTCTGGGGATAAAAGTTCACCATCTCCTGTCCGTGGAACCCAGAAGATGCTATCGGCGCGGGGCAGAGTTTAGCAGAGCTCTGCCCTGTTGTCAGCACTTCAGCTTTGGGGATGGCAATCTCCAGATTTTCCACTGCCAATTCTCTGGCATGCTGCTGGACAGGCACATTCCTCCATCCAAGATCATCCCATGCAGAAACAGGATCATCAAGGTCAGTCAGCACTTGCTGCATCCGCCATAAGACCTCTATGTCCATAGCTGCGGGGGCAGGTTGGTGAAGCACACTGTTACTCATTGCCGACTCTTCAGCCAGGATTTCAGAGTTGACAACTGGTATTTCCTGATAGTCTGAGGCAAAGGGAGCACCACCCTGGTGCTGAGCAGAGTCTAGCAGCCGTCTGTAGGGGATCTCCAGCTCCCATTCCTGAATGGCCGGAAACTCTATATCTTCCAGTGCCCAGTGCACTTCCGAGACGTTCAGTAGCCCTTCTTTGAAATCCATGATTTCGTCCAACCGCCGCTCCAAATCACTCCCAAAGTTAGGGTCCCCTGTTAGCTTCACATACAACAGTCGCAGGCCACCTTAGCCAACGCCTTCCATTGGGCTGTCATCTGCTATCCAAGGGCATGCTTGGGATATATGCCACTGGAGGGCTCTGTAGCTCTTATCCAGTTGCATCTCTGCCCAGACCAGCCTGCCTAATTCAGCTGTCTACTCCTTCTGTGGTTTTTCTCCCAAAAACAGCACCTGCAATCCATACTGTGACCAGTACCTTTCCTGGATGGAGGGGAGAACTTTTACCAGGTGTCGCTGCTCACGGGCTAGTGCTTCCATCCAGAGTTCGCAGCGGATAGAATCAAACCATCCCAGCAGGACCTGCTCTGATACTGGTCCTCTGTGCTGTATCTGCATCACTCACAACCTCCTTCTGAATTCCTCTTCCATGGCAGCTGGTACCCGTACCTCTCCTATCCTCTCCTGCTATCCGGACCTTGGATCCAGGTGTAAGTTTGGATGTCCCACACAGCAGGATGCATCCCACCGCTGCCATCAATGTAACAAAACGTCCCACACTCCGCTTGAGTGCTTTCGTCATATACCACTTCCTCCCAGTCTGAATATAGATATCAGAAATTCCAACTGCTCACTATACTTGTTTAGTTGCTGAACATGGACTTTTTATTAGAGCAAAAATACCAGTCTTATATACAATAGAAGAGGAGGTCCTACCTCCTGCTCATATTACTCTAACAATACACCTGTAACCAGAAACAGAATTAACATGAGCTAATTAACTAATCCCTTAAAGTAGCCGATGTGACTCCGTGCCCTCCTGAGCATTGCTATGATTAATCAGGATTTCACTACAGGTAAGACTTGTTGTTACCGAGCTTCACACAGTAGATTATACATTATCATAAGTATAAACACAGGACACCTTCTCACAATAGCAGGAGCTCCAGCAGGAGTTGGCCTGTCTCCTATATTGTACAATACAAAATATATTGTAAATACATCTACAAAGTAAATTGATAGCAAGCTATAACCATTCCTGAGTGTAGAAAGCATTCAATTGTACTAAATCAGTATGTGTCTTTAACATATAAAGTATGAGAGATCTGGAAATGAGCTCATCATCAAAAGGTGCTTTTATCTTAGAAATGTTGAACTGATCTTTAATACATAAAATACATTACTCTTCTTATGATACATTTTAGATATGTTAATATAATTGACTGTTCTACCACTTTGTAATCTGAAAACATTTGAAAATGTCTCTTTCCAGGGTTAAAATAAATCTCATCTAGAATAATGTGACTTTCTAACAAATATCCATTTCCACTTGCTATTAATGTTACTTGGTGTAACATTACACTTGGTGTAACATAACACTTGGTGTTACTTGGTGAAAATAGATATCAGATATTCCAACAGCTCACAAGCACAAAACAAGACGATACTTGTTTAGTTGCTGAACATGGACTCTTTATTAGAGCCAAAATACAAGTCTTATATACAGTAGAAGAGGAGGTCCTACCTCCTGCTCATATTACTCTAACAATACACCTTTAACCAGAAACAGAATTAACATGAGCTAATTAACTAATCCCTTAAAGCAGCCGATGTGACTCCGTGCCCTCCTGAGCATTGTTATGATTAATCACGATTTCACTACAGGTAAGACTTGTCACAGAGCTTCACACAGTAGATTATACATTATCATAAGTATAAACACAGGACACCTTCTCACAATAGCAGGAGCTCCAGCAGGAGTTGGCCCATCTCCTACATTGTACAGAGGCCAATGTGATCAGCTCTCTCAACAAACATGTTGAGTTCAGAATCAAACAAACCAAGAATAATCCTTACATATATCCTGGGAGATATTGTGGATAAATATTACTGTCCCATTTTAAGTAATCCAATATATATTTTCTCAGTCACCCTGTGCCAGGATGGCACAGGGTGACTTAGACATAAGAGGTGCATGGGGAGCTGAAACATGGCTTTCCCAACCTTTCCAAGGGATTCTTGGTTCCACGGGCCCTCCCGTAACACTTGGCATTAGAAGCAGACATATTTTCTTTCAAAATATTTTATTGATTTTTAGCAAGGAAATACAAAGTACAATTGAGAAATTGTACGTCGTGCAACGACGTAGAGTATAAATTGAAACATAACAAAGAATTGTCAAACATAAACTTTACGTAACAGTCAGCAGTTTGTCATCGGTTCGAGCGCGATCAAATGAGCATGGGTATAAAATTACACTGTACTGTGGTTAGAATACTATACATATAGGGCCTCCTCTCCCCTCGCAGCACCCCATTTGGGATCTGTGTGTGCCGCAAGGGGAGAGTGGCTCCCACTGGAAATTGTTAAGTACAGTCAATTTCATGTATGATGAGTTGTTAAGCCTCTGTTGTAGTCAAGATGTAACTAGCAGGTCTAAGATATGGCAAACACATTGCTCGGTCAAGAAGGTTTAAGGTTGAGTTTGGGTATGGAGTGCAGCATTAGTCCAGTTTAGAAGCAGACATATTTTAAAACCAGTAGGATTTTGTGGGGTAATGTAGCACACTAGTAATGGAAATTTTAGATTAGTTTGCTGGGTGCCTTGTATTGTCATGCAAAATAGAACCAAATATCAATGTGAACTTTTCACCAAACGGCGGTTGCTTGATGCCACTAATGTCTAACTGCCAATCTGTTTTTTTTATCCTATTAACTTGAAATGTTGTTATAAAGAAATACAGGATTGCATTAGTATCCTTCTGTACTGTTGCTAAACCCTTTATATTTTTGTTGAGTGTTTTAAGTATAAGTTGCAATCAACATGTTGCTTATCAAGGCAAAGTGCAAGATCTATACACAGAACATGGGCCTTCCCTATTCCTACAGACAGAAAATCCAGCTGTTCCAGCTCATGTAGACATTTTATAAAAGTTTCTATTCTGCTCTCCATTGACCATTGACAGATGTCTGGCTTGGATGTTGTACATGCAAATTATGTGGATTGAACCATAAACACGACTGGCCAAATGTATTAAAACTGAATGGTAAGGTATAAAAAATAATTAAATGTATCATTAAATGTATTCTTAGACACAGCTGTCATGAGTACCTGCATTTTACTTGATATAATAAGTAGTTAGGTGGTTTGCACTTCTGTCTAGCAGCACTAGGGTTGTCTGTTTAAATCCCAACCATGGCACTATCTGCATGATGTTTGCATGTTCTCCTTTTGCTTGCTTTCCCTTTGCCTGTGTGGGTTTCCTCTCACACTCCAAAGACATGCTGGTAGGTTAATTGGCTTCTGTCTAAACTGGCCCTGGTATGTCTATGCTTGAATGCGAGTAAGGCTCCATTCACACCAGTGCATTTTTTCATGCATTTTGCAGAAATGCAGGACATTTTTTTAATATGGGTTCCTATGGAACATGCTCACATTAATGCATTTCTGTGCCTCTGCGTTCTTGGAAAGGGCCAGGGACATTATTCCTTTTTTTTGCGTTTTGCATGTAATAGAGTTCAATGGACCTGCATCAAAAATGCAACTACTGTGTTTTTGATGCATTTTGTGTTTTTGGATCCAGTATATGCTCAAACATCTCCCCTTTAAAAACAAACTTCATAGGCTGCCCAGAAAATTAGGAAGTGCCAGTTTTGACTGCAAGAAACATGGTGAAGACTGAGCATTGAATCAGCCTGGTGAGACCAAAAACATACCTTTACAGTCCTGCTGATCCACAGCACAAAGATTGTGGATAGGAAACGGGATCAGGGATGGCTTGAAACTGCCAAGAAGCTGTATCCACAATGAGATTCATTCTCCAAAAAGCAAGCAGATGCCAAATGTAAATGGCTGTACCTATGCATGTGCCAGTGGCAGCCCGTCCATTAGGGGGGCCCTGGCGCCACCCCCCCCTTCATGGTCGCCTGTCCATCCATGCATCTGGCCTCTTTCAGGACGCCTGATGCATGAATTCCAATAGGGAATAGGGGGCTTGAAAATAGGGTGAGCTCAGGGCACAGAGCATTGCGCTATAAGCTCACTCAGGTGTGCTACAATAGCGAATTAACATTTGCTTTTGAAACACTGATCTTCCTCCCGACCAATCAGGAAGTGGGTAGGAGACACGTTTACTGATTGGCTGAAAAGAGAAGCATCCTGATTGGCTGCCGAGGAGGAGGGAGGAAGCCGCGGAGAGCAGGGGAAGCTGCCATCACCACTGTAATGCCATAGAGAGCTGGGCACCATGATGCCCACATAGAGCATTGGAAGCCGCCAGTGAAGCAAGTGCTGGCATGTGCCCAAGCTCAACTGTACAATTTTTGCTCTCTGTTGTTACTATCCAGCAGGGATGGGCTTTATGTTCGGGTCAAACACGAGTTTGACTCAAACATTGGCTGTTCGCCCTTTCGCCGAACAGCGAACATGTGGGGTGTTCGCGGCAAATTCGATAGCTGTGGAACACCCTTTAAAAGTCTATGGACTTAGAAATCAAAAGTGCTAATTTTAAAGGCTTATATGCATGGTATTGTCATCAATAGTGTTTGGGGACCTGGGTCCTGCCCCAGGGAACATGTATCAATGCAAAAAAAAGTTTTAAAAACAGACATTTTTCGGGAGCAGTGATTTTAATAATGCTTAAAGTGAAACAATAAAAGTGTAATATTCCTTTAAATTTCATACCTGGGGGGTGTCTATAGTATGCTTGTAAAGGGGCGCATGTTTCCCGTGTTTAGAACAGTCTGACAGCAAAATGACATTTCTAAAGGAAAAAAGTCATATAAAACTACTATCGCTAGCACCAGCTATAATAAATTGTCGGTCCGGCAATACACATAAAAATTCATTGATAAAAACAGCATGGAATTTCCCCACAGGGGAACCCCGAACCAAAATTTTAAAAAAAATGCGTGGGGGTCCCCCTAAATTCCATACCAGGCCCTTCAGGTCTGGTATAGGTATTAAAGGGAACCCCGCGCCAAAATTAAAAAAAAAATGGCGTGGGGGCCCCCTCAAAATCCATACCAGACCCTTATCCGAGCATGCAACCTGGCAGGCCACAGAAAAAGAGTGAGGACGAGAGAGCACCCCCCTCCTGAACCGTACCAGGCCACATGCCCTCAACATTGGGAGGGTGCTTTGGGGTAGCCCCCCAAAGCACCTTGTCCCCATGTTGATGGGGAGAAGGGCCTCATCCCCACAACCCTTGCCCAGTGGTTGTGGGGGTCTGTGGGTGGGGGCTTATCAGAATCTGCAAGCCCCCTTTAACAAGGGGACCCCCAGATCCCGCTCCCCCGTGTGAATTGGTAATGGGGTACCCTACCATTTCACAAAAAAGTGTCAAAAGGGTTAAAAAACACAAGAAATGTTTTTTGACAAGTTCTTTATTAATTTCTCCTTCTTTCATCTTCTTTCTTCTGGTCTTCCTTCGGTGTTCTTCTACTTCCTCCATCTTATTCTTCTCCATCTTCTTTTTCCTCTGCTCTTCTCGTCCCGCATCTTCCTCCGGCTTCTTCTCCGCCCCATGCGCACAATCCGCCTCAGTGGGAGTCTTCCGCCAGGTGACGCTTCAGTTCTTCTGACACTTCTCATATAACAGAGGGTGGGGCCACCCGGTGACCCCGCCCTCCTCTGATGCACAGGGACTTCACGGGGGGCAGGGTCACCTGGTTACGTAAACAGGTGACCCCGCCCCGCTCTGACAACACGGGGAAAGCCATAGGGAAGTCCCTGTGAAGTCCCCGAGCGTCAGAAGAGGGTGGGGTCACCGGGTGGCCCTGCCCTCTGTTATATAAGAAGTGTCAGAAGAACCAAAGTGTCACACGGCGGAAGACTTCCACTGAGGCGGATCGTGTGCACGGAGCGGAGAAGAAGCCGGAGGAAGATGCAGGACGGGAAGAGCAGAGGAAGAAGAAGATGGAGAAGAAGAAGATGGAGAAGAAGAAGATGGAGGAAGAAGAAGAACACCGAAGGAAGACCAGAAGAAAGAGAATGGAAGAAGCGAAAAGAAGAGGAAATTAATAAAGGACCGTCTATTGTGGTTTTTAACCTTTTTGACACTTTTTTTGTGAAATGGTAGGGGTACATTTGTACCCCATTACCAATTCACACAGGGGGAGGGCCGGGATCTAGAGGTCCCCTTGTTAAAGGGGGCTTCCAGATTCCGATAAGCCCCCACGCCCGCAGACCCCCACAACCACCGGGCAAGAGTTGTGGGGATGAGGCCATTCTCCCCATCAACATGGCGACAAGGTGCTTTGGGGGGCTACCCAAAAGCACCCTACCAATGTTAAGGGCATGTGGCCTGGTATGGTTCAGGGGGGTCGCTCTCTCATCCCCCCTCTTTTCCTGCCAGGTTGTGTGCTCGGATAAGGGTCTGGTATGGATTTTTGGGGGGACCCCATGCCATTTTTTTTTAAATTTTGGCGCGGGGTTCTCCTTAACATCCATACCAGACCTGAAGGGCCTGGTATGGAATTTAGGGGGACCCCCACGCATTTTCTTTTAAATTTTGGTTCGGGGTTCCCCAGTGGGGAAATTCCGTTTTTATCAATGAACTTTTATGTGTATTGCCAGACTGAAAATTCATTATAGCCGGCGCTAGCGATAGTAGTTTTACATTACTTTTTTTCCTTTAGAAATATCATTTTGCTGTCAGACTGTTCTAAACACACGGGAAACATGCGCCCCTTTACAGGCATACTATAGACATCCCTCAGGTACGAAATTTAAAGGAATATTACACTTTTATTGTTTCACTTTAAGCATTATTAAAATCACTGCTCCCGAAAAAACATCTGTTTTTAAAACTTCTTTTTGCAGGCCCCCAAACACTTTTTATGACAATATCTTGCATATAATCCTTTAAAATGAGCACTTTTAATTATTCATGTTCGTGTCCCATGGACTTTAACGGTGTTCGCGTGTTCAAATTAATTTTTTGCCTGTTCGCATGTTCTGGATGTGAACCGAACCGGGGGGTGTTCGTGTTATCCATACTATCCAGTAATTGTAGTGTAAAAGTGTAGGAGATTAAAATGTCCCTTTGTTTATAAAGTTAGGAGACCCCTGCATAATGTGTGTTCAACCTGTGTTCCTGCAGCTGTTGCAGAACTACAAGGCCCATCATACCTCAGGCTTTGGCAGTGATGTTTTGAACTGTGAGTCTTGCAATGCTTCATGGGACTTGTACCTCCACAACAGTTGAATTGCTATGTTTGTGACTAATGTTGTTTAAAAAAATACCAAAGCAAAACTCAAGTCCAAATTAGGCTATGTTTTTTAATAGTCTCTTAAGTTCAGAAACACACTTTTCTATACAGACAAAAAAATAAGAGCATAGACAGAAATAAATAGGAAACAGAATCTTAAAGGCACTACACATTCACAACATAAAGATAAGCTGTCTCATTTGGTCGATTTAGGCAATTGCCTCTAGCTGCCATGGCAGCTGCCCCTTCCAGAGACATGAAAAATGAGTAGAAAGTATTTCAGATAGCAGCACCACTCGTGTTGCCCCGAGTGGATCTCAGTTTTGCTGATATTATGGCTTGATTGCCAATGGTGTCCTGCTCCCGAATAAAATTATCAAGAGCACTGTGACGGAAGCAGGACACCCTAACTTGGTATCTCCGCCAAGAAGCTTCTTCCCAAAGCTTGCGAACACGAGATCAGTAAATCTAGCTATAGTTATTACAAGAACTAGGCAATACCTATTTTAGAGTAAACCAGAATAAGAACTGTTTATTTGAAATCTCACACAAAATATATACACCAGGAGGACAGCCCCCTCCTGATCATATTACCCTAACAATACAACTGTAACCAGAAACATAATTAACTAGTAGGGATGAGCCGAACACCCCCCAGTTCGGTTCGCACCAGAACCTGTGAACGGACCGAAAATTCGCACAAACGTTAGAACCCCATTGACGTCTATGGGACTCAAAGGTTGGAAATCAAAAGTGCTAATTTTAAAGGCTAATTTGCATGGTATTGTCCTAAAAAGGGTTTGAGGACCTGGGTCCTGCCCCAGGGGACATGTATCAATGCAAAAAAAAACTTTAAAAACGGCCGTTTTTTCGGGAGCAGTGATTTTAATGATGCTTAAAGTAAAAAAAAAAAAAAAGTGAAATATTCCTTTAAATATCGTACCTGGGGGGTGTCTATAGTATGCCTGTAAAGTGGCGCGTGTTTCCCGTGCTTAGAACCGTCCCTGCACAAAATGACATTTTTAAAGGATAAAAAGTCATTTAAAACTGCTTGCGGGTTTAATGTAATGTCGGGTCCTGGCAATATGGATGAAAATCAGTGAGACAAACGGCATGGGTACCCTCCAATCCATTACCAGGCCCTTTGGGTCCTGTATGGATATTAAGGGGAACCCCGCACCCAAATTAAAAAAAAGAAAAGGCGTGGGGCCCCCAGGCCCTATATACTGTGAACAGCAGTATACAGGCGGTGCAAACAAGACAGGGACTGTAGGTTTGTTGTTAAGTAGAATCTGTTTGTAATTTTGAACTGGTACATTTTTAAAGTGTAGCTCCTGCCAAAAAATCTATTTTTAAAGTTTTTGGAAAACATAGGGAAGGGTTATCACCCCTGTGACATTTGTTTTGCTGTTTGTGCTCCTCTTCAGAAGATTTCACCTCACTTTTTGTCCCAATGACAAAAGTTTTTTGAAAATTTGTGGTTTTTAGTAAAACAAGGATTCGTGATAAAGCATCAGTGGAAAGGAGAAAAGTTTTTCCCATATTAACTCTTACAGGATAGAATTTCCCTTCCCAGGGGTAGATTTCATCTCACTTCCTGTTGCCTCCTTCCGTTTGCAAGTAGGAGTCGTTTGTAAGTTGGATGTCTGAAAGTAGGGGCCTGCCCTATATACTCAGCAGAAATTTGGGCCTTAGGTGTTGTTGTGGCCTCAACACTGTAAGCCCTCACAGGGCCCTGCTGTGAAATATTAGATCAAGAATTGTAATTACATGCCCCTGTTGAACAGGGCTAGAAAAATTGGGCCTTTGGTGATGGTGGTGGTGGTGCTGGTGCCACAACACTTTAAGTCCTCACAGTTACTCTTGGTGGGCGCTGGAACGGGCCCTGCTGTGAAATATTAGATCAAGAATTGTAATTACATGCCCCAGTTGAACAGGGGCAGAAAAATTGGGCCTTTGGTGGTGGTGTTGGTGCTGTTGCCACAACACTGTAAGTCCTCACAGTTAATCTTGGTGGGCACAGAAACGTGCCCTGCTGTGAAATATTCAATCAAGAATTGTAATTACATGCCCCTGTTGAACAGGGCCAGAAAAATTAGGCCTTTGGTGGTGGTGGTGCTGGTGGCACAACACTGTAAGTCCTCACAGTTAATCTTGGTGGGCACAGAAACGGGCCCTGCTGTGAAATATTCGATCAAGAATTGTAAGTACATGCCCCCGTCGAACAATGGGCTGAAAAATTGGGCATTTGGTGGTGGTGGTGGTGGTGTTGGTGCCACAACACTGTAAGTCCTCACGTTTGACCTTGGTGGGCGCAGAAACGCACCCTGCTGTGAAATATTAGATCAAGAATTCTAATTACATGTCCCTGTTGATTACAATTGAACAGGGGCTGAAAAATTGGGCCTTAGGCACTGGTGCTGGTGCTACAACACTGCAACCCCTCACAGATACTCTAGTTGGAATGCAGGAACAAGCCGTGCTGCAAAAGAATTGCATCAAAAATTGTAATTACACGCCCTGTTAAACAGGGGCTGAAAAATTGGGCCTTAGGCACTGGTGCTGGTGCCACAACACTGCAACCCCTCACAGATACTCTAGTTGGAATGCAGGAACGAGCCCTGCTGCAAAAGAATTGCATCAAAAATTGTAATTACACGCCCTGTTAAACAGGGGCTGAAAAATTGGGCCTTAGGCACTGGTGCTGGTGCCACAACACTGCAACCCCTCACAGATACTCTATTTGGAACGCAGGAACGAGCCCTGCTGCAAAAGAATTGCATCAAAAATTGTAATTACACGCCCCTGTTAAACAGAGGCTGAAAAATTGGGCCTTAGGCACTGGTGCTGGTGCCACAACTCTGCAACCTCTCACAGATACTCTAGTTGGAATGCAGGAATGAGCCCTGCTGCAAAGTATTGCAACAAAAATTGTAATTACACGCCCCTGTTAAACAGGGGCTGAAAAATTGGGCCTTAGTCACTGGTGCTGGTGCCACAACACTGCAACCCCTCACAGATACTCTAGTTGGAGCGCAGGAACTAGCCCTGCTGCAAAGAATTGCATCAAAAATTGTAATTACATGCCCTTGTTAAACAGGGACTGAAAAATTGGGTCTTAGGTGCTGGTGGCGACGCCCAGAACCAAAAATGTTCTTACAAGCTATCAGCATGATCATTGAGGAGGAAGAGGATAATTACTCAGTATTACAGGATAGTCACTCAGCATCAGCATAGGCAGTCTTTGAAGGGATCTGACATTTCAAAAAAAATTAAATTATTTGGTTACATCAGCATCAGGTGCTTGGTAGCTGGTGGTGATCCAAGACTGATTCATTTTTATGAAGGTCAGTCGATCGACTGAGTCGGTGGACAGACGCACCCTGTGATCGGTTACAAAACCTCCAGCAGCACTGAATGTGCGTTCTGAAAGAACGGTGGATGCAGGACAGGCCAGTAGCTCGATTGCATACTGTGTAAACTCTGGCCAGTGATCCATCCTCAAGACCCAGTAACCCAGAGGATTTTCGGTGGGAAAGGTGTCCAAGTCAGATCTTGCCCCTAGGTATTCCTGCACCATGTAAAACAGACGCTGGCGATGGTTGCTGGAACAGATCATACCTTGGGGCTGAGGAGTAAAAAATTGTCTGAACGCATCGGTCAGACGGCCACCTTCTCCACCGCTCCTTCTTTGACTGACCGAAGCCTCAGCATCACGTTGTCCAGAAACAGGAGTTTGTAACCTCCCAGTCTCTGGGAACGCATTGCACAGACCTTTCTGCAAGGCCTCCCGAAGATGTTTCATCTTCTGCTCCCTCTGCGACGGCAAGATAAGGTCTGCAACCTTACCCTTGTAATGTGGATCAAGGAGGGTTGCCAGCCAGTATTGGTCCTTCTCCATGATACCACGAATACGAGGATCCTTACGCAGGCTTTGCAGGATCAGGAAGGCCATGCAGCGTAGGTTTGCTGAGGCATTCGGTCCGGAGTCTTCTGGGTCACTAAGGATGACATGGTCTGCAGCCACCTCCTCCCAGCCACCTACAAGTCCATGTGTTTCTTGGGACTGATCCCTTAAAGACTGCTGCTGATGCTGAGTGCCAGGCTCCACCTCCATGCTGACACAATCCTCCTCCTCTTCCTCCTTGTCCTTTTCCTGTGTGATCGGCGGGCACGCAGGAACACTTTCTAGATAAAGGGGGCCTTGAGAGCTAAGGAAGTCCTCCTCTTCCTGCCTCTGTTCTGCCTCAAGTGCCCTGTCCATTATTCCACGCAGAGTGTGCTCCAACAGGTGGACAAGGGGGACAGTGTCACTGATACATGCACTGTCACTGCTCACTCGTGTCCTCCTCAAATGCTGACAGGACAGTGCATGCATCCCTGATCATGGTCCACTTGCATGGGGAAAAAAATAAGCTCCCCTGACCCTGTCCTGGTGCCATAGTCGCACATGGTACTCATTGATGACCCTCTGCTGCATGTGCAGCCGCTGCAGCATGGCCAACGTTGAGTTCCACCTGGTGGGCATTTCACAGATTAGGCGGTTCTTGGGCAAATTAAACTCCTTTTGGAGGTCTGCCAGCCGAGCACTGGCATTATATGACCAGCAGAAATGCACACAGACTTTCCTGGTCTGCCTCAGGACATCCTGTAAGCCCGGGTACCTGCCCAAGAACCGCTGCACCATCAAGTTAAGGACGTGAGCCAAACAGGGCACATGGGTCAGTTGTCCCTGTCGGAGGGCAGAGAGGAGGTTGGTACCATTGTTGCAAACCACCATTCCTGCCTTAAATTGGCGTGGCGTCAACCGCCTGAACCTGCCCCTGCAGAGCTGACAGAACCTCTGCCCCAGTGTGGCTCCTGTCCCCCAAGCACACCAGCTCAAGCACCGCATGGCATCTTTTGGCCTGCGTACTTGCGTAGCCCCTTGAATGCCTATGGAGCACCACTGGTTCCGAGGACAAAGCACAGGAAGAGGCCATGGAGGAAGAAGAAGAGGAGGGGGTGGAGAGAGGTGTGTCACAATAATTAGTAGTGGCATTTTGGAGGCGTCGTGGCGGAACAACCTCCAACACTACTGCACCTTGTCCTGCATCCTTCCCAGCTGCCAGCAGAGTGACTCAATGTGCCGTGAAACTTAGGTAACGTCCCTGTCCATGCCTGCTGGACCATGAGTCAGTGGTAATATGCACCTTACCGCTGACCGCCCTGTCCAGCGAGGCCAAGACATTGCCTTCCACATGCCGGTAGAGAACCGGAATCGCCTACCGTGAGAAAAAGTGGCGTTTGGGTACCTGACACTGAGGAACCACACATTCCACAAACTCACGGAAGGGGCCAGAGTCTACCAACTGAAAAGGTAGCAGTTGAAGTACTAGCAATTTTGCCAAGCTAGCATTGAACCGCTGGGCATGTGGATGGCGGAAAAAAAGCCAAGCATGTCCCACGGCCACGTGCTGATGAAGATGCATTGTCTCCACGACCAGCACCATTGCCTCTAGACACCTTCTTGCCCTCTTTTATTGGCTTGTGACTGTCTGCCTCTCCTTGTTGGCCTTCCAGAAATACTAATGGCTCTAGCTGCACTAAGCTGGGATATATATATATATATATATATATATATATATTGATACTGCAGCTAGCAAAATAAACTGCCTGCCTACAGTATGAGAACACCACCAACCCTCTACAGGTATCTTTAGCTGGACACTGTGCAGAGGTCGCACTACACTAACGTGTAAATAATTTAGCTGCCTGCGGTAGTGATAGGATCAGGAAAACACCACCAACCTTCTACAGGTAGCTTTAGCTGAACACTGCATAGGTTGCACTACACTAACGTGTAAATAATTTAGCTGCCTGCGGTAGTGATAGGATCAGGAAAACACCACCAACCTTCTACAGGTAGCTTTAGCTGAACAGTGCATAGGTCGCACTACACTAACGTGTAAATAATTTAGCTGCCTGCGGTAGTGATAGGATCAGGAAAACACCACCAACCTTCTACAGGTAGCTTTAGCTGAACACTGTTCAGAGGACGCACTACACTAACTTGTAGCTTTAGCTGAACACTGTGCAGAGGTCGCACTACACTAACTTGTAGCTTTAGCTGAACACTGTAAGGAGGATGCACTACACTAACTTGTAGCTTTAGATGAACACTGTGAGGAGGACGCACTACACTAACTTGTAGCTTTAGCTGAACACTGTGCAGAGGTCACACTAAACTAACCTGTAGCTTTAGCTGAACACTGTGAGGAGGACGCACTACACTAACTAGTAGCTTTAACTGAACACTGTGAGGAGGACGAACTACACTAACTTGTAGCTTTAGATGAACACTGTTCAGAGGACGCACTACACTAACTTGTAGCTTTAGCTGAACACTGTGCAGAGGTCACACTAAACTAACCTGTAGCTTTAGCTGAACACTGTGAGGAGGACGCAGTACACTAACTTGTAGCTTTAGCTGAACACTGTGAGGAGGATGCACTACACTAACTTGTAGCTTTAGATGAACACTGTTCAGAGGACGCACTACACTAACTTGTAGCTTTAGATGAACACTGTGCAGAGGTCACACTACACTAACTTGTAGTTTTAGCTGAACGCTGTTCAGAGCACGCACTACACTAACTTGTAGCTTTAGCTGAACACTGTGCAGAGGTCACACTAAAATAATTTGTAGCTTTAGCTGAACACTGTGCAGAGGTCGCACTACACTAACTTGTAGTTTTAGCTGAACACTGTGAGGAAGACGCACTACACTAACTTGTAGCTTTAGCTGAAAACTGCGAGGAAGACGCACTACACTAACTTGTAGCTTTAGCTGAACACTGTGCAGAGGTCACACTAAACTAACCTGTAGCTTTAGCTGAACACTGTGAGGAGGACGCACTACACTAACTTGTAGCTTTAGCTGAACACTGTGAGGAGGACGCACTACACTAACTTGTAGCTTTAGATGAACACTGTTCAGAGGACGCACTACACTAACTTGTAGCTTTAGCTGAACACTGTGCAGAGGTCGCACTACACTAACTTGTAGTTTTAGTTGAACACTGTTCAGAGCACGCACTACACTAACTTGTAGCTTTAGCTGAACACTGTGCATAGGTCGCACTACACTAACTTGTAGTTTTAGCTGAACACTGTGAGGAGGATGCACTACACTAACTTGTAGCTTTAGCTGAACACTGTGAGGAGGACGCACTACACTAACTTATAGCTTTAGCTGAACACTGTGCAGAGGTCACACTAAACTAACCTGTAGCTTTAGCTGAACACTGTGAGGAGGACGCACTACACTAACTTGTAGCTTTAGCTGAACACTGTGCAGAGGTCTCACTACACTAACTTGTAGTTTTAGCTGAACACTGTGAGGAGGACGCACTACACTAACTTGTAGCTTTAGCTGAACACTGTGAAAAGGACGCACTACACTAACTTGTAGCTTTAGCTGAACACTGTGCAGAGGTCACACTAAACTAACCTGTAGCTTTAGCTGAACACTGTGAGGAGGACGCACTACACTAACTTGTAGCTTTAGCTGAACACTCTGCAGAGGTCACACTAAACTAAATTGTAGCTTTAGCTTTACACTGTGAGGAGGACGCACTACACTAACTGTAAATAATCTAGCTGCCTGACTGTGGTACTAATAGGATCAAAAGAACACCAGCAATTTTCTTCAGGTAGCTTTAAATACTGTAACAAGACAAGCCTGCCTGTCAGTAGGAAGATAACAGGAACGGATCTAGCTAAACTGAATACAGTGTATATATATATATATATATATATATATATATATATATATATATATATATATATATATAAAACACCTGGGATGCATATATATACACAATACACTGTAAGTGCAGCTAACTGACTGACTGTCCTGCCTAATCTATCTAACTCAAATTAAATGACACTGTCTCTCTCTCTCTCTATCTCTCAGCACGCCGGAACACACTACACAGGGCCACCGTGCAGGTGGCCTTATATAGTGTGGGGCGTGTTCTAAGCCCACTGAGCCATAATTACAGCTCTCTCTACTGATGGCGCTGTGATTGGCCAAGCATGCGGTCATAGTGCATGCTTGGCCAATCATCAGCCAGCAATGCACTGCGATGCCACAGTGAATTATGGGCCGTGACGCGCCACACGAATTTGGCGCAAACGGCCCATATCGTTCGCAATTCGACAAACGGTCGAACAGATGATGTTCGAGTCGAACATTGGTTTGATTCGAACACGAAGCTCATCCCTATTAACTAGTCATTTAAACCAGCCTAGGTGCATAGACTATTCGGCCCCTACAACAGTGCATACAAAGGACACGTTATTACAAGTATAAACACAGCCCACAAGGGTAGTGTGTTAGTAGACAATAGCTGAGTTAATTAGCACAAATAACAATGGGTGAAAGACCCTTAGAAGCCACACTTCACCTACTTGCAATAAACACAATATAGCAGGAGGCCCCAGACAAGTGACTTGCTGATGACATAGCATCTGCTATGAGTCACACAGTGTGGAGCAGTCCTTGCTGGAAATGTGGCCTATAGGCCCTTAACATGGATCCCAGAGGCTGTGTCTTGGGGAGACATGGACTTGAATCCAAATTAATATTACTCCAAGGGTCCCCAGGCATACACCTCACAAATAGTAGTGCTCCCTTAAATGCTAGGGCCGACAGTCAGTAGGCAAGAGGCTTGCATTCAGTCCCCTCCAAAAGTCTCTGTCCTGGGTGAGTCTATCACAAGCACATGTTGCTTCCACAGCCTGTACAGTGTGTTGCATATTTAGATATAATGGTGTGTGCAATAAGTGTAATTTGTTGGCCAGTATGCCGAAAGCACATTTGACAACTCTTCTGGCCCTAGTGAGCTGATAATTGAACATTCTTCTTTCGGTGTTTTTTAAAGAGTGGCTTAAAAATGGTCTGAGAAGGTGTTCGGCTGCATAGTCCTTCACACCCTACTCATGCGCCAAGGACCTTGAATTTTTGAAACCCATATTGGAGATGAGAGGATAATTTAGGATAACAGGTTATCTCAAATCTGTGTTTCTTTACAATTTCCCAACTAAAAAAAAAAAATGGACTGGTTTGTTTTTGGATTTGCAGCACAGACACCTGCTGGGACAACGAACCCTCAGTGCCAAGACAGGAGCCTCAAAATACAGGGTCTTCAAATTCACAAATGGCAGAGGAGGCTTTAGAAAAGTAAAAGGAGGAGAGGGGGGCTGATTCACCATTGCCCAATTGGCCCACATCTAAGAGGGGAGGTGGCACAAAACAGCCACCTGAAAGCCAGAGTGACAAAATGTTGGCTTTATTAAAGGCGCTGTCTGATAGGTTTCCAAGTCAAATTTTAATCTTGCAACAGTTTGTGGATACACTTGTTCCCCTGTTCGACCAGATGCCCGATGAGAAAAAATTTTAAATGATAATTTTCCCAGTGCCCAATCCAGTATCCAGACAGACTTAATTAACCCACAGCAGCAAACATGGATGGGCACTTATGCCCCTTATTAGAAACCTCCATCATATTACCAGATGTCTGTGCAGCCTGCTTACAGGGCTGGAAATCCTTACCCCTACAGACCGCTGCTTAGACAGCTGGATCCAATACCAGCTCCAATAGCATCTACACTTGGCCCACCAGTATCAAGTTTTTTTGCGCAATATGTGACAAAAAGGGGGCCACCTTACACTTTCCAACATGCTCAATGTAGAGCTCAGGAAGAGCATTTTGGAGAAAGTGATCATTCTATGTCCTCCAAGAAACCTGAAGCATCCTAGGAGCTATTCATATACCATAGTTTATAATTTTGTTAATTCAGGACATAGTTCTGTTTTCTGTTTGTATAAAAATTCAACTAAATATGTTGGAAACATAAAAAGTTTGGTTGCACAAATTGTAATAGGGAATATCCTATTTTGCTTTGTTTTAATTACAAAAAATAACCCCAAAAATCTTTGTTGCAAATAAATATTTTCTTCTAAAAAAAAACATATATAGACGTTATACGTTTGGGGAAAAAAACAAAAAAAACAAATAACGTTTTTTTTTTTTAAACTGAATACTTACTGTGTCCTGTTCATTTGATTACAGTTTTGTTGGCTAAAGGCTCAGACAAAAAAGGACAGAAACTTACTTCAATGTAATAATTAGCCTTTCAACTGGTGGAATGCTGTCCCTGAAGGATGTGTTCTGATTTTGCAGCTTGCTGCTGAATAAACAAGCAAAGCATCAAAACTGTGTGGGGAAAAATGGGACTGAGAAAACCACAAAGACAATGTGACATGTACAAGCACCTACTGTACATTCAGCAAATTTTGTCAGGGAATTGCACTTGAGTGGTTAGGGTTTGGGTTGTGAGTAGGGTTAGAGTTGCAAGTAGGGTTAGGGTTGAGACTATGGTTAAGGTTAGGTAATGTTACAAAATCATGAACTCACCTTTTATTAGACATCTGTGTGTAATTCAGAAACTTGTCTTTATGGGCACGGAGGTCATTATAAATTACCCAGAATTGCTCTCTCTGCTCCCTGTTGGCAATCACTGGATGCACCCAAAATCAATGCTGTCTCCTCTGTTCCTCTTCCTCTGCTCCCTCTTCAAGCAAAACTGCAGCAGTTGCTGTGGCTGCAGCTAGAAAAAAACAACATTACAGCCATGGTAATCCATGCAAAAACACACACCAAGGACAGGGAGAAAGCAGGGAGTCCAAATGCCATCTGAAATCCTGTGATATATAAGCAGTGATGTGTGCCCATTTGTCCTTTTAAAAAATGAAAACTGCAAAACGCATGAAAAACACGTGTCCAAAAATGCGGAAAGCACAGTAAAAAGCACTGCAGAAATGCTCAAAAGCAACATGCATAGATGTGAATTGAACCTTAGGGATCTTTGATTGTAAACTCCTCGAGGCCAGAGTTTAAAAAAAGTGCAGATCATTTTTGAAGAACCCTCATACAGTATAAATGTAAAGCATGGTATAAATTGATGACAGTATATAAATACCTGTAATAAAAGATAAAAAAACAAAAATATAATTCCCTGCACAGTATCACTCACACTAGAAAAAGGAGGGTCAGCTATTTGAGTAAAACAGACTCTGCTAAACTGACCTTAATAGTGTTATATTACCTCCTTATTGTACAGTTACAGACTAAGTGTGCCCTGGACAAGGTTGTACTGATTACATGCAGTGATAGTCTACAAGGAGATCTCAAACTTGGCTACACTGTCTGGCAGGTATGTATGTTCCCCAAAACAAAATTACCAATCATTTGGCAGTTAAAACTGTTCCTGTTTGTAGATTTGCTGTGTGTAATTTTTGCTGTGTAATTATCTGTTTGCAGTGAGCTCTGCTTTAAAGGTCACATTGCTATACGTTTATGTCAAGAAGTAATTTTTTCTTAGAAAAAGCCAACTTGAACGTACATTAATATCAATTAGGATAATGCACATTTTACCTCAATAAAAATGCAAATCCCCTATTTAAAATTATATGTTATCTCTATGTAGATAATAAATATATTTAAATCTCATACGTTATTTTAGAATCAAAAGTACCCATAAAAAGGACATGTGCTTTGTCCAATTCCTATATTTTTATAGCTTTTGACGACAGTTGGTCAGTGCTTGAGGTTGAAATGATTGAATGGCTTACTAATAAACACAGGGTATCTTCTTTGGCCTGAAATTTAATTTAAATATTTTTTTTATAGTTTGCTCTTATTTGATGGTACAGAGATAAATGCAGAGTATGTATTCTGTTGGTGGGGTTTTAGCTTTATTGAACATGGGGACAGTAGAATTTAAATACAGATGGGTTATTCTGATGCCCTTATGATGTCTGAACACTGGCACACAATGTCCCTACATATAACTGTCATGCCTGAGTGTCCTAAGAGGTTGGTTGCTGTTTCATCAGCTTAACTTAGGAAAAACTATCCACATTTTTACCCCTTTTGTCTGTTCTATCAACTTTCTCTTTAGGGAGCTCTCCTGACAAAGCACCTTGTCCCTATGTTATTGTGAACAAGAGCCTCTTCCCTACATCTCTGTCCCAGTGGATGTGGGTGACTGCATCCACCCCCCCCCACCCACCCACACACACACACACACACACACACACACACACCTATTGCAATTAGGAATCCCATTTTAACACAAGTGGACCCCAGATATCCACTACCGCCTACATGAATGAGCAAGGGGAACATAATGCCGTGGGTTACTCATTCGCACAAAAATGATGTAAAAACTCATACACATTTAAAGAAGTTTTTTCGTAAAACTTCAAATAATGACCCATGATGTCCCATTATTTAGCAAAGTAGATCCAATTTTAATCAAGGTAAATTGCACCCCGATGACCCAAAAAGGCAACTATGGCAATCTGCACCAATAATCTTTTACATCCGATACTCTCGCCTTGAATGCCATTTCTTCAACTGGCAGCTGAGTGTTAAAAAAGAATGCTTGTGTCATTGGTTGCTATAATGCAAGTGGCTGCCAGTATCCATGTATAAAATTTTAAACAAGCTGGTAGACAGGCATCCCAGGAGACATTATCATAACTATATTTTGTTAATTATGTCACTCAGTATGCCCACCTGCCAGCTTGTTTACAATGATAAACAAGCCAGCTGGCAGCATTGCTTGGTTGCCACCTGTGTCCTAGCAACCAGTGGTGCCTCTAGCTTGCCCAACATCTCTGGGTACTAGGATGCAGGCAACTAAGGCTACACAGCCTCACTAAGTGTTGTGGTGCAGCTGTCATTATGCAAGTGGGTCCTGTTTTTTTTAAAGAATCCCTGCCTATTTTTTTCTGGAGAATGGTTTAGCCTGAGATACAGTGGGGGCGGAAAGTATTCAGACCCCCTTAAATTTTTCACTCTTTGTTATATTACAGCCATTTGCTAAAATAATTTAAGTTCATTTTTTTCTCATTAATCTACACACAGCACCCCATATTGACAGAAAAACACAGAAATGTTGACATTTTTGCAGATTTATTAAAAAGAAAAACTGAAATATCACATGGTCCTAAGTATTCAGACCCTTTGCTCAGTATTTAGTAGAAGCATCCTTTTCATCTAATACAGTTATGAGTCTTTTTGGGAAAGATCCAACAAGTTTTTCACACCTGGATTTGGGGATCCTCTGCCATTCCTCCTTGCAGATCCTCCCCAGTTCTGTTAGGTTGGATGGTAAACGTTGGTGGACAGCCGTTTTTAGGTCTCTCCAGAGATGCTCAATTGGGTTTAAGTCAGGGCTCTGGCTGGGCCATTCAAGAACAGTCACGGAGTTGTTGTGAAGCCACTCCTTCCTTATTTTAGCTGTGTGCTTAGGGTCATTGTCTTGTTGGAAGGTAAACCTTCGGCCCAGTCTGAGGTCCTGAGCACTTTGGAGAAGGTTTTCGTCCAGGATATCCCTGTACTTGGCCGCATTCATCTTTCCCTCAATTGCAACCAGTCGTCCTGTCCCTGCAGCTGAAAAACACCCCCACAGCATGATGCTGCCACCACCATGCTTCACTTCACTTTCTCCACACATACTGCTTAGAATTAAGGCCAAAAAGTTCTATCTTGGTCTCATCAAACCAAAGAATCTTATTTCTCACCATCTTGGAATCCTTCAGGTGTTTTTTAGCAAACTCCATGCGGGCTTTCATGTGTCTTGCACCGAGGAGAGGCTTCCGTCGGGCCACTCTGCCATAAAGCCCCGACTGGTGGAGGGCTGCAGTGATGGTTGACTTTCTACAACTTTCTCCCATCTCCCGACTGCATCTCTGGAGCTCAGCCACAGTGATCTTTGGGTTCTTATTTACCTCTCTCACCAAGGCCCTTCTCCCCCGATAGCTCAGTTTGGCCGGACAGCCAGCTCTAGGAAGGGTTCTGGTCATCCCAAACGTCTTTCATTTAAGGATTATGGAGGCCACTGTGCTCTTAGGAACCTTAAGTGCAGCAGAAATTTTTTTGTAACCTTGGCAAGATTTGTGCCTTGCCACAATTCTGTCTATGAGATCTTCAGGCAGTTCCTTTGACCTCATGATTCTCATTTGCTCTGACATGCACTGTGAGCTGTAAGGCAGTGGCGGAAGTATAGGGGTCGCTGAGGTCGCCATGGCGACTGGGCCCCATGCTGCAGGGGGCCCTTGAGGGCCCCCCTGTTTATCTTGATAGGAGGAGCGGCTGAGACCGAGCTCCCCGATCGTCAGCCGAACTGTAATCAGCACTGTGCGGGGAGCTCGTCACACTAATCTAAAGTGAAAGCAGTGTGTGCTGTGCTCGTTGTCTCCCCCTACAGTGCAGTACCCGGCAGGAAGAGGGAAGGTAAAGCACTGCCGTTTTTAAAAAGGCTTTCTGTAAGTGTGTGTTCATGTATGTTTATATGTGTGTTCATGTATGTTTATATGTGTGTTCATGTATGTGTTTGCATGTGTTTATGTGTGTATTTATATATGTATATGTGTTTGTGTGTGTGTATATACAGTATATGTGTGTGTATATTATGTGTGTATTTATCTATATGTGTGTGTTTATCTATGTGTGTGTTTAGATGCAGTGGCGGCCCGTGCATTAAAGGGGCACGGGCACCGCCCCCTCTCTCCAGTCACCCCTCTATCACCAATAGATAGATTCATGCATTGCATGAATCTATCTATGGCCGCCGCTGCCACCCCCTATTCAGGCGCCCAGCCCCTTTTTGGGTGCAGGGAACCTGAATTACAGCAGCAGGGGGTGTTTTTGAAGCACCGGATTAGAGCCATAGGCTCTAATAGGCATCAAAAAAGGTGACCTCACAGGCCACTCAGCTGTGTTAGAAAAGCGAATGACTATTCGCTTTCCTAACACTAAACTGCCTCTCCACCAATCAGGTGCTCCGGTCTGTTACCTGTCACCTGATTGGCTGAAACGTAAGGCGCCGCTATTGGACGCCTATCAGGAGGAGAGGACGGGAGATGAGGACAGCAGGAGACGCACGAAGGACCCCGCTCGTCGCAGTCACCCGCTGCCCCACCAAGACAGGGTAAGTGCCGATGAGCGGTCGGGGGTCACACTGGCAGCATTTAATGGGCACAGTGGCAGCATTTAATGGGCACAGTGGCAGTGTTTGATGGGCACACTGGCAGCATTTAAGTGGCACAGTGGCAGCATTTAATGGGCACAGTGGCAGCGTTTGATGGGCACACTGGCAGCATTTAAGTGGCACAGTGGCAGCATTTTATGGGCACACTGGCAGCGTTTGATGGGCACAGTGGCTGCGTTTGATGGGCACAGTGTCAGCGTTTGGCACAGTGGCTGCGTTTGATGGCACACTGGCAGCATTTAAGTGGCACAGTGGCTGCAATTGATGGGCACAGTGGCTGCATTTGATGATTTTTTTTCAAAAAATGTTTGCGCCCCCCCAAAAATTTTGAGCACCAGCCGCCACTGTTTAGATGTATGTATGCACATTTTATGTATGCACGTTTAATCCTGACACTCTATATGTGTACAATCAGGACTGATTTTTTTTTCTTGCTCGTTCAAAGTACCAGCAACAAAATGCTATTCCTCTGAAAAGCGATCCATGCTCAGATCGCTTTTCAGAGGCATTTGACAGCCGGTAAAGAGGCAATCTGTTGCCTCCTGACCACCTGTTTTAACCCCTTAAAGTGATTGTAAAGGTTTTTTTTTTTAAATAACAAACATGTCATACCTTCATTGTGCAGTTAGTTTTGCACAGAGTGGCCCCGAACACCGACTTATGGGGTCCCTCAGCGG
This sequence comes from Aquarana catesbeiana, assembly GCF_042186555.1. NCBI lineage: Eukaryota > Metazoa > Chordata > Amphibia > Anura > Ranidae > Aquarana > Aquarana catesbeiana. The sequence continues at coordinate 649,364,315 of NC_133325.1, forward strand.
CTCTCGTTGCTCCTCCTCTTATCAGATATCCCCCTAGGAAAAGCGCTGTCCAGGGGTCAGGGGGGCCCTTCATGATTTCTTGCATCGGGGCCCTGAAGGTTTTAGTTACGCCACTGCTGTAAGGTCTTATATAGACAGGTGTGTGGCTTTCCTAATCAAGTCCAATCAGTATAATCAAACATGGCTGGACACAAATGAAGGTGTAGAACCATCTCAAGGATGATCAGAAGAAATGGACAGCACCTGAGTTAAATATATGAATGTTACAGCAAAGGGTCTGAATACTTAGGACCATGTGATATTTCAGTTTTCTTTTTTAATAAATCTGCAAAAATGTCAACAATTATGTGTTTTTCTGTCAATATGGGGTGCTGTGTGTACATTAATGAGGAAAAAAATGAACTTAAATGATTTTAGCAAATGGCTGCAATATAACAAAGAGTGAAGAATTTAAGGGGGTCTGAATACTTTCTGTCCCCACTGTACTTTATGTTGATGTCTTCCACTAGGGATATTTGTAGCACACACAAACTCCACATTTTTTCCCACCTTTCTGGCCTCTAGGAAGTCTCTTCCTCTTGTATGCCTGCTCATACAGCACCAGTCTTCTTTCTGGTCTCTAGCCTTGCTATTGTGTGTGCCTTTTGGTGGGTTGGTTATCCCTGGCCATTGACAATCCTCACCTGAACCTTCTACCCAGGTCAAGTCTGCCAGGCATTACCGCCTTCTGCTGTGTGCACTAATTTTATTAAGGCAACATGTCTTTATTAAACATCCTGAAGATAATCCAGATGTTACAGGTGACCTAACTGCTCACCCCCCTGCTATCTCACAGATTGTTTTCCTAGTACCTTCCTAGGAAATTATTTCTGGTATCTTAGATCCTAGGACCCTATTACTATAGGTTCATCCTCTTCTCCAACTTCAACACCTGAGTGTCAGGGCACTGACTTGATCTTGGGATCTCTGCTGTGTTTGGCAATGACTCTTCTCGCTGAGCTATCTGAGGTGCCTGACAGTTCCCTGGACAATTCCTTGAATGATCCTCCCTTGAACCATGTTTTTCTTGAACCTAGAACTCTTTACAGCTCCCACAAACTTCCTTATTTAAGCCATGTCGCTGAACTTCCTGTTCTACCATAGTAGACTGTAGTAGCATTACTCATACACAATACACATCACGGTGTTTTTTTATTATAAACGATTTTAGTGTAGAAAATAAGAGTAGTAACAATAAGGATCAAGTACAGAAGGTGGTACAATGTATGTAACAAGTTATGCAGTCATTAATAGCAAAGTACATATAACAACATTTGATGGTCAGAAGACCACATGGGGCCAGTATTATCAGCTACATTCCGTATTGTCACATAGGTTGATCAGCTACGAGAGTCAGCCCAATGAGAGGAGCCCCAAATCTTGCTAAGGGTATAGCGGGTGTCTCAAGTTCTTATTGACATTTCTACTACAGAAAGGAAAGGTGAAAAGGAGCAAACCAAATACAGAACAAGCAAACTATTAAACAAAATAAAGAAGTAATTATGGGGAACCTTAGGATAAGGTATGCTTAAAATGCAGAATAATCTGGGTCGTTTTCAATGGGAGAGAATATATATACACCTTGGGTTCATGAGGGCCAGGGCTTCCACTTCCTATCATAAATGGGCATGGTGTCCATGATAGTATGAAATACTTTCTCCATGAGTTGCATAGCCACCATACGTTCAAGGGCCCGGTCCCAGAGGTACCCCAGGAGCACGCCAGAACAAGGCAATAGGCCAGTGGACCACACTAAATAAAGTATGGGACAGTTTTTGTTGGGGGGGGGAGTCCCAGGTATTTCTGCGAAGAAAAGACACATCTGATGTGTCAGTGTCGTCAAAATACCCTTGATCTCAGTCACTTTGGAAGCTACATTTTGCCAGATCTGCTTAAGTGCTCTACAACTCGACAACATATGCAGGTGGGTCCGCCTCTCGAGACAGGGAAAACTCTTGTCCCGTCTCTGCCTCCCAGCCGAGCATGGCTGGAGATTTCTCTGGAAGGCCCAGACCGTTCAAATAGTTATATATCAAGGAGATAGTCCCTCTGTCCCTAGATGAGGGACCACATAAGTCCTTGAACGAGGTGGCTGTACTAGTTGCACTCAGGGAGTAATGGGAGCTGAAAAAATGTCTGATCTGCAGATATTTGTAAAATTCTGTTCTAGGGAGGGAGTGGGTGTTTTGTAGGGAAGAGAAAGAGCAGATTACCCGTCCTTTCATATTGAGTTAAGGGCAGGACTTTTTTTTCTCAGAGAAAAGGTGCAGGAACTCAACCATGCCCGCCACACACACATACCTGCCAAATGGCATCAAATAGTAGCTCTTCCCTCTGCATACAACCCCCTCCCTCCACTGCCCTCATCTTCTCCCCCCTTCTTAAAAGCTCCATCATCTGTCATATGTCTTACCTTTGTTGCAATATTAAGCTGAAGCACCTATCAGGCTGTAATACCTCCCAGCATACTATACTATACTACAGTCACTTGCAAGGGAGATCATGCAGTGGGAGCATCAACAACTGGTCACCAGGGAAAAAATGGAGACCACAGAGGGTGCGGCCTACCACACACCCTCTCCTGCCCATGACTGCACTGAACCCTGGGCACCTGTTCTGTATCTCCCTTGTCTCTGTACGGCACTCAGTGGGATCTGCGCGGGAGATCTGACCTGTGGGAGCTACTGGGAGATGAGCTATCACTTGTAAAATGCAGAAGCTGTACTTCAATGTTACCAAGTGATAGTGGTGAGCAGGGAGCAGAAGACCTGAGCCAGAGGTGGTGGAACTGAGTTCCCCCTAGTTCCTGCTGAAAAAAAGCTCTGGTCCAGGGTAATAAGGTCTTTCGAGATCCAAAGGGCAAAAGCACTTGGGGAGAGGAATGCCGAGTGGAATGCGGGGTCCCCAACCATAGGTGTAGAGATTGTCCCACCACTAAGTTTAGAGGGGATATATCTTTGGGGCAAATCGAGATAGCCCATAGTAACCCGGGTAGGAAATATGGAACTATGGAAGTCCGTTCAAAGCGGAGCCAAGGGATACAATTCAAGAGGGTGTACCATTGTGTCAATTGGACAAGTCTGGTGGAGAGGTAATATAGGCAAAGATTCAGTATTTCCAGCCCTCCCATGGCCCGCGATCTACAGTGGGGCAAAAAAGTATTTAGTCAGCCACAAATTGTGAAAGTTCTCCCACTTAAAAAGATGAGAGAGGCCTGTAATTGTCATCATAGGTATACCTCAACTATGAAAGACAAAATCTGGAAACAAATCCAGACAATCACATTGTCTGATTTTTGAAAAAAAATATTGGCAAATTATGGTGGAAAATAAGTATTTTGTTAATATCAAACGTTCATCTCAATACTTTGTTGTATATCCTTTGTTGGCAATGACAGAGGTCAAACATTTTCTGTAAGTCTTCACAAGGTTGTCACACACTGTTGCCGGTATGTTGGCCCATTCCTCCATGCAGATCTCGTCTAGAGCAGTGATGTTTTGGGGCTGTCGCTGGGCAACACGGACTTTCAACTCCCTTCAAAGGTTTTCTATGGGGTTGAGATATGGAGATTGGCTAGGCCACTCCAGGACCTTGAAATGCTTCTTACGAAGCCACTCCTTCGTTGCCCGGGCAGTGTGTTTGGGATCATTATCATGCTGAAAGACCCAGCCATGTTTCATCTTCAATGCCCTTGCTGATAGAAGGAGGTTTGCACTCAAAATCTCACAATACATGGCCCCATTCATTCTTTCATGTACATGGATCAGTCGTCCTGGTTCCCTTTGCAGAAAAACAGCCCCAAAGCATGATGTTGCCACCCCCATGCTTCACAGTAGGTATGTTGTTCTTTGGTTGCAACTCAGCATTCTCTCTCCTCCAAACACGACGAGTTGTGTTTCTACCAAACAGTTCTACTTTACTTTCATCTGACCATATGACATTCTCCCAATCCTCTTCTGGATCATCCAAATGCTCTCTAGCAAACCTCAGACGGGCCTGGACATGTACTGGCTTAAGCAGGGGGACACGTCTGGCACTGCAGGATCTGAGTCCCTGGCGGCGTAGTGTGTTACTGATGGTAGCCTTTGTTACGTTGGTCCCAGCTCTCTGCAAGTCATTCACTAGGTCCCCCTGTGTAGTACAGGGATTTTTGCTCACCGTTCTTGTGATCATTTTGACCCCACGGGGTGAGATCTTGCGTGGAGCCCCAGATCTAGGGAGATTGGTCTTGTATGTCTTCCATTTTCTAATTATTGCTCCCACAGTTGATTTCTTCACACCAAGCTGCTTGCCTATTGCAGATTCAGTCTTCCCAGCCTAGTGCAGGTCTACAAATTTGTTTCTGGTGTCCTTCCACAGCTCTTTGGTCTTCACCATAGTGGAGTTTGGAGTGTGACTGTTGAGGTTGTGGACAGGTGTCTTTTATACTGATAACAAGTTCAAACAGGTGCCATTAATACAGGTAATGAGTGGAGGACAGAGAAGCCTCTTAAAGAAGAAGATACAGGTCTGTGGGAGCCTGAAATCTTGCTTGTTTGTAGGTGACCAAATACCTTTTTTCCACCATAATTTGCAAACAAATTCTTTCAAAAATCAGACGATGTGATTGTCTGGATTTGTTTCCACATTTTGTCTCTCATAGTTAAGGTATACCTATGATGACAATTACAGGCCTCTCTCATCTTTTTAAGTGGGAGAACTTGCACAAGTTGTGGCTGACTAAATACTTTTTTGCCCCACTGTAAATACCATAGGGTTTTTTGTTTGTTTGTTTTTTTGTTTTGCCAAACAAATTATTGACATCCCTCTGAATCAGATCAATCATCTGGCATGATACATAAATAGGGAGGGTCCTGAAAAAAAAACAGAAGCATTGAATTTTTATCCTAAATATAAGGTTTAGAGGTGGGTGGATGACATGCACATCAGAATGTGTAAGTGCACCAAAACTCATGGCAGATTGTGTAAATAAGCCCTTAGTGTGTTGGTGCTTACTGCACATGTGAGCAGTTACATGCAAAGAGGGATGTATGATTGGCCAAATTTGCATCCAGTTTCTGTAGTTGCATGTATACAACTGCGGCTTCTATCAACCTGCCATTAAATTGTACAGGCTGCTGCTTGAGACTGTACACAGGCATCTGTGACTTTTGGTAGCAGAAATGTACTCCTTCCTGATGCTGTTTGGCTCTTTGCAGCTGCGTGAATAAGGCTAAATTCTACTTTCTTATTTTGATTTTTTGTTTTACTTTTTCAACCTTTGTTAACAGTTCTGTCAGAGGGCTTTTGGGAAATGTTAGATGTTGAACTTCTCAGTTAGAGAAAAAGATCTATGATACAGAGTTCTAAATGTCCTTCTCCTTTGCAGCCATACACTGAATAACACTGAATATGAAGGTGCACAATACAGAGCACTTCTGTGTTCATTTACAAACAGGAAGGATAGTAAAGTTGCAATTCATATGTTTTATTCCAGTTATGAGTGAAAACAGTAGTGCTCACTACTGAACACTCCTGTATCAGTAAACATGATTATTTATGCTCCCCTTAATCCAGAAAAAGTCTATCCACTCTGCTGTGCATTGACTACTACTAACAGATGGTGGGGAGAGATGAGAGGCTGGTACAGCAAGGATTGGAGTGCACACTGCACAGAGATGCTGGGGGGGGGGCTGGGAGGGAATCAGAGGGCACACTGAGGCTGGGGGATGGCAGTAGGGATCGATGAGCACATGGAGGAAACTAATGATTGCTAGTGCACAGCAGGAGGACATTTTCAAATTTTTATGGAATGGCTCTGATTAGTAACTTCTTAAAAGAAGACTGAAACCTCTATTTCTGGCCTTTGTCTATTCATGTAAAGAAGTTTTCCCATATGTGTACAGACATTTTGGCTGTATGGTCCTTTGTATGTGGACCTACCAGTTTTTGAATTAAATAGATACAATATAGAACAACGGGTTTCAAGTCTTTGCTGTCCCAATCCTCCTGGCCTGATCATTCATTCTCCTACAAATACTAAATCCTACTACATAAATTCTATTCACTCCCTCCCTTATTTATGTCTTAATGGGAACCATAACTGAATGTTACAGAAGATGATCCTGAGTGGTCTAAAATATTGGCATTATCCTATAAACTCTCAGCTTCTTTTATTGCCCAAGAATGTAATTACCTCATACTCACGCAATGGTATCTCTGTCCCTCAACTCTCCATAAATTTGATCCCACCATCCAGGGATGGTGGGGTCAAATGTGTTGGCTGCACATCTGTTGGCACTGTTTGCAGGCTCCTGGCATCATGCTACATATCTGGGGTACTTGCTCACACATTAACCCTTTTTGGGATAAAATCCTACAACTATTCTCTGATTTAGTGACACGCACCCAAACCTCCCCCAATTTACTGTGTTGTCTTTGTTGCCGGGTCCTAAAAACAGATCAAAAAGAGATTGATTAGACATTTTTTACCCGCGACTCGATCTATAGCCAGGTGCTGGCACCAAAGTGCCCTGCCTACCTTGGCCCCTTGAAATGAATCAGATTGAAAATTTAGAAAGTATGATAGCTCCGGATGAAGATAAATCAGACTTCCACAGTCTCAAGTGTACAGTCATTTCTGGTATTTCTCTAATTTCCATACTTTTACATTCTCTACAAATGCATCATGCCCTGCACTTTGGCTCTATGGGCCTTCTGGATGCATCTTAGTTAGTGTCTCATTTGACAATGACGCCTTTCCTTATGCATAGATCACTTGGGTTACATGCTTGGAATGTTGGAGGTATAATTAAAAGAACATTATATGCAATTGTCATATAAAGGCAAGCATCTTTTTGACAGTGAAATGCCCAAGCCTCTAGCTTCTGCCAGCTCACTCCCAAGTAGGAATTATTTTGATCAGAAAGAACTATTTCAACCGTTCCTGTTATTCCAGTTGCTTAAAGACATTCTATGTCTGCCTTCCTCCGCTGGTTGCAGAACTCATACCCATTATCCCTTACTTGAATAACAGAACTTATACTGGTTAGAATGATTTTGCTATTCAGTTTTTTGAGAAATTCTAAACATTAGTTTTTTTTCTGTCAGTCTGCAAGCCTTTTATTTTTCCTGTAGCTCCCATCCTTGACATTATTTTCAAGCACCCATTTTGATTGCAACTTCTACTCCAGTAGCACTCTTACCTATGAGTTGCATTTTCGGCTGCTTGTTTTGGGTTCAGTTCCAGCTACCTATTGCTATGAGCCCTCTGTCTTTAGGTGTTGCTTCTACATCTAGAGCTATTATTTATATTCTTAAATGTTTTCAACTGGGGATGAAAAGGAACACACCTGGATTTGGTTCAGGGAGGTTCGGTTAAACACATCAAAAGTTCAGATGTGGAATCTGAACATCAGGTCAAATCTGTTCCCCCCCCATATGAGTAAGATGTACCCCTACTAATTCACAAAAAGTAAGTTGTGACAAATCCTTTATTGCAAATAAATAAATAAAAATCCACCATTGTAAATCCAAAGAGACAGTTTTTGACAATTCCTTTATTTAAAGTCTTCTTTCCATTTTCTTCAGGTCTTCTTTCTTCTATCTTCCTTCGGTTTCTTCCTCCATCTTCTTCTTTCTCTGGTTCTTCCTCCAATCCTCTGCTTCTTGCTCCGGTGTTCTCCGGCATCTTCTTCCGCGGTGTCTTCTTCCCCGCTTCATTCTCTGGCCGCTCTGCATCCATGGGAGGCTCCCGCTGTGTGACGCTTCTCATCTTCTGACACTTCTTAAATAATGGAGGGCAGGGCCACCCGGTGACCCTGCCCCCTCTGATGCACAGGGACTTGATGGGGACTTCCCTATGGGTTACCCCATGACGTCAGAGGGCGGGGTCATGTGGTTACATAACGGGTGACCCTGCCCCCTCTGACATCACAGGGAAAGCTGTTGGGAAATCCCTGTCAAGTCCCCATGCGTCAGAGGGGGATGGGTCACTGGGTGGCCCTGCCCTGCATTATTTAAGAAGTTTCAGAAAACGAGAAGCGTCACACAGTGGGAGCCTCCCATGGATGTGGAGCGGCCCAAGAACGAAGCGGGGAAGAAGACGCAGCGGAGGAAGATGCCGGACAAGAGCACCGGAGCAAGAAGCAGAGGATCGGAGGAGGAAACAGAGAAAGAAGAAGATGGAGGAAGAAACAAAGGAAGATAGAAGAAAGAAGACCCGAAGAAGATGGAAAGAAGAAGACTTTAAATAAAGGAATTGTCGAAAATGGTCTCTTGTCATTTTTAACATTTTTGACACTTTTTTTGTGAAATGGTAGGGGTACTTTTGTACCCCATTACCATTTCACACAGGGGGGCGGGATCTGGGGGCTTACAGATTCCGATAAGCCCCCACGCCTGCAGACCCCCACAACCACCGGCCAAGGGTTGTGGGGATGAGGCCCTTGTCCTCATCAACATGGGGACAAGGTGCTTTGGGGGGCCGCTACCCCAAAGCACCCTCCCAATGTTGAGGGCATGTGGCCTGGTATGGTTCAGGAGGGGGGGCGCTCTCTCATCCCCCCTCTTTTCCTGCAGCCTGCCAGGTTGCGTGCTCGGATAAGGGTCTGGTATTCATTTTTGGGGGGACCCCACGCCATTTTTAAAAAATTTTTACATGGGGTTCCCCTTAAAATCCATACCAGACCCTTCAAGTCTGGTATGAAATTTAGGGGGACCCCCAAGCTATTTTTTTTTTAATTTTGGCGCGGGGTTCCCCTTAATATCCATACCAGACCTGAAGGGCCTGGTATGGAATTTAGGGGGACCCCCACGCCATTTTTGTTTTCATTTTGGTTCGGGGTTCCCCTGTGGGGAAATCCCATGCCGTTTTTATCAATGAACCGTTATGTGTATTGTCGGACCGACAATTCATTAATAGCCGTGAGTAGTTTTAAATGACTTTTTTCCTTTGAAATGTCATTTTGCTGTCAGACTGTTCTAAACACGGGAAACATGCGCCACTTTACAGGCATACTATAGACACCCCCCAGGTACAAAATTTTAAGGAATATTACACTTTTATTGTTTCACTTTAAGCATTATTAAAATCACTGCTCCCAAAAAAACGGCCATTTTTAAAACTTTTTTTGCATTGATCCATGTCCCCTGGGACAGGACCAGTTCCCCAAACACTTTTTATGACAATACAGTACCATGCATATAAGCCTTTAAAATTAGCACTTTTGATTTCTCCCATAGACTTTTAAAGGGTGTTCCGCGGCTTTCGAATTTGTCGCGAACACCCCAAATTGTTCGCTGTTCGGTGAACTGGCGAACAGCCGATGTTCGAGTCGAACATGAGTTTGACTCGAACTGGAAGCTCATCTCTAGTGATGACACTGATTGTTAGGGACTTGGATATGTTTGAAACAGTGATGTCCATAACAATTATTGACAGCAGGAAACTGTCATATATAATAGTGATAGTAATACTGCTTTATACCTGATGATCTGCAACGGCTGAAGGGGTAGCTGTTCCGGTGTTTATTCAAATGCCCAAACAACAAAGGTTTGGCCCAAACTTGGGTTCAGATGGAATCTTAAGCTCATCCCTGTTTCCAACAATGCGGATCCAAGATCCAGTCTTTTCTCTGATCCTTGGATAGCAATCCATGATCCTGGATTCTACCAATTTTTATTGGAATCAAAAATTCTCTCCATTCATCTGTTTTGGATTTTCACATTTGCTTACAATTGCCTTATGGAATTTATGTACTTATGTTATGGATCTCTTCTCCCTCCCATGGTAAGGAGATTACCTACTGAGCTTATAAACTCCTTATTATGTCCCTACCTCTTCTGTTTTCTTTCCCTACTTTTCAGGATATGATTTGTCACTTTTAAAGTATAAAGGCAACATTTTCTTTTTAGTTTTGAATACGGTGGAGAGGGATTGGAGTACCTGTCAGTTTTTGTTGATGTCTGTACCCTTGTTAGGGAGATTCACTCTCTATATTTGATACAGCAAAACAAATAGTCTTGCGCACAAAGGTGTTAGCCAGGCAGTCCAAAGTTCAGAGTGGACAATAGCTTTCGGCCTTTCTGCCCTCCAGACAAAAGCATAAAAAAGAGGGCATAGCAGCCTTGTGCATTATCCTTTGATACATTTATTAAGAAGAAAACATAATTAAAAACTACTCACAAAGATAGAGAGAAAATCACACTTGTAACAGTCTTTGGCTTGTGACAGTCCTTCTGAAGGCTAACCTTCAAAACGCGTCAGCCATTAGCGGTTCATACGTCCTCTCTTCAGGATCTGGAGACTGCTATCAGTACACGGACTGTCACAAACCAAAGACTGTTACAAGTGTGATTTTCTCTCTACCTTTGTGAGTAGTTTTTAATTATGTTTTCTTTTTAATAAATGTATCAAAGGATAATGCACAAGGCTGGTGCACCCTCTTTTTTCAGTTTTTTTTACTCTCTCTGTTTGTCCTGTATTCTATTATCATCGAAAGTGAAAGTAATGAAAATCCCAGACTTTTGGTTGTCTGCAAAACACTAATGCCCCGTACACATGGTCGGACTTTCCGACGGAAAATGTGCGATCGGAGCGTGTTGTCGGACATTCCAAACGTGTGTGGGCTCCATCGGACTTTTTCCATCAGAGTTTCTGACACACAAAGTTTGAGAGCAGGCTATAAAATTTTCCGACAACAAAATCCAATCGCGTCAATTCCGACCGTGTGTGGCCAATTCCGACGCACAAAGTGCCACGCATGCTCAGAACACATTCCGAGACGGAACAGCTCGGTCTGGTAAAATTAGCGTTCGGAATGGATATAGCACTTTCATCAGGCTGCAATGTTTTAAATAGTTGAATGCAGCGTACTCTCTTCTTCTTTATAATGCTAGAAGAATGAAGTAGTTTTGTTGCTGATAATGACACACACTTCTCACAAACTTCTTTCTTTATTATTTATCGTGATTTCATCAATATATTTGTATTTGTCACATCTGATTCAAAATTTTTTTTTTATTTTTTTTTTTTTTGGTTAGTATTTTTTTCAAGCCTGATCTTTTTTTTTAATTTTTTTTTTTAAACTTCAGAATATTTTTGGGTGTGTTTTGTGTGTCAAATTACCACAAAACCATTATTATCTTATATTATTTAATCTCAAGGAGATTGTTTGGTGTTGGTGTCTCTTGTTAATTTCACATTGTATTTTTGAAATGTACCTGCCTCCTCACAAACAAACTGTCCTTTTTGAAGGAAAACAAACATAAGTGAGTATAATTGAAATAAAAAACCTTTATTAAGGGCTCATAACCAAACAAAGAGGGAGGCAACGCTGGAGAAACAGCAGAAATTGGCGAAGCCTTTGGCCCCCAGGGCAGACATCAATTATTTCCAGGCAAAATTGGTGCCTGAGGAGTCCATATATAAGGGAGTGCAGTCTGGTCCAGAATTCCAAGAGATCCTGAACAGCTGCAGATGACATCTATGTCCCCAGGCTGTGGTCATACAAGAGCCTGCATCTTTTGTCAGACCAGACTGAACCCAGGCCATCACTCTCTGGTCTTCCTTCCACGCTTCCTTCCACGCTGTGTCTGTGGTGGTGGAGTTGTGGCAGGAGGAGGAGGAGGAGAATGGTCCAACTCACACAGGTGGGTTTTGTGTGTGATTTCGCCCCTCACCTCCTTAGTTAGTGTTTTGTAAAGAAGGTCCTCACACATGAGGCGTTGACCCTCCTGCACGCCCTGCAGTTTGGTGGCAGCCATGGAGGCAAAGGTCTTGTCAGGAGTGGGGAAGGCTCCGAGGGACGCAGAAGCCTCCTGAATCAGCCTGAGTGCTGAATCCTCCACGTTACTCCCCTTCCTAGGTCTTTTGTTTGGAAGGCGGAGGGGAGGGACCTGGGATTCTGTCAGGCTCCTACTGGGCCCAGCCTTCTCCTGGCTGCCACTTAGCTCCACCTCCTCCTGGCTGCCACTAACTCCTGCCTCCTCCTGGCTGCCACATTCCACAGCCTCCTCCTGTGTGCCACATTCCACAGCCTCCTCCTGGGTGAGGTCTTCCTGTGTATGAAAAAGGGACATAGTTTTAGTTTTTTCTTCATCAATCACACACAATTTTCACCTCATGACTGTTGCAAATTGAATGTTAACAAATATAACAGACTATCATTCTGAGCCCAACATTTTTCATTCTTGTCCCAATTTTTTGTGCCCACTACTGTCTATTGATATGGTAAACACTTTATGAAATCAGCAATTAGTGATCAATAATAACATCTAGTAAACATCATTTATTTATTGCCCAGAAATCTGTAGAACAATGCTATACCTGGCTCCAGCTGGGCTCCTCCACTTCTTCTTGGCTGGAAGTCCCAGGTTGGACATCGGAAGCCTCAGCTGGGGTGGAAGATAGGGTGGAAGGAAGAGTGGAAGGAAGAGTGGAGAGGGATTCCCTGACTTCAGTCTGGTCTGACAGAAATGCAGGTGGGTCCACCTCTTGAGACAGGGAAGACTCTTGTCCCGTCTCTGCCTCCCAGCCGAGCATGGCTGGAGATTTCTCTGGAAGGCCCAGACCGTTCAAATAGTTATATATCAAGGAGATAGTCCCTCTGTCCCTAGATGAGGGACCACATAAGTCCTTGAACGAGGTGGCTGTACTAGTTGCACTCAGGGAGTAATGGGAGCTGAAAAAATGTCTGATCTGCAGATATTTGTAAAATTCTGTTCTAGGGAGGGAGTGGGTGTTTTGTAGGGAAGAGAAAGAGCAGATTACCCGTCCTTTCATATTGAGTCCAGGGCAGGACTTTTTTTTCTCAGAGAAAAGGTGCAGGAACTCAACCATGCCCGCCACACACACATACCTGCCAAATGGCATCAAATAGTAGCTCTTCCCTCTGCATACAACCCCCTCCCTCCACTGCCCTCATCTTCTCCCCCCTTCTTAAAAGCTCCATCATCTGTCATATGTCTTACCTTTGTTGCAATATTAAGCTGAAGCACCTATCAGGCTGTAATATCTCCCAGCATACTATACTATACTACAGTCACTTGCAAGGGAGATCATGCAGTGGGAGCATCAACAACTGGTCACCAGGGAAAAAATGGAGACCACAGAGGGTGCGGCCTACCACACACCCTCTCCTGCCCATGACTGCACTGAACCCTGGGCACCTGTTCTGTATCTCCCTTGTCTCTGTACGGCACTCCGTGGGATCTGCGCGGGAGATCTGACCTGTGGGAGCTACTGGGAGATGAGCTATCACTTGTAAAATGCAGAAGCTGTACTTCAATGTTACCAAGTGATAGTGGTGAGCAGGGAGCAGAAGACCTGAGCCAGAGGTGGTGGAACTGAGTTCCCCCTAGTTCCTGCTGAAAAAAAGCTCTGGTCCAGGGTAATAAGGTCTTTCGAGATCCAAAGGGCAAAAGCACTTGGGGAGAGGAATGCCGAGTGGAATGCGGGGTCCCCAACCATAGGTGTAGAGATTGTCCCACCACTAAGTTTAGAGGGGATATATCTTTGGGGCAAATCGAGATAGCCCATAGTAACCCGGGTAGGAAATATGGAACTATGGAAGTCCGTTCAAAGCGGAGCCAAGGGATACAATTCGAGAGGGTGTACCATTGTGTCAATTGGACAAGTCTGGTGGAGAGGTAATATAGGCAAAGATTCAGTATTTCCAGCCCTTCCATGGCCCGCGATCTACAGTGGGGCAAAAAAGTATTTAGTCAGCCACAAATTGTGAAAGTTCTCCCACTTAAAGAGATGAGAGAGGCCTGTAATTGTCATCATAGGTATACCTCAACTATGAAAGACAAAATCTGGAAACAAATCCAGACAATCACATTGTCTGATTTTTGAAAAAAATATTGGCAAATTATGGTGGAAAATAAGTATTTTGTTAATATCAAACGTTCATCTCAATACTTTGTTATATATCCTTTGTTGGCAATGACAGAGGTCAAACATTTTCTGTAAGTCTTCACAAGGTTGTCACACACTGTTGCCGGTATGTTGGCCCATTCCTCCATGCAGATCTCGTCTAGAGCAGTGATGTTTTGGGGCTGTCGCTGGGCAACACGGACTTTCAACTCCCTTCAAAGGTTTTCTATGGGGTTGAGATATGGAGATTGGCTAGGCCACTCCAGGACCTTGAAATGCTTCTTACGAAGCCACTCCTTCGTTGCCCGGGCAGTGTGTTTGGGATCATTATCAGGCTGAAAGAACCAGCCATGTTTCATCTTCAATGCCCTTGCTGATAGGAGGAGGTTTGCACTCAAAATCTCACAATACATGGCCCCATTCATTCTTTCATGTACATGGATCAGTCGTCCTCGTTCCCTTTGCAGAAAAACAGCCGCAAAGCATGATGTTGCCACCCCCATGCTTCACAGTAGGTATGTTGTTCTTTGGTTGCAACTCAGCATTCTCTCTCCTCCAAACACGACGAGTTGTGTTTCTACCAAACAGTTCTACTTTACTTTCATCTGACCATATGACATTCTCCCAATCCTCTTCTGGATCATCCAAATGCTCTCTAGCAAACCTCAGACGGGCCCGGACATGTACTGGCTTAAGCAGGGGGACACGTCTGGCACTGCAGGATCTGAGTCCCTGGCGGCGTAGTGTGTTACTGATGGTAGCCTTTGTTACGTTGGTCCCAGCTCTCTGCAAGTCATTCACTAGGTCCCCCTGTGTAGTACAGGGATTTTTGCTCACCGTTCTTGTGATCATTTTGACCCCACGGGGTGAGATCTTGCGTGGAGCCCCAGATCTAGGGAGATTATCAGTGGTCTTGTATGTCTTCCATTTTCTAATTATTGCTCCCACAGTTGATTTCTTCACACCAAGCTGCTTGCCTATTGCAGATTCAGTCTTCCCAGCCTGGTGCAGGTCTACAAATTTGTTTCTGGTGTCCTTCCACAGCTCTTTGGTCTTCACCATAGTGGAGTTTGGAGTGTGACTGTTTGAGGTTGTGGACAGGTGTCTTTTATACTGATAACAAGTTCAAACAGGTGCCATTAATACAGGTAATGAGTGGAGGACAGAGAAGCCTCTTAAAGAAGAAGATACAGGTCTGTGGGAGCCCGAAATCTTGCTTGTTTGTAGGTGACCAAATACCTTTTTTCCACCATAATTTGCAAATAAATTCTTTCAAAAATCAGACGATGTGATTGTCTGGATTTGTTTCTCATAGTTTTTGTCTCTCATAGTTAAGGTATACCTATGATGACAATTACAGGCCTCTCTCATCTTTTTAAGTGGGAGAACTTGCACAAGTTGTGGCTGACTAAATACTTTTTTGCCCCACTGTAAATACCATAGGGTTTTTTGTTTGTTTGTTTTTTTGTTTTGCCAAACAAATTATTGACATCCCTCTGAATCAGATCAATCATCTGGCATGATACATAAATAGGGAGGGTCCTGAAAAAAAAACAGAAGCATTGAATTTTTATCCTAAATATAAGGTTTAGAGGTGGGTGGATGACATGCACATCAGAATGTGTAAGTGCACCAAAACTCATGGCAGCTTGTGTAAATAAGCCCTTAGTGTGTTGGTGCTTACTGCACATGTGAGCAGTTACATGCAAAGAGGGATATATGATTGGCCAAATTTGCATCCAGTTTCTGTAGTTGCATGTATACAACTGCGGCTTCTATCAACCTGCCATTAAATTGTACAGGCTGCTGCTTGAGACTGTACACAGGCATCTGTGACTTTTGGTAGCAGAAATGTACTCCTTCCTGATGCTGTTTGGCTCTTTGCAGCTGCGTGAATAAGGCTAAATTCTACTTTCTTATTTTGATTTTTTGTTTTACTTTTTCAACCTTTGTTAACAGTTCTGTCAGAGGGCTTTTGAGAAATGTTAGATGTTGAACTTCTCAGTTAGAGAAAAAGATCTATGATACAGAGTTCTAAATGTCCTTCTCCTTTGCAGCCATACACTGAATAACACTGAATATGAAGGTGCACAATACAGAGCACTTCTGTGTTCATTTACAAACAGGAAGGATAGTAAAGTTGCAATTCATATGTTTTATTCCAGTTATGAGTGAAAACAGTAGTGCTCACTACTGAACACTCCTGTATCAGTAAACATGATTATTTATGCTCCCCTTAATCCAGAAAAAGTCTATCCACTCTGCTGTGCATTGACTACTACTAACAGATGGTGGGGAGAGATGAGAGGCTGGTACAGCAAGGATTGGAGTGCACACTGCACAGAGATGCTGGGGGGGGGGGGGCTGGGAGGGAATCAGAGGACACACTGAGGCTGGGGGATGGCAGTAGGGATCGATGAGCACATGGAGGAAACTAATGATTGCCAGTGCACAGCAGGAGGACATTTTCAAATTTTTATGGAATGGCTCTGATTAGTAACTTCTTAAAAGAAGACTGAAACCTCTATTTCTGGCCTTTGTCTATTCATGTAAAGAAGTTTTCCCATATGTGTACAGACATTTTGGCTGTATGGTCCTTTGTATGTGGACCTACCAGTTTTTGAATTAAATAGATACAATATAGAACAACGGGTTTCAAGTCTTTGCTGTCCCAATCCTCCTGGCCTGATCATTCATTCTCCTACAAATACTAAATCCTACTACATAAATTCTATTCACTCCCTCCCTTATTTATGTCTTAATGGGAACCGTAACTGAATGTTACAGAAGATGATCCTGAGTGGTCTAAAATATTGGCATTATCCTATAAACTCTCAGCTTCTTTTGTTGCCCAAGAATGTAATTACCTCATACTCACGCAATGGTATCTCTGTCCCTCAACTCTCCATAAATTTGACCCCACCATCCAGGGATGGTGGGGTCAAATGTGTTGGCTGCACATCTGTTGGCACTGTTTGCAGGCTCCTGGCATCATGCTACATATCTGGGGTACTTGCTCACACATTAACCCTTTTTGGGATAAAATCCTACAACTATTCTCTGATTTAGTGACACGCACCCAAACCTCCCCCAATTTACTGTGTTGTCTTTGTTGCCGGGTCCTAAAAACAGATCAAAAAGAGATTGATTAGACATTTTTTACCCGCGACTCGATCTATAGCCAGGTGCTGGCACCAAAGTGCCCTGCCTACCTTGGCCCCTTGAAATGAATCAGATTGAAAATTTAGAAAGTATGATAGCTCCGGATGAAGATAAATCAGACTTCCACAGTCTCAAGTGTACAGTCATTTCTGGTATTTCTCTAATTTCCATACTTTTACATTCTCTACAAATGCATCATGCCCTGCACTTTGGCTCTATGGGCCTTCTGGATGCATCTTAGTTAGTGTCTCATTTGACAATGACGCCTTTCCTTATGCATAGATCACTTGGGTTACATGCTTGGAATGTTGGAGGTATAATTAAAAGAACATTATATGCAATTGTCATATAAAGGCAAGCATCTTTTTGACAGTGAAATGCCCAAGCCTCTAGCTTCTGCCAGCTCACTCCCAAGTAGGAATTATTTTGATCAGAAAGAACTATTTCAACCGTTCCTGTTATTCCAGTTGCTTAAAGACATTCTATGTCTGCCTTCCTCCGCTGGTTGCAGAACTCATACCCATTATCCCTTACTTGAATAACAGAACTTATACTGGTTAGAATGATTTTGCTATTCAGTTTTTTGAGAAATTCTAGACATTAGTTTTTTTTCTGTCAGTCTGCAAGCCTTTTATTTTTCCTGTAGCTCCCATCCTTGACATTATTTTCAAGCACCCATTTTGATTGCAACTTCTACTCCAGTAGCACTCTTACCTATGAGTTGCATTTTCGGCTGCTTGTTTTGGGTTCAGTTCCAGCTACCTATTGCTATGAGCCCTCTGTCTTTAGGTGTTGCTTCTAAATCTAGAGCTATTATTTATATTCTTAAATGTTTTCAACTGGGGATGAAAAGGAACACACCTGGATTTGGTTCAGGGAGGTTCGGTTAAACACATCAAAAGTTCAGATGTGGAATCTGAACATCAGGTCAAATCTGTTCCCCCCCCATATGAGTAAGATGTACCCCTACTAATTCACAAAAAGTAAGTTGTGACAAATCCTTTATTGCAAATAAATAAATAAAAATCCACCATTGTAAATCCAAAGAGACAGTTTTTGACAATTCCTTTATTTAAAGTCTTCTTTCCATTTTCTTCAGGTCTTCTTTCTTCTATCTTCCTTCGGTTTCTTCCTCCATCTTCTTCTTTCTCTGGTTCTTCCTCCAATCCTCTGCTTCTTGCTCCAGTGTTCTCCGGCATCTTCTTCCGCGGCGTCTTCTTCCTCGCTTCGTTCTCGGGCCGCTCTGCATCCATGGGAGGCTCCCGCTGTGTGACGCTTCTCGTCTTCTGACACTTCTTAAATAATGGAGGGCAGGGCCACCCGGTGACCCTGCCCCCTCTGATGCACAGGGACTTGATGGGGACTTCCCTATGGGTTACCCCATGACTTCAGAGGGCGGGGTCATGTGGTTACATAACGGGTGACCCTGCCCCCTCTGACATCACAGGGAAAGCCATTGGGAAATCCAATGGCTCCCCATGCGTCAGAGGGGGATGGGTCACTGGGTGGCCCTGCCCTGCATTATTTAAGAAGTTTCAGAAAACGAGAAGCGTCACACAGTGGGAGCCTCCCATGGATGTGGAGCGGCCCAAGAACGAAGCGGGGAAGAAGACGCAGCGGAGGAAGATGCCGGACAAGAGCACCGGAGCAAGAAGCAGAGGATCGGAGGAGGAAACAGAGAAAGAAGAAGATGGAGGAAGAAACAAAGGAAGATAGAAGAAAGAAGACCCGAAGAAGATGGAAAGAAGAAGACTTTAAATAAAGGAATTGTCGAAAATGGTCTCTTGTCATTTTTAACATTTTTGACACTTTTTTTGTGAAATGGTAGGGGTACTTTTGTACCCCATTACCATTTCACACAGGGGGGCGGGATCTGGGGGCTTACAGATTCCGATAAGCCCCCACGCCTGCAGACCCCCACAACCACCGGCCAAGGGTTGTGGGGATGAGGCCCTTGTCCTCATCAACATGGGGACAAGGTGCTTTGGGGGGCCGCTACCCCAAAGCACCCTCCCAATGTTGAGGGCATGTGGCCTGGTATGGTTCAGGAGGGGGGGGCGCTCTCTCATCCCCCCTCTTTTCCTGCAGCCTGCCAGGTTGCGTGCTCGGATAAGGGTCTGGTATTCATTTTTGGGGGGACCCCACGCCATTTTTAAAAAATTTTTACATGGGGTTCCCCTTAAAATCCATACCAGACCCTTCAAGTCTGGTATGAAATTTAGGGGGACCCCCAAGCTATTTTTTTTTAATTTTGGCGCGGGGTTCCCCTTAATATCCATACCAGACCTGAAGGGCCTGGTATGGAATTTAGGGGGACCCCCACGCCATTTTTGTTTTCATTTTGGTTCGGGGTTCCCCTGTGGGGAAATCCCATGCCGTTTTTATCAATGAACCGTTATGTGTATTGTCGGACCGACAATTCATTAATAGCCGTGAGTAGTTTTAAATGACTTTTCCTTTGAAATGTCATTTTGCTGTCAGACTGTTCTAAACACGGGAAACATGCGCCACTTTACAGGCATACTATAGACACCCCCCAGGTACAAAATTTTAAGGAATATTACACTTTTATTGTTTCACTTTAAGCATTATTAAAATCACTGCTCCCAAAAAAACGGCCATTTTTAAAACTTTTTCTGCATTGATCCATGTCCCCTGGGACAGGACCAGTTCCCCAAACACTTTTTATGACAATAGAGTACCATGCATATAAGCCTTTAAAATTAGCACTTTTGATTTCTCCCATAGACTTTTAAAGGGTGTTCCGCGGCTTTCGAATTTGTCGCGAACACCCCAAATTGTTCGCTGTTCGGTGAACTGGCGAACAGCCGATGTTCGAGTCGAGCATGAGTTTGACTCGAACTGGAAGCTCATCTCTAGTGATGACACTGATTGTTAGGGACTTGGATATGTTTGAAACAGTGATGTCCATAACAATTATTGACAGCAGGAAACTGTCATATATAATAGTGATAGTAATACTGCTTTATACCTGATGATCTGCAACGGCTGAAGGGGTAGCTGTTCCGGTGTTTATTCAAATGCCCAAACAACAAAGGTTTGGCCCAAACTTGGGTTCAGATGGAATCTTAAGCTCATCCCTGTTTCCAACAATGCGGATCCAAGATCCAGTCTTTTCTCTGATCCTTGGATAGCAATCCATGATCCTGGATTCTACCAATTTTTATTGGAATCAAAAATTCTCTCCATTCATCTGTTTTGGATTTTCACATTTGCTTACAATTGCCTTATGGAATTTATGTACTTATGTTATGGATCTCTTCTCCCTCCCATGGTAAGGAGATTACTTACTGAGCTTATAAACTCCTTATTATGTCCCTACCTCTTCTGTTTTCTTTCCCTACTTTTCAGGATATGATTTGTCACTTTTAAAGTATAAAGGCAACATTTTCTTTTTAGTTTTGAATACGGTGGAGAGGGATTGGAGTACCTGTCAGTTTTTGTTGATGTCTGTACCCTTGTTAGGGAAATTCACTCTCTATATTTGATACAGCAAAACAAATAGTCTTGCGCACAAAGGTGTTAGCCAGGCAGTCCAAAGTTCAGAGTGGGCAATAGCTTTCGGCCTTGCTGCCCTCCAGACAAAAGCATAAAAAAGAGGGCATAGCAGCCTTGTGCATTATCCTTTGATACATTTATTAAGAAGAAAACATAATTAAAAACTACTCACAAAGATAGAGAGAAAATCACACTTGTAACAGTCTTTGGCTTGTGGCAGTCCTTCTGAAGGCTAACCTTCAAAACGCGTCAGCCATTAGCGGTTCATACGTCCTCTCTTCAGGATCTGGAGACTGCTATCAGTACACGGACTGTCACAAACCAAAGACTGTTACAAGTGTGATTTTCTCTCTACCTTTGTGAGTAGTTTTTAATTATGTTTTCTTTTTAATAAATGTATCAAAGGATAATGCACAAGGCTGGTGCACCCTCTTTTTTCATTTTTTTTTACTCTCTCTGTTTGTCCTGTATTCTATTATCATCGAAAGTGAAAGTAATGAAAATCCCAGACTTTTGGTTGTCTGCAAAACACTAATGCCCCGTACACATGGTCGGACTTTCTGACGGAAAATGTGCGATCGGAGCGTGTTGTCGGACATTCCAAACGTGTGTGGGCCCCATCGGACTTTTTCCATCAGAGTTTCTGACACACAAAGTTTGAGAGCAGGCTATACTTGATTTGATTGTAGCCGTATTAGTGCAATTGTGACATAGCAGGCTATAAAATTTTCCGACAACAAAATCCAATCGCGTCAATTCCTACCGTGTGTGGCCAATTCCGACGCACAAAGTGCCACGCATGCTCAGAACACATTCCGAGACGGAACAGCTCGGTCTGGTAAAATTAGCGTTCGGAATGGATATAGCACTTTCATCAGGCTGCAATGTTTTAAATAGTTGAATGCAGCGTACTCTCTTCTTCTTTATAATGCTAGAAGAATGAAGTAGTTTTGTTGCTGATATTCACACACACTTCTCACAAACTTCTTTCTTTATTATTTATCGTGATTTCATCAATATATTTGTATTTGTCACATCTGATTCAAAATTTTTTTTTTATTTTTTATTTTTTTTTTGGTTAGTATTTTTTTCAAGCCTGATCTTTTTTTTTAATTTTTTTTTTAAACTTCAGAATATTTTTGGGTGTGTTTTGTGTGTCAAATTACCACAAAACCATTATTATCTTATATTATTTAATCTCAAGGAGATTGTTTGGTGTTGGTGTCTCTTGTTAATTTCACATTGTATTTTTGAAATGTACCTGCCTCCTCACAAACAAACTGTCCTTTTTGAAGGAAAACACACATAGGTGAGTATAATTGAAATAAAAAACCTTTATTAAGGGCTCATAACCAAACAAAGAGGGAGGCAACGCTGGAGAAACAGCAGAAATTGGCGAAGCCTTTGGCCCCCAGGGCAGACATCAATTATTTCCAGGCAAAATTGGTGCCTGAGGAGTCCATATATAAGGGAGTGCAGTCTGGTCCAGAATTCCAAGAGATCCTGAACAGCTGCAGATGACATCTATGTCCCCAGGCTGTGGTCATACAAGAGCCTGCATCTTTTGTCAGACCAGACTGAACCCAGGCCATCACTCTCTGGTCTTCCTTCCACGCTTCCTTCCACGCTGTGTCTGTGGTGGTGGAGTTGTGGCAGGAGGAGGAGGAGGAGAATGGTCCAACTCACACAGGTGGGTTTTGTGTGTGATTTCGCCCCTCACCTCCTTAGTTAGTGTTTTGTAAAGAAGGTCCTCACACATGAGGCGTTGACCCTCCTGCACGCCCTGCAGTTTGGTGGCAGCCATGGAGGCAAAGGTCTTGTCAGGAGTGGAGAAGGCTCCGAGGGACGCAGAAGCCTCCTGAATCAGCCTGAGTGCTGAATCCTCCACATTACTCCCCTTCCTAGGTCTTTTGTTTGGAAGGCGGAGGGGAGGGACCTGGGATTCTGTCAGGCTCCTACTGGGCCCAGCCTTCTCCTGGCTGCCACTTAGCTCCACCTCCTCCTGGCTGCCACTAACTCCCGCCTCCTCCTGGCTGCCACATTCCACAGCCTCCTCCTGTGTGCCACATTCCACAGCCTCCTCCTGGGTGAGGTCTTCCTGTGTATGAAAAAGGGACATAGTTTTAGTTTTTTCTTCATCAATCACACACAATTTTCACCTCATGACTGTTGCAAATTGAATGTTAACAAATATAACAGACTATCATTCTGAGCCCAACATTTTTCATTCTTGTCCCAATTTTTTGTGCCCACTACTGTCTATTGATATGGTAAACACTTTATGAAATCAGCAATTAGTGATCAATAATAACATCTAGTAAACATCATTTATTTATTGCCCAGAAATCTGTAGAACAATGCTATACCTGGCTCCAGCTGGGCTCCTCCACTTCTTCTTGGCTGGAAGTCCCAGGTTGGACATCGGAAGCCTCAGCTGGGGTGGAAGATAGGGTGGAAGGAAGAGTGGAAGGAAGAGTGGAGAGGGATTCCCTGACTTCAGTCTGGTCTGACAGAAATCGCAGTCTCTCATAGTACCACAGCCTGGGGACATAAATGTCATCTGCTGCAGCTCCAGATCTCTGGGAATCCGTGACCTTCTTGCGCTCCCTAAGATAAGTGCTCCTCAGGCCAATTTTGGCTTTTAAATAGGGGATGGTTGCCGTGGGGACCACCGGCTTCACCAACTCCAGCAGTTTTTCCAGCGCTGCCTGCCTCTTTTGTTTTTTATTATATTGGGGGTGTTTCACCTGCCACAAACAGGGCAGCTCCCTGTATTTGTCTATGAACAGGGGGAGGAAATTGTGGTCATTGAAGCCATACATTTTATCTGCAAGACACAAGACAAACCCTAATGTCAGGTGAAACTCTCCTAATCTTGTCACAATATAGGCCTCAATCTAGAAGCAGTATAGGCCCAAGTTTAAATCTTACCTTCGTTATCACGATCGGCGCCTCCGATACTCCTTCCTCCGCTCACAGATCGTACGTACTACGCACGCGTGTTAAGCTTTATATACACTGCGCATGCGTGAAACTCCGCCCGCCCCTGACGTTCTTTCTAGTCTATTCCCCACCCCTTCTCGTTCGGCGCAGTGGGGGAAGAGCACATGGCGGAGACACAGCAGGTGCGTGCTAATTACAGCCACGAGGAGGAGGAGGAAAGCCCGGAGCCAGAAACATCCCGATCCCGGAAGAGATTATTTAAGGCCTCAAATATGTCATTTGCGGAGATGTTGGAGATGGTGGACATCCTGAAGAGGGCCGACTATGATGGGAAGTATGGACCTTACCCCAACCCCAATGTCAGAAAGGCCAAGATAATAGCGAAAGTGGTCAAAAGTCTGCACCGGAATTTTGGGGTACGGCGATCCAAGGATCAGCTCAGGAAGTGGTGGTCGGACCTCAAATTCAGGGAGCACGATCAGTATAGAAGGATCAGAAGAGTGCTGCAAAAAAGTAAGTAGTTGTGCTGTGTTCCTATTCTTTATTTTTATTCTGTTCGTGCTGCTCCATGTGCTTTTCTTAACTGTTGTACAGTTTAAAATGGCAACTTTCATGTTCATGGGCACATTGTTCATTCGTATGAAACATTGTTTGTTCGGCCTAGAAAACACCATTGTTTTGGGCATATGCATTTGAATACATTTTTGCTAGCCTACTTCTCTTAAAATAATTGTGTTGTGTAGATGGGTTTGTAACTACAATGGAATGCAAACTAGATTCTGTGTAAGGAGAGGACACTCAGCAGCTGTTTACACATCTGGATGCTGGAGCACTAGTTTGGGATACACGAACACCCTTTTTATTAGGGGGCCCACACAGGTGCTCCATTGTATACTATAGGGGTGTCTCCATCTGTGAAGCTTGTACAAAACAGGTAAGTATTCAAGCTTGACAAAGGCCAAAAATATTTCTTCATCTTGGAACTCTGCCAAAATAGACAATTGTACCCCACTTCCAAGCAATGTTTCATATTCCTATTTCTGCCATGAATTATCTGTGTACTAAGTATACCAATTTTTTATTTACATAGGGGAAATAAGACTCGGAGGACACCACTTATCCGAGGAGACCACAGACCCCCCACCTAAGGAAGAAGGTGAAATCCCCCAAAGCCAACAGGAGGAGGAGGGAGACGTAATCGAAATAGTCACCACAACAAGTGATTGTCTGCGACCACAGGCTCAGGTAAGAGATGGATGCCGGCATATTTCTAATACATGGTGTGTTTTTGTTTCTATATTTTTAGGTGATCGTGATGCTGTGGATCCAGGTCATTTCACCAGTGAAAGTGCCCAGATCCTGATTGGGGAGATCATGGGGTGTAATAAGGACCTGGAAAACATCCAGAAAAACATCAATAATGTTCAAAACAATCATTAATGTTTTAGGGAGAGTTTAAAACACCTCCAAATACCAGACTTTTTTTTGTTTTTTGAATTAAAAAAATGTTTGCACCTTTTTTGACATATTCTCGAAAAGCCAAATTTTGAAGATGCACACAGTGTGTCAACATGTGCTATCTGCTATCATGGGAGATCAATGGACGCGTTTTGTGGGTGCAACCCCTTCCTCAATAATAAAGTAGCTGAGAGGAAGGGGTTGCACCCCCAAAACACATCCCTTGATCCCCCGTGATGGTAGCTAGCAAATGTTGACATTCTGCAGTTTGTGTGCATCTTCAAAATTTGGCTTTTCCAGGGACTTCACCCCATCTGAACACAATCTCAAACACAGTTTATAAATACTCATGTCTGATATTGCCTTCCATTTCTAACAAAGTTGAACTTTGTAAGTTCCAGATTTGTGTATTTTTTGTTGGTTTTATACATGCCTGTTTTACCTTAAATGGACATTTTTACTTTATTAATGTGACCCAAAAAATTGTTATACAACAAACATGTTGGTTTGTTTTAAAAAACCTTTTATAAATGCACATGTGATTGTGCTTGTATTAAAAAGATTGATAATCAAGAATGTGTGGATTCTTCTTTCAATGCTTCAAAACTTTTTTTTGTGGTAAAATTGGTGTTTTCTGTGACAATGGGGGTTATTTCCTAAGGGCAAATCCACTTTGCACTACAAGTGCAGTTTCAATGCAGTCTCAAGTGCACTTGTAGTGCAAAGTGGATTTTCCTTTAGTAAATAACACACAACAGTGCTTTCTAATGTTACACAATCACGCCATTTTCAGGACTACACACATTTCAGTCAGGGTCAGCTAAAAGAAACACAAGCAGTAATAAATGTCAGCAAATATTTTAGTAGGTAAACTAATTTTTTTATTTAAAAAAAGCTCAGACATTGACTGGCATATTGATGGCCCCCCTACCTGCAAAGTATTCAAGGTATCTTAGACGGACCTTGCGGGCACTCAGGGGGGGCAAGCCAGGACGGCCAGCCTCAAGCGCCATCAGGTTTGGTTCATTTACATGAATTCTGGCCTCAGGCCCCACTGAGGCAGCATAGTTGGCAGAATTTCGCCTTAAAAAGTTGTGGAGAACACAGCACGCCAGGATGATATGATTCAGTTTATACCCCGCCATGTGTATGGGTGTAAGAAATAGGCGGAACCGGCTGGCCATAATTCTCCACCACTCTTCTGGCTCTGGCCAGCCTGTAATTAAAAACCCTCTGGTTCGGGGTGATGGTCCTCATCGGGAATGGCTGCATAAGATGGTCCCCCAGCGCAAATGCTTCATCCGCAATGAAGACGAATGGGAGTCCTTCCACATTGTCTTCTGGAGGTGGCAAGTCCAAGCTGCCATTCTGGAGATGCCTGTAGAACTCCGTCTGGGCGATGACTCCACCATCTGACATCCGGCCATTCTTCCCCACGTCCACATACAGGAACTCATAAGTACCACCAAAAAACATCACAATACTATTGAACCCCTTATAATTATAATAGTATGACCCCGAGTTGGGTGGTGGGACGATGGACATGTTTCCCATCAATTGCCCCTCCGCAGTTAGGAAAGTCCCACCGCTGGGCAAAGTGGGAGGCCACAGTCTGCCATTCCTGTGAGTTGGAAGGAAACTGTGGAGTAAAACTAGAAATATAAATTAATCATTTTGCACATAAACATGGAAAGCAGATTAGACACAAACATTCTTGGCCAACATCAGTATAACATTTATTTTAGGGCGTATTTAAAGACAAAGGTATAAAGTCCACCTATCAGATTCCTCCCCCCTATGGGCCATTTTATAAATTTTATGGGGGGGGAGGGAGATGTATTGGACAGGTAACCCTCTCCACTTCATTGAGAGATGAGTGCATAAATAATGTGTATTACTTTGGCCAGCCCCTCCTTACTTTACACTATTGGCAGCCCACTGGACAGGTAAGAAGTGTCATAATACAAAGATATAAATACACACTGTACACACTGTACACATTTGAGCACATTTTTACATTCTGCTATTACCTATCAAGATAATAATAGGATACAAAAACTTTAAACAGTACCATTTGAAAGTATTCAGGCAGGCCCTTGCACTACATGCTTTGGGGAATTCATCCATAAATCTGACCACTAAAGAGGTGGGTATAGTGTGTATGGGTTTGGCAAAGTCAGCAGATAGAGGATTGGTATCAGCTAGCAGTTGGGGGGAGGGAGGGTTCAAAAAGATTTTGGGAGACCAAAAAAAAGCCTCTGGCATTCTGCCTGAATTTCAAGCACACATCACAATTTTCAACATTTTAGTAGGTATTTAGGGTAAAGCACTACTATGGATCTGACAAAATACATTGTTAAGTGACTACACGAGGTGAATATAGGGCCAGGAGAGCATGCTGGGGAGGTAAGTGAAGGCAAATATGTATGAAGGACAAAAAAAAATTACACAAAAATCTAGCATGCATGAGGACAAAGGGGACATTCACAGCATATTACATTCATGGTAATTAGGGAAAGAAATAAAATATATTAACAAACATTCTATACAATAAAATGTGATGTTAAAGGATAAAAATCTTACCTTAATATACTCTTTCTGCAGGACATGGATGATGGCAGAACAGGTCTCTGGGATAATGATCCCCAGAGCCTGGAGGGAGATGCCTGTCGAGAACTTGAGGTCCTGCAGGCTTCTCCCCGTCACCAAGTTCCCACAGGGTGGCGACTAGCCTCTGCTCCGGAGTGATGGCTTGCCTCATGCAGGTATCGTGCCTGCTAATATAAGGGCTCAGCAAAACCAACAAATGGTGAAATACAGGGTCCGTCATCCAGAGAAAGTTCCTCTAATCATCAGGATTATTCTCACGGATCTCACGGAGCAAAGGCATGTGACAGAACTGGTCACGCTGGAGCAACCAATTCTTGGTCCATTAACTCCTCCCCACCCTGTTCATGGACTGGGCTTGTGTCAAAGTAAGAACCCCAACACCAAGCCCCCACACAGCACAAACTCTACAAGGAGTATGTATGAGCAACATGGCTAGAAAACGGTCAGCTGCTCAGAACGAAGTAACAGAACGCACTGAAGAACAGCAAGGCCTGTGAAGAGTGACCTGAAAATCAGTAACGAACGAACAAGAACACAATGACAAGTCAAGGGTAACTCGCTGCACGCACTGAAGACCAGATATAAACCCACAAGCACAAACTGAACAGCAGAAAATGATCTGAAAACCATGAGTCTGAAAAAGCGTGAATCGTCTCTCACCAAACTTTTACTAACATGAGATTAGCAAAGGGAGTCCAAAGGGTGCTGTGCCTGGTTCTGAACTGCCCTTTTGTAGTCTCGTTGTATGTGGTGTACTTGACCTCGTTCTTGGCGATTGGAAATTCCGACAACTTTGTGCGACCGTGTGTATGCAAAACAAGTTTGAGCCAACATCCGTCGGAAAAAATCCAGGGATTTTGTTGTCGGAATGTCCGATCAATGTCCGATCGTGTGTACGGGGCATAAGAGTGGACATTGCACAATTGGAGCACAAGTTCTGGTGACCCTGGATTCGCTCACTTTGGAGGGATTTTCGCTCACTTCCTGTTTTGGTTATGGGACAGGAAATTAAAGGAAATCTCACCAATGGGACACAGATGGCAAAAAAAAAAAACTGACCGGGGTTATAGCCCTCCCTTACTCTGTCTAAAATGAAAAACATTTTGCTTCTAGTTACATTCTAAGTCCTTTTCCTTATTGTGGGATATATATGTGTATGTGTATGTGTGTGTGTGTGTTCATATGTATATATATATATATATAATTTTATTATTTGGTTATTTATTTATTTTTCCTTCACCAAGAAGCACAAGTGTTATGTGTTCTTTTCTCTTACTTGCTATTGATATAGGACTATGATCTTTTCATTGTGTTCTGTCCAACACTGTGGCTCTTGCTCATGTTTGCATCTCCAAGTAAAGGTTTCCCACTGCTCAATTGGACTTTGTACTTAATCCAAATTCTTTTCCTTGTAGTCCATTGAGGGACACAGGTCCAACCCCTCTTTTTTTTTTTTTGGGATGCAGAGCTAAACAATGGACTGAGTTAACCTTTTGTTTTGCCATTGTCCATACCTCCTAAAGGCTGCATAATGGGCCAGTTGTTTATGATTTCTACTTTTCCTGTTTCCCTCTAGAACTCCACCAAGGGAAAGGTTTTTGCAGCAAGTAAAAAAATCTAATTTGCGTAATGTTCAAAACCATTTAATCT
Source organism: Aquarana catesbeiana (assembly GCF_042186555.1). Taxonomy (NCBI): domain Eukaryota; kingdom Metazoa; phylum Chordata; class Amphibia; order Anura; family Ranidae; genus Aquarana; species Aquarana catesbeiana. The sequence continues at coordinate 649,393,554 of NC_133325.1, forward strand.
GCATAATCAGCCTATCCTTGGCCTATGCCCAAATGCCTACTGCTATCTCACATTTCAAATATAACTGAAGATAACAGGAAAAGTAAAACATAAAAAATAAAAACTTCTTTTCATATTAGTCAGGTGAATGCTGATGGGGTTTTGCTATCCATTACCATAAGATAAAACAGCTGCAAAAACTCAGAAAGGTTTACGAGCTAGGAAAATGTATATAAAATGTACTAGGCAGAATGTACAGGAAGAAAGCAGGAGAGGTAGTTAACCCTACTCTACCCACAATCTGTTTGATTGTGAGGTTGGTGGCTCTTAGTCTCAAAAGTCACTGCCAGATCTGGTCCACACTGACAACTGGGAATCAATCAGAGTGGTTTTTGATCTTGTGATCACTATGTCAGAAATTATATCTTGATCTGGCGCAGGCTTGGAAACTTCATTGACAAAAGAAGCCAACAAAAGGCACTACACACGCTACTGCAGTGTAAGGTTGACAGTGTTCTTCTGTTTAATAATATCTTGATTTTACTATTACATACATAGTTACATTGCTGGTAAGGTTGACAAAAAAGACATCAGTCCAAGTTCAACTTGTGTGGGTGTGGGTGTATGAGTGCATATGCATTTACAGTATGTCTCTACAATTTCCCATATCGCTATATATTGCATTTGTTATGATGCCCGTTCAAGAGTTTTTTGATAATATTAACACTCCCTGTTGACACCACTAGTTTTGGAAGGGAGTTCTAAATCCTTACCGCTCTAACAGTAAAGAATCCCCATGGTCAAACTGCCTCTCGTCCAACTTCATTGAGTAGCCTCGTGTCTTCTTAAGTCATCTGAGGCTGAATATTTTTTCCCTATGCTAAAATCCTATGTTAGTGTAGCACTAACTCTCAGTGGAGCTCCTGGTTTAAGCGGGCTTGTTACCTTCACTCTCCTGCCATCTGTTGTACCGGCACCGGGTCTAGGGTTCCGTTGAGTTTACCTCTGGACGATACACGCACCAACACTTGAATACGTTTTCAATGCTTTATTAAATGATTTACTAAGGAAGTAGCAGGAAAGAGGCAGAAGGGAAACCGCAGAAGAAACTCAAATATCTTCTTGTAAGATTCTTGACAAATGTCCTGGTAAAATTTGGATATTACAATAGAATGCGCTCCCCTTGTGGGACACACTCTTTGCTCGCCTGGATAGGCCTCTCTCACTTGCCTAGCAGCCAGTACGTAGCATGAATAAAAGTCTCCGCCACAGACTTGTTTGGGGTAAACCTGTACGATCTTCTGTCACAGGATGTATTGGTTTTCTGCAATGAACGTCAGTCACAGTGCTTGAACCTTTAAGCCAACCCGGCAACACTATGCTGTATAGTTACTTTTAGGATACGTCCTCCAACCGAGTCACCAGGCCCCTCTCCAGACCAGCACGCTGCGTGATCCTTCCATGACGGGTCCTTCCCTGGGATCTCCTCGGTTGTCCAGCTTCTTCCCTTCTGGATAGACAGCTCAGGACCATTCCTCGGCTGCTGTGGTAGGCCCCAGACAAGCTTCTGGGCCCACCCCTGCGCCACAGTGGCGTGGGCCTCCAGAACGGAGGAACACAAAATTGCTCTCTAACGCATACCTGTCGGCCAGGAGGGCCAGCGGGTGGCTGTAAAATGAACCCCACAATATGGCATCTGTCCCATAAATACCCTGGCCCAGAATGCAACTCGGAGGACCACCTCCACCGAGTTGTCTCCCCGGACAGAAGAGCATCCATACGCTTCGACATGCTGCCCTTCCAACACTGACCAGCGATAACAGCGACACCCACCGGTCAGTATGTGACTCGGTTAAATTGATGATAGGCAACTCCTATCCTCATATTGATTAGTGGTTCCAAATTAATAATAACTACTGCAGTAGGGAACAGACACAAAAGATACGCTCAACATCTTTCCAAATTACTGTTCTGCTTTATTATGACGCAATTGAAGGTTTTTATGCAAATGATTACGTAGGTATCACATTAATATTACAATTGTACATTTATGGTAACAAGGGGCGTTACATAGGCAGGCTAATTCTAATCAGGACTCGAAAGAATGTAAACATGTACTGAAAACATTATTAGTGCCGTGTGCACAGTGAGGGCAGTGTGCAATACATACAAAATACAATACAATTATATACAGAACTTACAAATTTCCATTACAGTCTCCCCTCTTTTGATCAATATTTTGATCACTAACCATACCTGCTATCACCTTTAACCTGGAACCTCCACACGCTTAGGTAGAGGTAGTCCTGGCCAAAGAGGCAAAAAAAACTCCATTGTGGAGAAAATAATAGCTGAGCAACTTTTTCATTACAAAATGACTTTTCATTGTGAAAAACAAATGATTGATAAGACATATTTACAGAGTACTGGCTGTACACTCCTGTGGCCAGAATGGCCTTCTAGCTGAATTGTGGACATGCTGACTTATCAGCATATGTAAACACAGACAATTCTACATAAAATGGAAGACGTACAAAAGACAAATATGACTTCAACATGGCTGAACTACTTTTCAAATATATATATCCCTTACAATTAAAGTAATTGAATCAAAAAGTACCCTAGACTGTGATCACAAGAGGGAAACAAATCAAACTCAGAGATTTCTTTAATTTAGTCATTTTTGCAGTGTCTGGTGTGGATCCAGGTGACTTTTTCTTCACGTTTTGCAAAAACTGTACATGAAATAGATGCTGTATTGAGTCTCCAAACATTTCCTTATATATATATGTCTCTTAACAATCCACAAGTCACCTGGCTTTAGTTTTAGATCCTTCCAAACTTTTAGGATCTGGAATTGGGGAGAAAACACATAAATGAGTTTGTCAAAAAACCTTAAAAGATCAGCAACATTCTCTGTGAGATCCGAATGGAAGACTTCAGCTGCTGAGACAAAATATAAGCAAGTGAGTAACACAGTCCCAAACCAAATCCCATAGGGAGAGAGTCCAACATCCCCCTTAGGGGCTTCATAAAATATAAGAAAACATTCAGGCAAAAGTTTTCTAGTTTCTTACTCTACTTTGTCCACTACATTGTAGACAGTGGGGGGTGTAAAAATAAAACCTCAAAACTTCTAGTAAGGACTCTCCTATAAAAAAATGATTTCCTCTGTTACTCTCTGTACTTTCTGGCACTCTGTACTTACAAACTACTTCTGATAACACTTTTTACTGTGGCCTTTGCAGTAGCATTTGCCACTGGACATCCAAAAAACATGTCCATACAGACAAAATGCATACTTGTAAGATCCTGACTTGGGCATCTGGATATATCTTTTTTGTAATCTCTGGGAGGGATGTTCAGCTTTTGGTAACACCTTTGGTAACAGGTAAAACAAGAAGTGGTATGTTATAAAAACAACTGTGGAGAACCCTGGCTCTATCCCACGCTCATTTACTAAGGCAGCCATAACTTCTTGTGACTGATGACACGGTCCATGTGTCAAGCTGGAGGGAAAAGAGTGGCTGGCAGACATAAATGATCACCTTTTCCAAAGTCCTGTTTCATAAGAAGTTGCCCCCTGTGGACCACTTGTTCTTCTCGTTCTGGGGTCCTTAAAGTTTAATTATTAATCCCAGCTATACTGGGCCAGAACTAGGGTGGAATCTGTGAGTTGCACAGACCCATCAAGTGTCCGGGGCTGTAATTGCAGCATCCTTAGTGCATCCTGGTCTGCTTCCATGTGTGAAAGTTAATATGGCTACCTCAGTAAGAACCTGGAAGGCTGAAAACAGCCGATCAAATTAACTTGGCATGCTTGGTTGGTTTATCTGCTGAAGTAAAAACAAACTTCTGGCCCTTTAAATGGAATCAAAAGCTCTCCATATCTCGACTATCTATATAAATATACACTCTTTTTATAGCTCACAGGCTTTACTAAAACATGGAGCTCTGCTTCTTGAGCTGGGGAAAAAGGATCCAATGACTTTGAAATACAGAGTATCCTTCTGGGTGATAAACTGCATACTCAAATCTACAAAAAATGTAATATCTGGGTCTTCAGGGAGTGTGTCCTGCACTGGGCTCACAGCAGCTGATTCCCACATCAATTTAACACACGTGTCTTCCTTTGTCTCCAGCCTCCTCCAATAGAGGCAATAAGGTGGCTGGATTCAAATGTACACATTTTTCATTGTTATATTTGTACATAAACAAACTCATATTTTAAACCTTTCATTAGACAAACATTTAGTTAGCTGTATATTTGCTGCACAGAATGTCGGACCATTAAAAATTAAATGTTTGACCAAAACAATATCTAACTTTGTCTAATAGCACCTTTGCATAAAAGCTGCAGCTCTGATATATCGGGATGAACCCTTCATTACTGGGTCCAGCTTCCATAAATATATTACAATGGCTTGTTTTCTATCACGCTGTTTGTGTAAGAACTCCAGTTTCATATTTCAAAAGACAACTTCTTCCTGGCAATATTATAATAAATGATAACAATACCCTGCGGTCATGCAGAGATGCCCATAAATCCAAAATATTCTTCTGCTTATACCACTGTACTTACAAGGAAAAGGGGCACATCATTTCACAATCCACACATTCTGCTTTGGATTTCAAAAATAAAAATAAATAAAACAAAAGGATCAACAATCTATATGATGGACCAGAAAGCATCAAAAACTATAAAACAACTGGCTGCAGGTGGCATCTATCCTAACAGGGTGTGTGGACTTGATGTGATGGGTCTGTTATATTTACATTCTATTTATTATAACTCTCACATCATGGACCGCACATCAAGTTGTTATCAAAAACCTTAAAATTTCATTTTTGTAGAAGAACTTCTTATGTATTCCATCCATCTTGGCTTTGTTAAATATTATGGCAGCTTTATTCAAAATAAAAACCTCATCTTAATCTTTTTTTTCTCTCAATAAGGGCTTATTGTATAAATGTAAAATTACAAAATTGTTATCTTAATCTAAACTAATCTCATTCATTACAAATTTCCCCATTAACCTGAATTTCATTTCCAACCAAAGGTTGTCTAAACCAGTTTCAATATATCTATATAATTGTTAAACTCATATTAGAAATGAATACTCATTATTACTTAATTTTACTTAATTTCCCTTTTTTAAATGCACTGTTTCCACTATCAAAGGATATTCAATTTGTGCAATACACGGTTAAATGTAACCTTCATTTTACCATGTTTGGAAAACAGATTCAAAATAATTGTGATCACATTGTTTACCATTAGATTCGTTAACCTGGCACATTTTGTTATAAATGTTTTGTCATGGTGTCCTTCCAGCTTATCACTAACCTCATCCCAGCCTCATCCCAGCCACATTTCTTTCATGAGAGCACAAAGGAGGGGGTCACATCTGCGTACATGACACACACAAGCAATAGAACTAAAGGTCCCAGCATTCGCACACGCATACACCAATATCTCTCTCACTTTCTTTTAACTTTCATTAATATTTTCCTGTCTAAATTCTACTTTCTTTATTTTGTTCAGATATCTTTTATATCTAGCTTCTATGATCAGACGGGCAGCCAGAGTGCTCATCCCATCTTCCCTCTCTGACAACATATAAAGTATTCTGTTTTAATTCTCATTTCTCTGTTTCTGACTTTTAATAGTTGTAGTGCCTGACCCCAAATTCATCCCACAACTTAACATGAAAATGTCCCTTTTCTGTCAAGTGTTAATGTCACCCTTGATCCATCCTGCTCACATAGATAGCTGTTTCTTTAGCTATTTACTCTGCATTATTCTTGGTCCCTGTGGACCTTGGTAACCCAGTTACCCATTGTGGATCCATGTCCACTCTAACCATTAATCTAGGGGCTCAGTATAGGCGGAACCGCACCTTTGGTTCATATATAGCGCTCCTCTTGCGCTGGGCATTTTTGAGGGTCTCTTACCCTTCATTCCCTTACTTAATTCAATGCCCATAATGACTGGCCAGTCTTCTCTCTTCTCTACGTGTGCCTATACCCTCTTGCCTCTAAACTACTTTATCTAGCAGATTTACTACATATACATGTGAACAGCACTATTCTTCCCTTTCTTATCTATAACACTCCAATGGACAATAGACAGGGACAACATAACATATAACCACCAATCAATACAGTTCGATTAAGGGGAGAAAAATAGGTACCTGCTGGATGAGATTAGGCAGGAAACTAGAAGGTTAGCTACGAGACCGCTCTCGTGGCTTGGTCGCGTGAATGCGGTTAAGATGATACTGACCCCTAAGATACTTTTTAAATTCCAGATGCTCCCCATCCCACTTCCTCTGTATTACTTTGGAGCCTTAAGGAGACTGGTGGCGAGTTTTGTCTGGGGGGGCAAAAAACCACGTATTTCTTACGTGGTTTTGAGTAGGGGGAAAAAAAAGGGGGGGCTGGCCCTACCGGACTTTTATAGATATTACATATCAATCACAATATCACGGGTTATTGAATGGTCCAAAAAGGATACTGAAAAAAGATGGGTCAGATTAGAACACTACATGAGTAACACTGATTTACGTAGGAAAGTATGGAATCCACCAAAATATCGAGCACTGGGCACTAACACAGCGGTTTTGACACAAAACACTCTTAAATGTTGGGATTTGGTACACACACAGAATAAGTGGACATTTAACTCACCTTTAATTTACATGAAAGATAATCCTTTTTTTGAGCCAGGGACGAGGGAGGTGGGGGGGAATTGGTTAAAAGACGAAGGTATCCAACTTAAAAACTTCCTTAGTAACAATGGAAGCTTACGCACATTCTCCGAGTTAAAGGCAGACTCGGGGATTGGGGTTCTGGACGTGTGGAGGTACCTTCAGCTCTCGCACTTCACTGAAAAGCTCCCAGGGCCACTTAGGGGTGAAGGGGAATACAGACCACTCGAGCAGCTCTGTGAGAGGGAGCAGCCGCGTGGGACTATCTCACAAATCTATAGGATCTTGGGCACGAGACTGGAGCTGGAGGTGCCCCCGTACATCAGAAAGTGGGAACGGGAATTAGGTTCACAATGTGGTGAAGTCACCCTAGAGAAGATTTTGAAATTGGTACATTTGGCAGCACAGGATTCCAGGAGAATGGAAACTCACTATAAATGTTTGGCAAGATGGTACGCCACCCCAGACAGACTCGCCAAAATGGACAACACCAAATCCAACTTATGTTGGAGGGGCTGCACCTCTATAGGTTCGATGGCCCACATGTGGTGGGAATGCCACGTTATTAAAACTTTTTGGGGAAAAATCATAAGTTTGATCAAGGTAATTACAGGAGAGGTTATCCCGATAGATCCATGGGTATGCCTTTTTCACGGCACGTCAAAGACGGTGAGGAGTTATCGCTCCTCTATGGTAGCCATACTGCTGGATGCGGCTAAAAAGCAGATAGCAACAAAATGGCTAGACCCGGCTGCACCAAATATCCGGGACTGGCTACTTAGCGTTAACGAGGTGTACAACGTTGAAATTATAGATAGCAGAGGAATTGTCCCTGGGGAGGGAGAGGTAGGAGAAGGTAAATGGGAGGGATGGCAAAGGTATAAAAAGACTTGGAGTTTTGCCGAGCAATTTATAGATAGTACTTAGGGGGCCGGCGAAGTGGACAGTGACATGAGTCCATCAATGTATTAGCAGCTGTCCTCTAGATCCTCCTGCAGGAACAGGGGTGGGCGGGATTGGGGGTTTTTGGGTGGGTAGGATGAACTCTGTTAATGAATTTATTATCTTTTTCTCTTTTTGTATTTGGTTGAGTTCGGTTTTTTATGGAGAAACAGTAAATAAAGTATTTAAAAGAAGAAGGGAGAAGGGAAAAAAAGAAAAGAAAAAAAGAAGCTACACATGATGTGAAAATCAAAAGAGACAGAATTGACACTGATAAAGTGGAGGAAGTCTCTAATGGAATCACTGAGGTGGCAGAAAAAAAAAAAAAAAAAAAAAAAAGAAAAATAGGTACCCTTTGTCCCGAAAATGCCTTACCGATCAAGGAAGTCTGATAACTCAAATGTAAGCAAAAGGCTTACCTCAGCCGGCTGATTATCAGAAATTCCCGGATCGTCTCAAGCTCCTCGTTTCGGATACTCAGGGTCACCTGGAATCCCCTCCTAAGGCAAAGCTCGCCATGCTGACTCGGTTAAATTGATGATAGGCAACTCCTATCCTCATATTGATTAGTGGTTCCAAATTAATAATAACTACTGCAGTAGGGAACAGACACAAAAGATACGCTCAGCATCTTTCCAAATTACTGTTCTGCTTTATTATGACGCAATTGAAGGTTTTTATGCACATGATTACGTAGGTATCACATTAATATTACAATTGTACATTTATGGTAACAAGGGGCGTTACATAGGCAGGCTAATTCTAATCAGGACTCGAAAGAATGTAAACATGTACTGAAAACATTATTAGTGCCGTGTGCACAGTGAGGGCAGTGTGCAATACATACAAAATACAATACAATTATATACAGAACTTACAAATTTCCATTACAGTATGGAAACACACACAACATCAGCCAAGCTGGAACAGAGGCAAACCTAACCTATTTAACAAACAAATTACTAAATTTACCTAACATATGGTAGATCGCAAATCTACCAGCGCTACATACTACCCCCACTACAGTAGACGTTGTCCCCAACGTCTGTCCAAAAACAGTAACAGTAACTCCCAAGCCTTGGATAGACAAAGAGAGAGGAAAAGACAGTGGAAAGATATTATAAGACTTACATCTATAAAACATTATGTTCACATCCGCAAACAAAACCATCCTATGATTGTACACAGCCTTACTATCTATCTAGCTGAAAAGCCTCCCAGCTTGATAGGAGATCCAATAATTCCCGAAAAGGAAAACTTATTAAACACACACATATATAAACTGTACAATATTAGGAGCAAAGCCTCATTTTTAGAGAAAATTAGCCTCTCTTCCTTTTATCCATATCGGAATAAACTTAAGGAGTCCCTGTACTATGATCTCTTCAAATAAAGAAAAAAAAAATCCGGCTAGCAAAAAGAAGTCCTTGGATTTAAAACACTGAGCAGAATATGTAAATCTTGACCACGCAGATTTCTTTACACTGACACTAACTAGCTAACTACTTGCAAAGTTCTTTTGTCCAGAATTACCAATAAAACCGGGGATATGGCAATGTCAGTGGTTTTCCCGTTTTATCCACGGTGGTAATGAAATAGACAACATCATCTTTTCCGGGCCTGCAGATAACCACTTTGTCAGCATAGATGTGCCGACCGAAGTTCCAGTGCATGAAACATCCACTAAAACGTTCATCTATCTTAACAGAACATCCAGTCTTTCGGAAAGGCTTAGGCACAGACAAATAGTCCCAAACAGCTTCACTGTACTAAAGTTCCCGATTAGTTTCAATCACCTGCATTATATCCTGGGGCACATAGGGGAACTCCAAACCATACTCGGCAGCTACACGCTTGTTTAACATCCTCTGCAAACGTGCAAGTTTGGGCAAAGATCTGTCTCTCCCCATACCAGGCGGTACACAAGAATCCAATGATTTGCTCACCATAGACCCAGCCGGTGTCTGTAGTGAACTAGCAACTTTTGGCAAAGTCCCGGTAACAGTACTGTGTGGCTCCACACAGGGTGACGTCTTCCCAGAACTCAGGGCTGTTCATTCAGGGAAAGTTAATAGCAGAGGCAACATCTTCACCTTGTGACCATAACAGCTCTTGTGACATAGTCTCAAATAGGTCATCATCTCCGGAAAGATCCAACATGGATTCTAATTCCGAGTCTCCCAACTCTTCTGCTGGTAGATATTTACTCACAGTCCCAGATACATTCCCCATCAGTGGCTTACCCGTTCCTGACGTGGACTTTGGTAGCTCCGGTTCAGGTAACCTCTGGGGTAGGCCTCGACCACGGCCACAGGAAGCCTTCACATATCCCACCTTCCTTTGAGTAGGTGCAACAGGAGTAGGTGTAGTGGATGCAGAAATCAAAATAATGTCCCCTGATGAGATGACAGCAGCAGTGTCTCTTTCCGGAACATTATCAGCAACAACAGGCAAAGTGGTGGCCTGTCGCTCTCTCTCTGTAGCGGTAGCAGCTTCTACTGTGGCGATACCTGTTGCCCAATCTATCCGATAAGCATGGGGTGACGTGGTAGGTTGCTCCACCACAAACAAGTTCTCTTCACATTGCGGACATCGGCCAAACGGACAGAGATGTACGGCCAATCCTTCACATCGGTGGCAGATCATACCCAGTCCCTCAATATATCCTGAGGTATACAGGACAAACCTCCCCTGCAGCTTCAAACGAACTCCAGTATCTGTAAGCAGGGTTCCAGATAGCACAGCATTCATCACGGTGCTTGTAGGGAACATTCTCGGTCCCATGATTGGCTGCATCGCCAGAAAAGACATGGCCACACTCTGATCTTCTCAGCACGATCACGAGGCCTTTCCTCTCCTCTGGCGCCAAACACATACACGCGTCCCACGCGGTAACAAGTAGGGTAGGCTCCTCCCACTTGTTCTTCTGGTCACGTAGTTCCCGGGCCTTCACTGGCGCCCGCCGTCTACGCATTCAGAAATAAAGTCCTGCAGTTTAACCTTTTCTCTTCCTGAAGAATTTTTTTCAAAGTCCAGCTCTCTCCGTAAACTCCCGGTAAAACACTTCTCTGGGTTGCGAGAATTGACGGTCAACAAATCCCGGACAAGCTCCCACATGTAGCACTAACTCTCGGTGGAGCTGCTGGTTTAAGCGGGCTTGTTACCTTCACTCTCCTTCCCTCTGTTTTACCCTGTGCCGCAGTGGCGTGGGCCTCCAGAACGGAGGACCACGAGATTGCTCTCTAACGCATACCTGTCGGCCAGGAGGTCCAGCGGGTGGCTGTAAAACGAACCCCACAATATGGTGTCTGTCCCATAAATACCCTCGCCCAGAATGCAACTCGGAGGACCACCTCCTCCGAGTTGTCTCCGGGACAGAAGAGCATCCATACGCTTCGACACGCTGCCCTTTCAACACTGACCAGTGATAACAGCGACACCCACCGGTCAGTATGGAAACACACACAACGTCAGCCAAGCTGGGACAGAGGCAAACCTAACCTATTTAACGAACAAGTTACTAAATTTACCTAACATATGGTAGATCGCAAATCTACCAGCTCTACATTAGAATCACCAGTTAGATATTTATGTATTGCAATTAGATCTCCTCTTAAGGGAGAATAAGTTCAATGTATGTAGACATTCTTCATAACGAAGGTCATCCAGTCACCTTCATCAGCTTTGTTGTCCTTCTTTGGATTCCCTCCAGTTTCACTAATTCCCTCCTGAGGACTGGAGAGAACTGTCTGGCATAATCAAGATCTGGCTGTACCAGAGTTTTGTACAGTGGTAGAATTATAGTCTTAACTCCTAAGTAAATACACGTTTTTATTGCATGATAAGAGTCTTGCTTGCTGCAGGTTGGCATTGCATGTTATTGCTAAGCCTGTGGTCTACTAGGATCCTCAGATCCTTTTCCATTCTAAATTCCTGCAGAGGTTCTTCCCCTAGCACATAGCTTGCATTCATATTTTTAGTTCCCAAGTAAATTACTCTACGTTTATCAATATTGTACCTTATTTGCCATGCAGTTGCCCACCCCTTTATTTTACTGAGGTCTTCCTGCAGGGTTGCTATATTCTGTTGTGAGGTTATTACAAACACTGAGATTTGAACTATATGTACAGGTTAAACAGAACTGGTCCCAGGACAGAGCCCTGAGACACCCTGCTCATAATTTCAGACCATTCAGAAGTTATTTATCACCACCCTCTAGACATGCTCCTTTAACCGCATGTCAACCAGCCGCCACAGTTATACTGCGGCAACATGGCTCGGCTGCGCAAATCGCCGTCATGGTATGTTGGTACCATAGACGGCGACTAGGGGGCGCATGCGCGTGCCCCCCGCTCACCCCCCAAGCCGATGCGAGTGCCTGGTGGTCTCGATCACTGCCGGCCTCCCGCGATTGCTCGGGGCACACAGAGAACCCGGAACTGTGTGTGTAAACAGTTTCGGGTTCTCTGAGGGGAGAACTGACAGATTGTCTGTTCATACAGAATATGAACAGATGATCTGTTAGTTTCCCTGCACAGTCCACATCCCCCTTCAGTTAGAACACTTCCTAGAACACACATTAACCCCTTCACTGCCCCCTAGTGTTAACCCCTGCACTGCCAGTGACATTTTTACAGTAATTAATTCCTTTTTTAATTGCACTGATCGCTGTATTAATGCCAATGGTCCCAAAAATGTGTCAAAATTGTTCGACGTGTCCGCCATAATGTCGCAGTCATGATAAAAATTGCTGATCACCGCCATTACTAGTAAAAAAAAAAAATATTAATAAAAATGCCATAAAACTATCTCCTATTTTGTAGATGCTATAACTTTTGCGCAAACCAATCAATGTACGTTTATTGTGATTTTTTTTACCAAAAATATATAGAAGAATACGTATCAGCCTAAACTGAGGAAAAAAAATGTTTTTTTATATATTTTTTGGGGATATTTATTATAGCAAAAAGTAAAAAAATTATGTGTTTTTTTCAAAATTGTTGCTTTTTTTTGTTTATAGCGCAAAAAATAAAAACCGCAGAGGTGATCAAATACCACCAATGACTTTTCATTGGGGTACAACCTGTATGCTAAAGACTGTTTTAACCTAAATTAAAGAGGGTCTGCTGTGCTGGGGGAGAGATTTATGGGTAGGCTGGAGGAGTATTTAAACTAGGATTGAACTAGGGTGAATTTGATTATAGTGGGGCAGATAGGTCAGGCCCATTGGTGGGTGGAATTGGGAAAGATGGAGGGAGGGCTATGGCAGGTGATATGAAGGTTCCCATGTTACAAACGACCATTGGAAATTGTACTATTTGTACTAAAGTGAAAAATATATAAAATAAGTGTGCAAAATGTGACAATGATTTAAAGTGTTTGTTCACCAATGCCAGAAGTCTGACAATCAAAATAGGTGAGTTGGAAGCTTTGGTGCACGCGGAAAACTATGATTTAATTGGTATTGTTGAATATTGGCTTCATTGTTCACATGACTGGATTATTATTATTCCTGGCTATGCTCTTTCAGAAAGACAGGGTAAAACGGAGGGGTGGTGATGTCTGTCTCTATGTGAGAAGTGATCTCAAAGTGAGTGTGAAAGAGGACCTAGTTGATTGAGAGTGTGATGAGATTGAAGCATTATGGGTGGAACTGTACATGGGTGTGCGTACTACAAAGGTTATCATTGAAATTTGTTATAGATCTCTCAATGTTAATGAGGAGGTGGAGATTCAGCTCTTTGCACAGACAGAAAGGGCTGCAAGGGCTGGGACAGTGATAATGGGGGATTTTAGCTACCCAGAAATTGACTAGAGTATTGGCACTGCTGGGACAGTTAAGAGCATAAATTTATAATGTTATGGTCCAGTTTATTAGGGCCTCGACTCGGAATGACATTCTGTTGGACCTGGTAATCTCAAACCCTGCAGAGCTTTTTACTAATGTTCATATAAAACATCTGGGTAGCACTGACCATAACATGATTTCATTTAATGTTAGCTGTAAGCAACAAGCTCATACTGGAAATATAAATACACCTGACTTTATGAGAGCAAATTTTCCAAGGATGAGGGCTGCTCTCCAAGTCTTAGACTGGGATGGAATATTGGCATCGATGAAAACAGAGAAATTGGAATTCTTCCAATAGACTATATGCGAACTCACTGCAAAGTATATTTCCATAGACAATAAGTTTAAAAGGCTAAAAAAAAACTATGTGGCAAACAACTAAAGTTAAAGCTATAAATAATAAGAAAAGAGCTTTTAAAAATATAAAAATGAAGGAACACTATAGTCATTTAAATGTCACAAAGAATATAACAGAATATGTAAAAAGGAATTTAAGGATGCAAAAATTAAAAAACAAACAAGAGATTGGAAAAGATAGTAGGATAAACCCCCAAAAATTCTTCAAATATATTAATAGTTAAAAGGTCAGGTCTAAGCATGCAGGCCCTGTACAAAATAATCGAGAGTGGGTGACTGGGGACAAAGCGTAGGCAAGTTTATTAAATACTTTTTTCAGCTCTATGTATACAAAGGAGTATGGGGGAGCTCACATTCGAGTGGCGCATCACGGCCCATAATTCACTGCGGCATAACAGTGCATTGCTGGCTGATGATTGGCCAATCACAGCGCTGTGTGTACAGAGAGCCGTAATTGGCCAAAGCCAGGGTGGCTTTGTCCAATTATGGCTCAGGGGGTTTAGTACATGCCCCACACTATATAAGGCCGCCTGCATGGCAGCCTTGTGTAGTGTGTAGGCATGAGCTTCGAGTTTGAGTCGAACTCATGTTTGACCCGAACATCGGCTGTTCACCAGTTTGCCGAACAGCGAACAATTTGGGGTGTTCGCGTCAAATTCGAAAGCCGTGGAACACCCTTTAAAAGTCTATGGGAGAAATCAAAAGTGCTAATTGTAAAGGCTTATATGCAAGTTATTGTCATAAAAAGTGTTTGGGGAACTGGGTCCTGCCCCAGGGGACATGGATCAATGCAAAAAAAGTTTTAAAAACTTTTTGGTGACATGGGGGTCCCGAATTCCGAAAGATCCCATGGTTCCCATATTTTATTAAATTGGGGAATACAGTCATGTACCGAGGCTGTCAAAAACTCCATTGTCCGAATCTCAGCCACCAAGTGTAGAAATCTGGACCATGGAGGAGGTGTATTGGATAACCAGAATAATGGGATAGGCCTCCTGGCAGCTTGGGTCTACCCCTAAAGGAGGTAGACCCAACAGATAGTTCAAAGAATCCAACAGAAGGGACACCCCAGTCACCTTATATATAAGAAAATGTACATCGTACCAAAAGGTTTGAATCAAGGAACACTGCCAGAAGATGTGGAACAGTGAGCCTATATCAGTTCCACATTGCCAACAAAGCTGCAAAACTAATGGATCATACTTATGAATAACATCAGGAGTTCTGTACCAAAACATGAGAATGTTAATGGTTGTCTCCCTCTGAGTGACACACTTGGAAGATCTAAATGTAGAGGACCAAATCCTATCCCACATCTGTATTGTGACAGGACGGCCCACTAAATGAGACCACCTGCGTATGTAATGGTGCAATGTCTCTGTGATTGAAAATGACTCATGCAATTGATGAGGGCCTTGAGCACAAAAGTATTCAAAAGTAGTTGGTTTGTTTAGAGTCAGGGATGGCGATTCAGAGTGCAAGAAGTGTCTAACCTGTAAGTAAAAGTGGAAGAGTTG
Organism: Aquarana catesbeiana; assembly: GCF_042186555.1. Classification (NCBI taxonomy): domain Eukaryota; kingdom Metazoa; phylum Chordata; class Amphibia; order Anura; family Ranidae; genus Aquarana; species Aquarana catesbeiana. The sequence goes on from NC_133325.1 coordinate 649,408,910, forward strand.
TGGTGGTAAATCAAATTTCTCACTTAAAGTGTTAAAGGTATGTAGCTTCCTTGTTATGGGATAAACCAGGTTCCGGAGCTGAAAGAGATGAACATTTACCCATGGAAAAATCCTGCCTAGGGACATACTATCTTGAATGAGAGGATTAAATAATACATTTACAAGAGGAGAGCAGGGGGACATAAGGGGATAGCGTTTGAGGCAATTACGCCAAATGGTTAAAGTTAGTGTCATTGGGCCAGTACACTGACGTTTATATATAGAATCTAAAACAAGGGGAGCACCCCAAACCAAGGAGCCCAGATGGACCAGGTAAAGTATCCCCTTCTCAATGGCAAACCATTGGTTTGGTGCATGTAAGGAAGTCCAAGAGGTAATGGCCCTTAAATGCGTAGCATAATAATATTTAGTGATGTCAGGAGCTCCCAAACCTCCTCTTGATCTAATGGAAAACATCTCAGAGCTTGCTATATGGTGAGCTCTGCCATTCCATATAAACTTTAGAAAAATCCTATGAAGTGTTTTTAGTTGAGAAGCAGGTACAGCTACTGGGAGAGTTTCAAAATAATAAAGCAGCCTGGGTAGTATAGACATTTTCAAATCATTAATTCTGCCTAAGAGAGACAGGGGATATTTGGTCCAGTTCGACAGAGACTTATTAATATCAAGCATCAGAGGAGGGAAGTTAGTGTTATAGAGGGAGGAATAGGAAGGTGTAAGTAGGATACCCAAGTATTTGAGAGAGGTATTACACCATTTATAACGGTATGATTCTTTGAGTTGGGATAATAATGGTGTTGGAATGTGTATAGGAAGGGCTTCAGTTTTAGAGGTGTTGACTTTGTATCCGGAAATAGCACTAAAAGAGGTCAATAATTTATGTAGTGAGGGAAGAGATATCAGCGAGCTAGTGATAGTGAGCAAAATGTCGTCTGCAAATAATGATAATTTATATTCCCCCTGTCTCATCACCACCCCACGTATATCTGGATGGACACGGATAGACTAGATAGCAGTGGCGAAAGGGGACAACCCTGTCGAGTTCCATTTGTCATGGGGAAGCCAGGAGACAGGATGGACAACATTTGCACCTGCGCTGAGACAGTTGAATATAAGGCCTCTAAAGCTTTTAAAAAAGTACCATCAAAACCATATATCTTTAGGTGGCAAACATGTAGGGCCAACTTAGCCTGTCAAAAGCTTTTTGCTCGTCTAGACTCAGAATCAATGCCGAATGGGAGGTTCTATTCAGGAGGTCTATTAGGTCTATTGTTCGCCGGGTGTTATCACCCGCGTGTCTACCAAGGACAAAACCCACTTGATCCCTATGTATCAGTTTGGGGATGAGTGTGGAAAGTCGGGAAGCGAGAATTTTAGTAAATATCTTAGTCTGAATTTAGGAGGGCTATGGGTCTGTAGTTTTCTGGGAGAGAGGGATCCTTTCCAGGCTTAGGGATGACCGAAATAAATGAATGGGAAAACTGTGGATGTGGAGGAGTACCCTTAACCACTTGAGCCCCGGACCATTATGCTGCCTAAGGACCAGAGGTCTTTTTCCAATTTGGCACTGCGTCGCTTTAACTGCTAATTGCGCGGTCATGCAATGCTGTACCCAAACGAAATTTGCGTCCTTTTCTTCCCACAAATAGAGCTTTCTTTTGATGGTATTTGATCACCTCTGCGGTTTTTATTTTTTGCGCTATAAACGGAAAAAGACCGAAAATTTTGAAAAAAAATGATATTTTCTACTTTTTGTTATAAAAAAAATCCAATAAACTAAATTTTAGTCATACATTTAGGCCAAAATGTATTCGGCCACATGTCTTTGGTAAAAAAAATGTCAATAAGCGTATATTTATTGGTTTGCGCAAAAGTTATAGCGTCTACAAACTAGGGTACATTTTCTGGCATTTACACAGCTTTTAGTTTATGACTGCCTATGTCATTTCTTGAGGTGCTAAAATGGCAGGGCAGTACAAAACCCCCCCAAATGACCCCATTTTGGAAAGTAGACACCCCAAGGAAATTGCTGAGAGGCATGTTGAACCCATTGAATATTTATTTTTTTTGTCCCAAGTGATTGAAAAATGACAAAAAAAAAAAAAAAAAAAAATATTTACAAAAAGTCGTCACTAAATGATATATTGCTCACACAGGCCATGGGCCTATGTGGAATTGCACCCCAAAATACATTTAGCTGCTTCTCCTGAGTATGGGGATACCACATGTGTGGGACTTTTTGGGAGCCTAGCCGCGTACGGGGCCCCGAAAACCAATCACCGCCTTCAGGATTTCTAAGGGTGTAAATTTTTGCTTTCACTCTTCACTGCCTATCACAGTTTCGGAGGCCATGGAATGCCCAGGTGGCACAAAACCCCCCAAAATGACCCCATTTTGGAAAGTAGACACCCCAAGCTATTTGCTGAGAGGCATATTGAGTCCATGGAATATTTTATATTTTGACACAAGTTGCGGGAAAGTGACACTTTTTTTTTTTTTTTTTTTTTTTTTCATAAAGTTGTCACTAAATGATATATTGCTCACACAGGCCATGGGCATATGTGGAATTGCACCCCAAAATACATTTAGCTGCTTCTCCTGAGTATGGGGATACCACATGTGTGGGACTTTTTGGGAGCCTAGCCGCGTACTGGACCCCGAAAACCAATCACTGCCTTCAGGATTTCTAAGGGTGAAAATTTTTGATTTCACTCTTTACTGCCTATCACAGTTTCGGAGGCCATGGAATGCCCAGGTGGCACAAAACCCCCCCAAATGACCCCATTTTGGAAAGTAGACACCCCAAGCTATTTGCTGAAAGGCATGGTGAGTATTTTGCAGCTCTCATTTGTTTTTGAAAATGAAGAAAGACAAGAAAAAACATTTTTTTTTTTTCTTTTTTCAATTTTCAAAACTTTGTGACAAAAAGTGAGGTCTGCAAAATACTCACTATACCTCTCAGCAAATAGCTTGGGGTGTCTACTTTCCAAAATGGGGTCATTTGGGGGGGTTTTGTGCCACCTGGGCATTCCATGGCCTCCGAAACTGTGATAGGCAGTGAAGAGTGAAATCAAAAATTCACGCCCTTAGAAAGCCTGAAGGCGGTGCTTGGTTTTCGGGGTCCCGTACGCGGCTAGGCTCCCAAAAAGTCTCACACATGTGGTATCCCCGTACTCAGGAGAAGCAGCAGAATGTATTTTGGGGTGTAATTTCACATATTTCCATGGCATGTTTGAGCAATATATCATTTAGTGACAACTTTGTGCAAAAAAAAAAAAAAAAAAAAAAAATTTGTCTCTTTCCCGCAACTTGTGTCGCAATATAAAATATTCCATGGACTCGACATGCCTCTCAGCAAATAGCTTGGGGTGTCTACTTTCCAAAATGGGGTCATTTGGGGGGGTTTTGAACTGTCCTGGCATTTTATGCACAACATTTAGAAGCTTATGTCACACATCACCCACTCTTCTAACCACTTGAAGACAAAGCCCTTTCTGACACTTATTGTTTACATGAAAAAGTTTTTTTTTTTTGCAAAAAAATTACTTTGAACCCCCAAACATTATATATTTTTTTAAAGCAAATGCCCTACAGATTAAAATGGTGGGTGTTTCATTTTTTTTTTTCACACAGTAATTGCGCAGCGATTTTTCAAACGCATTTTTTGGGGAAAAAACACACTTTTTTTAATTTTAATGCACTAAAACACGCTATATTGCCCAAATGTTTGATGAAATAAAAAAGATGATCTTAGGCCGAGTACATGGATACCAAACATGACATGCTTTAAAATTGCGCACAAACGTGCAGTGGCAACAAAATAAATACATGTTTAAAAGCCTTCAAAAGCCTTTACAGGTTACCACTTTAGATTTACAGAGGAGGTCTACTGGAAAAATTACTGCACTCGATCTGGCCTTCGCGGTGATACCTCACATGCATGGTGCAATTGCTGTTTATGTTTGACGACAGACCGCCGCTTGCGTTCGCCTTAGCGCGAGAGCAGGGGGCGACAGGGGTGTTTTTTTTTTTTTTTTTCTTTATTATTTTTTTGCTTTTTTAATCTTACTTTTAAACTGTTCCTTTCATATTTTTTTTTTTAATCATTTTTATTGTTATCTCGGGGAATGTAAATATCCCCTATGATAGCAATAGGTAGTGACAGGTACTCTTTTTTGAAAAAATTGTGGTCTATTAGACCCTAGATCTCTCCTCTGCCCTCAAAGCATCTGACCACACCAAGATCGGTGTGATAAAATGCTTCCCCAATTTCCCAATGGCGCTATTTACATCCGGCGAAATCTAAGTCATGAAATACTCGTAGCTTCCGGTTTCTTAGGCCATAGAGATGTTTGGAGCCACTCTGGTCTCTGATCAGCTCTATGGTCAGCTGGCTGAATCACCGGCTGCATTCTCAGGTTCCCTGTTGAGACAGGAGAGCCAGAGAAAAACACGGAAGACGGTGGGGGGGGGGGCATTCCCTCCCACGGCTTGTAAAAGCAGTCTAGAGGCTAATTAGCCGCTAGGATTGCTTTTACATGAAAGCTGACCGCTGGCTGAAAAGAATGATACCAAGATGATACCTAAACCTGCAGGCATCATTCTGGTATAACCACTCAAAGTCGTGAATGGCGTACCTGAAGACAAAAAAATGGTTAACAATGGTTAACAATAAAGCACAGTAAAGTGTAAATAATTACACACCTGAAAAACAAACATGATAAAACATAATAACAATAACAATAACAATAAAACATTGCAGAATAGAATACAGTAAAAAAGAGCAGAACAATAGAGAGAGAGAATAGAGAGAGAGAGAACAATAAAACAACAACTATTTTTTTTTATTTCATATTTTTTTTTTTTTTTACACTTTTTTTGTAACTAACTTTTATAACGGTAACCGGTTCCAGGTTCGGGTCTCTCAAAATGCGATGGCATCTTGGGAGACCCTGTGAAAGTGTGCCTAGTCTGTGCAATGCTGTACCCTATGCTAATACTCAACTAGTGCATGGTAGCGTTCAAAACATTCACCAATGCAAAGACCAGGATTGTCAGGACAGGAGGGACAATAATAGCGGGTGTCACGCCTATATCCGCGCTTGCTGCAGACACGACATCTTTTTTGGGGGGGTTCGTTGGGTAGGGGTACTCGGGAGGACATAAAAATGCCTCTCATGCAGCCGACTGCATTTGGTTGGGGATGTGAATGGGGGAAGTACGGGCGCTGCAGAAGCGGTGGGTTCCCAATTAGGATTGGCGAATGCAGCAGGAAGGGCACTATGGGCAGGACGGGCCTGTGTTTGTCTTTTTGGTGGCAGCGGGACACTACTTGTGCTTGCCACCTCACCAGCTTCAACTGCACTTATGGGACTCGCCACGTCACCACGTGTTACTGCAGTGCTGGTTTGACTACGACCGGGGTGTACTAGGCCGCTGGCGCTTGCCAGTTCACCAAAACGCTACCAAAAAACGTTAGCGATCGCAGGGATCAGGCCTGACTCTGCGAACGCTGCAGTTATGCGTTTAGTGTTTTGTAAGTGTCAGTGATCGATCGATACTGCACTTGGGTGGGCTGGGCCGGGCCGGGCGGAGGGGCAAAACGCAGGTGCTAGCAGGTATCTGGGCTGATCCCGCTAACACTGCGTTTTTGGGAACCCTAAACTGCTGGTGACGCTAGTATAGATCTGATCGGATCAGATATTGATGCGATCAGATACTATACCACTAAGGGAGGTGTACGGTGCGTGCGTGGGTGTTAGCGGTACTGGCGCTAATCTGACGCTGCCTGGGGCTGGTGCTTGCCAGTTCACCAAAACGCTACAAAAAAAACTGTTAGCGATCGCAGGGATCAGGCCTGACTCTGCGAACGCTGCAGTTATGCGTTTAGTGTTTTGTAAGTGTCAGTGATCGATCGATACTGCACTTGGGTGGGCTGGGCTGGGCCGGGCGGAGGGGCAAAACGCAGGTGCTAGCAGGTATCTGGGCTGATTCCGCTAACACTGCGTTTTTGGGAACCCTAAACTGCTGGGGACGCTAGTATAGATCTGATCGGATCAGATATTGATCCGTTCAGATACTATACCACTAAGGGAGGCGTATGCTGCGTGCGTGGGTGTTAGCGGTACTGGCGCTAACCTGACGCCTGGGGCTGGTGCTTGCCAGTTCACCAAAATGCTACCAAAAAAACTGTTAGCGATCGCAGGGATCAGGCCTGACTCTGCGAACGCTGCAGTTATGCGTTTAGTGTTTTGTAAGTGACAGTGATCGATCGATACTGCACTTAGGTGGGCTGGGCGGAGGCACAAAACGCAGGTGCTAGCAGGTATCTGGGCTGATCCCGCTAACACTGCGTTTTTGGGAACCCTAAACTGCTGGGGACGCTAGTATAGATCTGATCGGATCAGATATTGATCCGTTCAGATACTATACCACTAAGGGAGGCGTATGCTGCGTGCGTGGGTGTTAGCGGTACTGGCGCTAATCTGACGCTGCCTGGGGCGACGCATATCACCGCCGGGCGATCGGGGGGCTAAACCTTTATTTGGTAATAAACGGCGGGTGCCCTGACACTATAAAAAATAAACGAACTAACCAGCGTCATCCGTAACGGTTATACGGTGATCAGTGGTGAAAGGGTTAACTAGGGGGCAATCAAGGGGTTAAAACATTTATTAGGTAGTATATGGGGGTCCCTGTCACTATAAAACGCTGACGGCGAACCTAAATATTTACCTCACTAACTAGCGTCACCAGCGACACTAATACAGCGATCAGAAAAATGATCGCTTAGTGACACTGGTGACAGGGGGTGATCAAGGGGTTAAAACTTTATTAGGGGGGGTTAGGGGGGTACCCTAGACCTAAAGGGGGGTAATACTAACTGTCCCAACACTGTAACTGTCACAAACTGACACTATGCAGTAATCAGAAAAAAAAAAAAAAAAAAAAAACTGCTGGTGTCAGTTTGTGACAGGGGGGGGGTGATTGGGGGGGGATCGGGGGGCGATCGGGGGGGGGATCGGGGTGTTTTGTGTGCCTGGCATGTTCTACTGTGTGTGTGTGTGTTGGTGCACTCACATAGATGTCTTCTCTCCTCGGGCCGGAACGGAAAATACCGACCCAAGGGGAGATGACATCACTTCCTTTGCTGCTGTTTAGCATACAGCAGCAAAGGAGTGTTTTCATTGGCCGGCGGCGATCGCGAGGGGGGGCCACGAACGGATGGTCTCCCCCTCATCACCGATCGCCGCTGGACAAAAGACGACCGCCTCGGGCACCGGGGGGGGGTCCGATCGGACCCCCCACCCGCGGAAGGCAAATCACGTACCCTGTACGTGATTTTGCCTGTCCGTGCCACTTTGCCGACGTACATCGGTGTGAGGCGGTCGTCAAGTGGTTAAGGAAGGAAGCATATAAAGCTAGCATGTGAGGAGACAGAATGTCAAAAAAAGATTTCTAGTAGGAGTAGGGCAAGCCGCCTGGGCCAGGAGATTTGTGTAATTGGAGATTTTTAATTATAGCAAAGAGTTCTTCAGCTGATACTGCTACATTTAAACTCTCTAAATCCATTGTAGATAGTTTCGGTAGCTTTATATTGGAAAAAAAAGACTCAACATTTCCCTGGGTAAATTCAAAATGATTCTCCGGAGTCAGGCAGTTATACAGTTTGTTGTAAAAGTTGCCGAAAATTTTGGACATCTCACGAGGGCAGTGTGTTCTAGATCCGTCTGACTGTAAAAGAAAATCACGCAAGGAATTGAACGGATGAGGGCATAACTTATTAACTAACATCCTGTGGGGTTTGTTGGAAAATTCATAACATTTTCGCTTCATCAACAGCATGGACCTAGCTGTTTTGTCAAGTTTTGTTGATTTCATTTGTTCTCTAAGTTGAATGACTTTACGTAATTTCAGCACAGTGGGACCACTCAAAAGCCTCCACTCAGCAGTTACTAGAGAGGACATTAGAGACTGTAGTAAACTATTTCTATCTCTCTTCAGTCGAGAGCCTTCAGCTATACACACCCCTCGGAAAACAGCCTTGTGTGCTTCCCACTGTGTAGAAACCTGAGACACCGATCCAGAGTTGAGTAAAAAATACTCTTTCAAGCTATTTACTAGGGTAGAGCGGGATACTTCAGACTGTAGGAGGTGATCATTAACCACTTAAGGACCGGACTATTATGCTGCTTAAGTACCAGAGGACTTTTTCCAATTTGGCACTGCGTCGCTTTAACTGTTAATTGCGCGGTCATGCAATGCTGTCCCCAAACGAAATTTGCATCCTTTTCTTCCCACAAATAGAGCTTTTTTGCGCTATAAACGGAAAAAGACCGAAAATTTTGAAAAAAAATGATATTTTCTACTGTTTGTTATAAAAAAATGTATTCGGCCACATGTCTTTGGTAAAAAAAATGTCAAGCGTATATTTATTGGTTTGCGCAAAAGTTATAGCGTCTACAAACTAGGGTACATTTTCTGGAATTTACACAGCTTTTAGTTTATGACTGCCTATGTCATTTCTTGAGGTGCTAAAATGGCAGGGCAGTACAAACACCCCCCCCCCAAATGACCCCATTTTGGAAAGTAGACACTCCAAGGAAATTGCTGAGAGGCATGTTGAACCCATTGAATATTTACTTTTTTGTCCCAAGTGACAAAAAAAAAAAAATATTTACAAAAAGTTGTCACTAAATAATATATTGCTCACACAGGCCATGGGCCTATGTGGAATTGCACCCCAAAATACATTCAGCTGCTTCTCCTGAGTACGGGGATACCACATGTGTGGGACTTTTTGGGAGCCTAGCCGCGTACAGGGCCCCGAAAACCAATCACCACCTTCAGGATTTCTAAGGGCGTAAATTTTTGATTTCACTCCTCACTACCTATCACAGTTTTGAAGGCCATAAAATGCACAGATGGCACAAACCCCCCCAAATGACCCCATTTTGGAAAGTAGACACCCCAAGCTATTTGCTGAGAGGCATGTTGAGTCCATGGAATATTTTATATTTTGACAAAAGTTGCGAGAAAGTGACACATTTTTTTTTTTTTTTTGCACAAAGTTGTCACTAAATTATATATTGCTCACACAGGCCATGGGAATATGTGGAATTGCACCCCAAAATACATTTAGCTGCTTCTCCTGAGTATGGGGATACCACATGTGTGGGACTTTTTGGGAGCCTAGCTGCGTACGGGGCCCTGAAAACCAATCACCGCCTTCAGGATTTCTAAGGGTGTAAATTTTTGATTTCACTCTTCACTGCCTATCACAGTTTCGGAGGCTCCCAAAAAGTCTCACACATGTGGTATCCCCGTACTCAGGAGAAGCAACAGAATGTATTTTGGGGTGTAATTTCACATATTCCCATGGCATGTTTGAGCAATATATCATTTAGTGATAACTATAAAATATTCCATGGACTCGACATGATGCTCAGCAAATAGCTTGGGGTGTCTACTTTCCAAAATGGGGTCATTTGGGGGGGGGGTTGAACTGTCCTGGCATTTTATGTACAACATTTAGAAGCTTATGTCACACATCACCCACTCTTCTAACCACTTGAAGACAAAGCCCTTTCTGACACATTTTGTTTACATGAAAAAATTATTTTTTTTTGCAAGGAAATTACTTTGAACCCCCAAACATTATATATTTTTTAAAGCAAATGCCCTACAGATTAAAATGGTGGGTGTTTCATTTTTTTTTTTTACACAGTATTTGCGCAGCGATTTTTCAAATGCATTTTTTGGGGAAAAAACACACTTTTTTAAATTTTAATGCACTAAAACACACTATATTGCCCAAATGTTTGATGACATAAAAAAGATGATCTTAGGCCGAGTACATGGATACCAAACATGACATGCTTTAAAATTGCGCACAAACGTGCAGTGGCGACAAATTAAATACATTTTTAAAAGCCTTTAAAAGTCTTTACAGGTTACCACTTTAGATTTACAGAGGAAGTCTACTGCTAAAATTACTGCCCTCGATCTGACGTTCACGGTGACACCTCACATGCATGGTGCAATTGCTGTTTACATTTGATGCCAGACCGATGCTTGAGTTCGCCTTTGCGCGAGAGCAGGGGGGGACAGGGGTGCTTTTTTTTTTTTTTCTTTATTATGTTTTTGCTTTTTTATCTTATTTTTAAACTGTTCCTTTCATTTTTTTTTTTTTATCATTTTTATTGTTATCTCAGGGAATGTAAATATCCCCTATGATAGCAATAGGTAATGACAGGTACTCTTTTTTGAAAAAATTGGGGTCAATTAGACCCTAGATCTCTCCTCTGTCCTCAAAGCATCTGACCACACCAAGATCGGTGTGATAAAATGCTCTCCCAATTTCCCAATAGCGCTGTTTACATCCGGCGAAATCTAAGTCATGAAATGCTCGTAGCTTCCGGTTTCTTAGGCCATAGAGATGTTTGGAGCCACTCTGGTCTCTGATCAGCTCTATGGTCAGCTGGCTGAATCACCGGCTGCATTCTCAGGTTCCCTGTTGAGACAGGAGAGCCAGAGAAAAACACGGCAGACAGTGGGGGGTGCATTCCCTCCCACTGCTTGTAAAAGCAGTCTAGAGGCTAATTAGCCACTAGGATTGCTTTTACATGAAAGCCGACCGCTGGCTGAAAAGAATGATACCAAGATGATACCTAAACCTGCAGGCATCATTCTGGTATAACCACTCAAAGTCGTGAATGGCGTACCTGAAGACAAAAAAATGGTTAACAATAAAACACAGTAAACGGTAAAGTATAAAAAATTGCATACCTGAAAAGCAAACATAATAAAACATAATAACAATAAAACATTGCAGAATAGAATACAGTAAAAAAGAGCAGAACAATAGAGAGAGAATAGAGAGAGAGAGAACAATAAAACGACAACTATTTTTTTTTTATTTTATATATATATTTTTTTTTTTTTACACTTTTTTTGTAACTAACTTTTATAACTGTAACCGGTTCCAGGTTCGGGTCTCTCAAAATGAGTTGGCATCTTGGGAGACCCTGTGAAAGTGTGCCTAGTCTGTGCAATGCTGTACCCTACGCGAATACTCAACTAGTGAATGGTAGCGTTCAAAACATTCATCAATGCAAAGACCAGGATTGTCAGGACAGGAGGACAATAATAGCGGGTGTCACGCCTATATCCGCGCTTGCTGCAGACACGACATCTTTTTTGGGGGGGTTCGTTGGGTAGGGGTACTCGGGAGGACATAAAGAAAATGCCTCTCATGCAGCCGACTGCATTTGGTTGGGGATGTGAATGGGGGAAGTACGGGCGCTGCAGAAGTGGTGGGTTCCCAATTAGGATTGGCGAATGCAGCAGGAAGGGCATTATGGGCATGAAGGGCCTGTGTTTGTCTTCTTCTTGGTGGCAGCGGGACACTACTTGTGCTTGCCACCTCACCAGCTTGAACTGCACTTATGGGACTCGCCACGTCACCAAGTGTTACTGCAGTGCTGGTTTGACTACGACCAGGGTGTACTAGGCCACTGGTGCTTGCCAGTTCACCAAAACGCTACCAAAAAAACTGTTAGCGATCCCAGATATCAGGCCTGACTCTGCAAACGCTGCAGTTATGCGTTTAGTGTTTTGTAAGTGACAGTGATCGATCGATACTGCACTTGAGTGGGCTGGGCTGGGCGGAGGGGGCAAAACGCAGGTGCTAGCAGGTATCTGGGCTGATCCCGCTAACACTGCGTTTTTGGGAACCCTAAACTGCTGGGGACGCTAGTATAGATCTGATCGGATCAGATATTGATGCGTTCAGATACTATACCACTAAGGGAGGCGTATGCTGCGTGCGTGGGTATTAGCGGTACTGGCGCTAATCTGACGCTGCCTGGGGCAACGCATACCACCGCCGGGCGATCAGGGGGCTAAACCTTTATTTGGTAATAAACGACGGGTGCCCTGACACTATAAAAAATAAACGAACTAACCAGCGTCACCCGTAACAGTTATACGGTGATCAGTGGTGGAAGGGTTAACTAGGGGGTAATCAAGGGGTTAAAACATTTATAAGATAGTATATGGGGGTCCCTGTCGCTATAAAACCTAAATATTTACGTCCCTAACTAGCATCACCAGTGACACTAATACAGCAATCAGAAAAATGATCGCTTAGCGACACTGGCGACAGGGGGTGATCAAGGGGTTAAAACTTTATTAGGGGGGTTAGGGGGTACCCTAGACCTACAGGGGGCTAATACTAACTGCCCTAACACAGTAACTGTCACAAACTGACACCATGCAGTAATCAGAAAAAAAAAAAAAACTGCTTGGTGTCAGTGTGACGGGGGGGGGGGGTGATTAGGGGGTGATCGGGGGAGATCGGGGGGTAAAGGGGGTGTTATGTGTGCCTGTCATGTTCTACTGTGATGTGTGTGTGTTGTGCACTCACATTTCAGTCTTCTCTCCTCGGCGCTGGAACGGAAACTGCTGAGCCGAGGAGAGATGACATCACATCCTCTGTCTCTGTGTACTACACAGAGGCAGGGGAACAGGGGAAGCATCTCATTGGCTGGGAGCGATCGCGAGGGGGGCCACGATCGGATGGCCTCCCCCTCATCTCTGATCGCTGCCAGACCAAAGGCGACCGCCTCAGGCACCGGGGGGGTCCGATCGGACCCCCCGCCCGCGGGAAGGCAATCACATACCAGGTACGTGATTTTGCCTGCCCGTGCCATTCTGCTGACGTATATCAGCGTGAAGCGGTCGTCAAGTGGTTAAAACGTCAATGACAGGATTTGGTGTAGGTTTGGGATAACATAAGATCTAACATAATTTGTGGATTTTCTGACCATGTGATGGGAGAAATATCTGATTCGACTACAAGTGGGGCCGAGATAAAAAAATGATCAAGGCGGGAGTACATGTTATGGGCCGAGGAATAAAACATAAATTGTTTAGCAGAGGGGTGTTTTATCCTCCATGAGTCGAAGAGTCTATAATACCTAATACATTTACGGAAGGCATTGGCTTGGGACAGTACTCTTTTAGATGGGGTAGAACTAAAAAGTGTTTGTCTGTCTCTAGTGGATGACATGGCCAGATTGAAGTCCCCGCCAACTATCATAAAAGGTTGTAAATGATATTGGGGAGTCAATCTGGCCCGTGTTTGGAGCATACAAATTAACCAATGTAAAAGAGGTAGACATGTATTCACATTCTAGGATAAGAAATCTCCCATGAGGGTCCACATGAGACCTCCGAACCCTGATAGGACATGCTTTTCTAATCAAGATTGCCACTCCTGCCTTGCCCGTGGAGTCAGAGGCAAGATAGGAAGTGGGCAAAATATATTGGAGTCCCAAGATGGCCGCCGGCCTCCAGGGGTAGGCCGAAGGCGCGGACTATACTAGGAGACGGCCACGGGAAAGTGAACACGGCCGCTCCCGGTTCCCTGGATCCCCTCCAGGAGGTGGAGAGAGAGGATCAGGTAGTCCGATGTCTCCTGGGTACTCGGCTGCGGGTGATGATACAGATCGTGGTACTCACTATGTCCCAGAAGAGTGCCTATACTCCAGCCCACAGGCCGCGTCAGACCGGCTGAAGGCTGTAGGATGTTGAGGCTGGCCGCCGGATGGAATCCTGCGGCCTCTCCGTGTTGGCAAGCCGATCCGCTTGTTCCCCAGAGACAAGGCGGCCGTCCAGGTTTTGTGGACCGTCCGTCCACCCTCCAACTTGTGGGCTCAGAGGTTTAAAGCTGCTGGCCTGCATGTAGGCCCCAAGATGGCGGCGAAGGGTCCTGGTGGCAAAGGGGGAACCTTAATTTGGAACAGGATCTGGCCAGTCAAAGTTAGAAATAAACACCCGAATCAGAGCAGCAAGGGTCTAGGATCAAAAACGTGTAGTTTGTGGTTGCAGCAGCATGAGAAGAGGCAAGGGATGGCTCTAGATTGGTGTGGGCTATGAGGAGCTCAACTCGCACACGTCTCTCCAGCTGCAGGTCCGGACACGCCCCCCCAGGAGCAGTGATTTTAATAATGCTAAAAGTGAAACAATAAAAGTGTAATATTACTTTAAATTTCGTACCTGGGGGGTTTCTATAGTATGCCTGTAAAGGGGCGCATGTTTCCCGTGTTTAGAACAGTCTGACAGCAAAATGACATTTCAAAGGAAAAAAAAGTCATTTAAAACTACTCGCGGCTATTAATGAATTGTTGTCCGACAATACACATAAAAGTTCGTTTATAAAAATGGCATGGGAATTCCCCACAGGGGAACCCCGAACCAAAATTAAAAAAAAAAATGACGTGAGGGGTCCCCCTAATTTCCATACCAGGCCCTTCAGAACTGGTATGGATATTAAGGGGAACCCCGGCCAAAATTAAAAAAAAAATGGAGTGGGGTCCCCCTCAAAATCTATACCAGAACTGAAAGGATTTTAAGGGGAGCCCCGTGCCAAAATTTAAAAAAAAATGGCGTGGGGTTCCCCCCAAAAATCCATATCAGACCCTTATCTGAGCACGCAACCTGGCAGGCCGCTGGAAAAGAGGGGGGATGAGAGAGCGCCCCCCCTCCTGAACTGTACCAGGCCACATGCCCTCAACTTTGGGAGGGTGCTTTGGGGTAGCCCCCAATACACCTTGTCCCCGTGTTGATGGGGACAAGGGCCTTATCCCCACAACCCTTGCCCAGTGGTTGTGGGGGTCTGCGGGCAGGGGGTTTATCGGAATCTGGAAGCACCCTTTAACAAGGGGACCCCCAGATCCCGGCCCTCCCCCCTGTGTGAAATGGTAAGGGGGTACTTTTGTACCCCTACCATTTCACAAAAAAAGTGTCAAAAATGTTAAAAATGACAAGAGACAGTTTTTGACAATTCCATTATTTAAATGCTTCTTCTTTCTTCTATTTTCTATCTTCTATCTTCTTTCTTCTATCTTCTATCTTCCTTCGGTTTCTTCCTCCATCTTCTTCTTCTGGTTCTTTTGGTTCTTCTGGATCTTCCTCTGGTGTTCTCATCCAGCATCTTCCTACGCGGCGCCGGCGTCTTCTTTCCTTCTTCTTCTCAGGCCGCTCCGCATCCACCATGATGGGAGGCTCCCGCTGTGTGACGCTTCTCCTCTTCTGACAGTTCTTAAATAATGGAGGGTGGGGACTTCCCTGTGGCATTCCCTGTGACGTCAGAGGGGGGCAGACAGGGAAGTCACCGTGCGTCAGAGGGGGGCGAGGTCAATGGGTGGCCTCGCCCTCCGTTATTTAAGAACCGTCAGAAGAGGAGAAGTGTCACACAGCGGGAGCCTCCCATCATGGTGGATGGTGGATGAACCAGAAGAACCAGAAGAAGAAGAAGATGGAGGAAGAAACTGAAGGAAGATAGAAGATAGAAGAAGCATTTAAATAAAGGAATTGTCAAAAACTGTCTCTTGTTATTTTTAACATTTTTGGCATTTTTTTTGTGAAATTTTTTTTTGTGAAATGGTAGGGGTGCTTTTGTAAAAGGGAGCTTTCAGATTCCGATAAGCCCCCCACCCGCAGACCCCCAGAACCACCAGGCAAGGGTTTAGGGGATGAGGCCCTTGTCCCCATCAACATGGGGACAAGGTGTTTTGGGGGGTTACCCCAAAGCACCCTCCCAGTGTTGAGGGCATGTGGCCTGGTAGGGTTCAGGGGGGGCGCTCTCTCGTCTCCCCTCTCTTTTCCTGCGGCCGGCCAGGTTGCGTGCTCGGATAAGGGTCTGGTATGGATTTTTGGGGGGAATCCATGCCATTTAAAAAAAAAAATTTGGAGTGGGGTTCCCCTTAAAATCCATACCAGACTTCAGGTCTGGTATAGATTTTGATGGGGACCCCACGCCATTTTTTTTTTTTAAATTTTGGCCGGGGTTCCCCTTAATATCCATATCAGACCACAGGCAGGCATTCTGCTAGCTGCTGTATAATCAGTATATATATATACATCCCAGTTTTGTGCAGCTACATCTCACTGCAGTGCAGGGCATTAATATGTCTGGAAGACCAACAAGGAGAGGCAGACAGTCACAAGCCATTAAAAGAGGGCAAGCAGGCTCTGTGTCTAGAGGCAACAGTGCTGGTCATGGACACGGTGCATCCTCATCAGCACATGGCCATGGGACACGCTTGTCCTTTTTTTCGGCAGCTGGCCGTGTTGAGCCCCAACATGCCGAAGACTTGGTAGAGTGGATGACCAAGCCATTCACATCCTCCTCATGCTCTCTCACCCAGGCTCAGGGTATGTTGTCTGGCAAAGCAGCTGCCAACGGCTCAATGGCATCAGTCACTCCTTCCCTAGCCCCACCCTGTCCTCCTGAGGAGTCCCCCGAACTGTTTGACCACAGTGTTGGTACATGCTCCAGGAGGATGCCCAGCGTTTTGAAGGCTCCGATGATGGTACTCAGCTAGAGGAAGGCAGTAACATGAGCCCAGACAGAGGGGGTGCCCAAGAAGGACAGAAATCTGGCAGTCATATTCCCCCTGCTGCAGCATACTGCCAGGTTTTCTCCAGTGATGAGGAGGGAGGGGATGATGAGGTCACTGACTCAACGTGGGTGCCTGATAGGAGAGAGGAGGAAGAGGAGGCACATCCACATTGAGGCAGGATGCCCTCCAGGGGCCAGTTTAATGGCAGCACACCGACTGCATCACACCACAGAGCTCTGCATTTGCAGGGCGCTGCTGTCTCTGCGTGTTATTCAAAAAGTTCTTTGGTGTGGGCCTTTTTTGAGATGAGTGCATCAGATCCCACCACTGCTATTTGCAATATATGTCTCAAGCATATCTCGCGTGGCCAAAACATCACCCGCTTGGGCACCACATGCTTGACCAGACATATGTCGACCTGCCATGCAGTTCGTTGGTAAGCGTACCTAAAAGACCCACACCAAAGAACAAAGAGGACCTCTCCTTGCTCCTCATCAGCTGGGATCTCCAACCCCACTATACCTTCAGTCCTCTTTGAGACCTGCACTGAGAGAAATGAAGGTGTAGAATTAGGTGTGTCACAGCCAAGTACTTGCGGGCAATCTGCTATCGGTACACCGGTATCAGTTGGTAGACTCTGCCCCCTTCCGTGACTTTGTGGAATGTGCGGTTCCTCAATGGCAGGTTCCCAAATGCCACTTTTTCTCACAGAAGGCAATTCTGGTTCTCTACCAGCATGTGGAAGGCAATGTCTTGGCCTCGCTGGACAGGGCAGTCAGCGGTAAGGTGCATATTACCTCTGACTCATGGTCCAGCAGGCATGGACAGGGAAGTTACCTATGTTTCATGGCGCATTGGGTGACTCTTCTGGCAGCTGGGAAGGATGGAGGACAAGGTGCAGTAGTGTTGGAGGTTGTTCTGGTGATTCTGACACACCTCTCTCCTCCACCCCTCCTCTTCTTCTTCCTCCATGGCCTCTTCCTGTGCTTTTTCCTTGAAACCAGGGTGCTCTGTAGGCATTCAAGGGGCTACGCAGGCCAAAAGATGCCATGCGGTGCTTGAGCTGGTGTGCTTGGGGGACAGGAGCCACAATGTCTGACCTCCGAAAGGAATTTAACCTGCCCAAGAACTGCCTAATCTGTAACATGTCCACCAGGAGGAACTCAACGTTAGCCATGCTGCAGCGGCTGCACACGCAGCAGAGGGCCATCAATGAGTACCTGTGCGACTATGGCACCAGGACAGGGTCAGGGGAGCTTGTTTTTTTTCCCCACACCAGTGGGCCATGATCAGGGATGCATGCACTGTCCTGTCACCATTTGAGGAGGCCACAAAGATGGTGAGCAGTGACAGTGCATGCATCAGTGACACTGTCCCCCTTGTCCACCTGTTGGAGCACATGCTGCATGGAATAATGGACAGGGCACTTGAGGCAGAACAGAGGCAGGAAGAGGGGGACTTCCTCACCTCTCAAGGCCCCCTTTATCCAGACAGTGTTCCTGCATGCCCGCCGATCACACAGGAAGAGGAGGAGGAGGAGGAGGAGGAGGATTGTGTCAGCATGGAGGTGGAGCCTGGCACTCAGCATCAGCAGCAGTCTTCAAGGCATCATTTACAGTCCCAAGAAACCCATGGACTTGTACGTGGCTGGGAGGAGGTGGCTGCGGATCATGTTGTCCTTAGTGACCCAGAGGACTCCGGACTGAATGCCTCAGCAAACCTATGCTGCATGGCTTCCCTGATCCTGCAAAGCCTGCGGAAGGATCCTTGTATTCATTGTATCAAGGAGAGGGATCAATACTGGCTGGCAACCCTTCTTGATCCACGTTACAAGGGTAAGGTTGCAGACCTTATCTTGCCGTCGCAGAGGGAGCAGAGGATGAAACATCTTCTGGAGGCCTTGCAGAAAGGTCTGTGCAACGCCTTCCCAGAGACTGGGAGGTTACAAACTCCTGTTCCTGGACAACGTGTTGCTGAGGCTTCGGTCAGTCAAAGAAGGAGCGGAGGAGAAGGTGGCCGTCTGACCGATGTGTTCAGACAATTTTTTAGTCCGCAGCCCCAAGGTATGATCGGTTCCAGCAACCATTGCCAGCGTCTGTTTTACATGGTGCAGGAATACCTAGGGGCAAGATCTGACTTGGACACCTTTCCCACTGAAAAATCTTGTGGGTTACTGGGTCTTGAGGATGGATCACTGGCCAGAGCTTGCACAGTATGCAATTGAGCTACTGGCCTGTCCTGCATCCAGCGTTCTTTCGAAACGCACATTCATTGCTGCTGGAGGCTTTGTAACCGATTACAGGGTGCGCCTGTCCACCGACTCGGTCGATCGACTGACCTTAATAAAAATGAATCAGTCTTGGATCACCACCAGCTACCAAGCACCTGGTGCTGATGTAACCGAATAATTTTTTTTGAAATGTCAGATCCCTTCAAGACTGCCTATGCTGATGCTGAGTGACTATCCTGTTATGTTGAGTGACTATTCTCTTCCTCCTCAATGATCATGCTGATAGCTTGTAAGAATATTTTTGGTTCTGGGCGCCGCCACCAGTGGCTAGGGCCCAATTTTTCAGCCCCTGTTTAACAGGGGCGTGTAATTACAATTTTTGATGCAATATTTTGCAAGGAGTGTTCGTTGCTGCGCTCAACTAGAGTATTTGTGAGGGGTTGCAGTGTTGTGGCACCAGCACCAGTGCCTAAGGCCCAATTTTTCAGCCCCTGTTTAACAGGGGCGTGTAATTACAATTTTTGATGCAATACTTTGCAGCAGGGCTCGTTCCTGTGCTCCAACTAGAGTATCTGTGAAGGTTTGCAGTGTTGTGCCACCAGTGTCTAAGGCCCAATTTTTCTGCCCCTGTTCAACAGGGACATGTAATTACAATTCTCGATCTAATATTTCACAGCAGGGCCCGTTTCTGCGCTCACCAAGAGTAATTGTGAGGACTTACAGTGTTGTGGCAACACCACCACCACCACCACTAAAGGCCCAATTTTTCTGCCCCTGTTCAACAGGTGCATGTAATTACAATTCTTGATCTAATATTTCACAGCAGGGCCCATTTCTGCACCCACCAAGAGTAACTGTGAGGACTTACAGTGTTGTGGCACCAGCACCACCACCACCACCACCAAAGGCCCAATTTTTCTGACCCTGTTCAACAGGGGCATGTAATTACAATTCTTTATCTAATATTTCACAGCAGGGCCCGTTCTTGCACCCACCAAGAGTAACTGTGAGGGCTTACAGTGTTGTGGCAACACCAACACCTAAGGCCCCAATTTCTGCAGAGTATATAGGGCAGGCCCCTACTTTCAAAAGACTCCTACTTGCAAACGGAAGGAGACAACAGGAAGTGAGATGAAATCTACCCCTAGGAAGGGAAATTCTCTCCCGTAAGAGTTAATATGGGAAAAATGTGTCTCCTCTTCACTGATGCTTTATCACCAATCCTTGTTTCACTAAAAACCCCAAATTTTCAAAATACATTTGTCATTGGGACAGAAAGTGAGGTGAAATCTTCTGAAGAGGTGCACAGACAGCAAAACAAATGTTACAGGGCTGATAACCCTTCACTATGTTTTCTAAAAAGCTTAAAAATAGATTTTTTGGCTGGAGCTACACTTTAAAAATGTACCAGTTCAAAATTACAAACAGATTCTACTTAACAACAAACCTACAGTCCCTGTCTTGTTTGCACCGCCTGTATGCTGCTGTTCAGAGTATATAGGGCCTGGGGGCCTCACGCCTTTCCTTTTTTTAATTTGGGTGCAGGGTTCCCCTTAATATCCATACAAGACCCAAAGGGCCTGGTACTGGACTGGGGGGTACCCATGCTGTTTGTCTCACTGATTTTCATCCACATTGCCGGGACCCAACAGTACATTAAAGCCGCAAGCAGTTTTAAATGTCATTTTGTGCAGGGACTGTTCTAAGCATGGGAAACATGTGCCATTTTACAGGCATAATATAGACACCCCCCCAGGTACAATATTTAAAGGAATATTTCACTTTTTTTTCACTTCAAGCATCATTAAAATCACTGCTCTCAAAAAATGGCTCTTTTTAAAACTTTTTTTGCATTGATACATGTCCCCTGGGGCAGGACCCAGGTCCCCAAACCCTTTTTAGGACAATACCATGCAAATTAGCCTTTAAAATTAGCACTTTTGATTTTGAACGTTCCATAGACTTCAATTGGGTTCTAAAGTTCGCGCAAAATTACAGTCCGTTTGCAGGTTCTGGTGCGAACCGACCCGGGGGGGTGTTCGGCTCATCCCTACCCAAAAGGGATATGGTCCAGGAATATTTAGACAGAATAAAGGTGGATAAAGCACTTAGACCAGATGGCATACACCCACAGATGCTAAAAGAATTGAGCGCTGTCATTTTAAAGCAAATTGTTTCTATTTTTTAGGGATTCTTTAATGACTGAAATAGTACCACTGGATTGGCTAAGGGGCAATATGGTGCCTATATTTAAAAAGGGATCAAAGTCTTTACCTAGTAACTATAGACCTGTTAGTGTAACTTTTATATTTGAGAAGATAGTAGATAGGTTAATAAAAGACCACATAGATGAGTTCTTGCTGTTCAAAAATATTTTAAGCAACATACAGCATGGATTCATGAAAGACAGAAGTTGTTAAACAAACCCAATTTCTTTTTATGAGGAGGCAAGTAAAACCTTGGACAGAGGGATGGCTATGGATGTAGTATGGAAAAAAGAAGAAAAAACTGCGCTATAAACCAAAATAAACAATAAATTGTTGAAAAGCTGCAATCCCAACAATAAACATCAATTGTGAAATAAATATGAGAAATAAAAAGAATTGCGTTAATACATGTGCGAGTTACCATAAAAGTCCTCAGTGAAAAAAATTTGTTCTATTAAGTGTAAAATTAGGCATAAAAGTGTGTGTGAATAACTATTAATAATTAATAATAATAGTCCAAATTAATATCCCAAAAAAATCAATGTGATTAAAAATATAAATTCTCCCAAAAAGGTACAAAAAATCCAAATGGTGATTCAATCAGTGACAGCAAAGGAGAGTCCACCACCAGGGATAGAGGGGGTTGCTCCTTACCAGATGGCCACGACCCCCCACTACAGAGGGTCACAGCAAGCAGGCAATCTTATAACCCAGGGATTGGGAGCTTCTATCGGTCTCCACCAGGGGTCATCTCACCGTCAGCCACACCAGCGAAACCAATGGCAGGGATACACCATAAAATACAAAAGGGGCTCACATAGTGTAAAACCACCACAATTTATTAAATGTTTAAAATAACAAAGTGAACACTTACAAAGCGTAGTAAATATAAAAGCCTGAAGTCCGGTTCCTTGGCCACAGGAGCCCGGACAAACCCGTCCTGCTGGAATACAACACTGTTTGGGGGTGACGTCAGCGCGTCGTCTGGCTCCGCCCTTTTACGCATTTCGTGACATCATCACGTCTTCCAGGGGCACAGGCGGCGCACTGCGTCACCTCCTTAAATAATCCTAAAACAAAACCACGCCTCGCTATGGATCACTGTACGCAGTGAGTCACCTAGGACGCTACACAAACTTCCGGTATCCGGGCGCACATCACAGCGCAAGCAATCAGCAAAGGCTATAACGTTCTACCAGTCTGAAAAGACCAGTGCATATATTAAAACAAAGTGTGCATATAAATGGCATACACGTGGGCAGGCAACGTGTAAACACACAGCGTACTCCATACGTATATCGCCAAGTACAAAACACATAAAACAAATAAACCATTTCTGCATAGGATAACAATGATGCACTTGTAATATGTGACTAGAAAACCAAAAGGTGACTTAAACCACTCCAACATGAGGACTGGCAGGATCCATTTGGCAAGACCGAAAACGAATTGATTAGGGCGCGAGATGGAGATATAAATAATTGTGTTTCGCCACCTATCTACACCTAAACTTACTTTTAAAACCGGAAATGGAGTAAATTATAAGTAGTAGTCTCCAACCAAGATTCCACATAGGTGCAACAACACCCTCTAGTGGTTAGATCCCAAAAACACACTAGGTGGATATATCCTTTATTCAATAACCCTAATGCTGCCTTCGAAACCGAAGTCCAAGGTGGCATCTAATGTGTGGGTTGGGACTGTAGAGAAAAAAAGAAGATATCAGGGGGGCTTTCTATCTAATAACACTAAAAAATACATGACAGAGAATCTCCACCCCTCTAGGTAAAAATATAACAAAACCGGAAATAAAGTATTTATTCAATTGTGGTCTCGATCTGATTGTCCCCACCACTGCTCAATAGCGCCACACAGTGGGTAAATCAAAATATACCAGAAATTCACATGTAATGGGTCAAATCACCAAGAGGTCTCCATCACACTTAAAGTAACAACCAATGTGTGTTATGAGAGTCACAAAATCAACAAAACCCAAAAATGTGAAAAATTTAACATAAAATTAAAAGATGCTAAAAATTAAAACTGATATAACTCAACCCAAGATTGGAACAAGAGACCAGTAAGAACTAGCAT
This sequence comes from Aquarana catesbeiana, assembly GCF_042186555.1. NCBI lineage: Eukaryota > Metazoa > Chordata > Amphibia > Anura > Ranidae > Aquarana > Aquarana catesbeiana. Next base: position 649,431,850 of record NC_133325.1, read on the forward strand.
GTGTTCACTTTGTTATTTTAAACATTTAATAAATTGTGGTGGTTTTACACTATGTGAGCCCCTTTTGTATTTTATGGTGTATCCCTGCCATTGGTTTCGCTGGTGTGGCTGACGGTGAGATGACCCCTGGTGGAGACCGATAGAAGCTCCCAATCCCTGGGTTATAAGATTGCCTGCTTGCTGTGACCCTCTGTAGTGGGGGGTCGTGGCCATCTGGTAAGGAGCAACCCCCTCTATCCCTGGTGGTGGACTCTCCTTTGCTGTCACTGATTGAATCACCATTTGGATTTTTTGTACCTTTTTGGGAGAATTTATATTTTTAATCACATTGATTTTTTTGGGATATTAATTTGGACTATTATTATTAATTATTAATAGTTATTCACACACACTTTTATGCCTAATTTTACACTTAATAGAACAAATTTTTTTCACTGAGGACTTTTATGGTAACTCGCACATGTATTAGCGCAATTCTTTTTATTTCTCATATGGATGTAGTATACTTGGATTTTGCAAAAGCATTTGACACAGTTCCACACAAACGGTTAATGTGTAAGCTAGAAGTCTACAGGCTTGGAAAGATCAGTTTGTAAATGGATTGAAAACTGGCTAAAAGACAGAATTCAGAGAGTAGTGCTTAATGATTCTTACTCTGAATGATCTAAGGTTATCAGTGGTGTACCCCAAGGTTCAGTGTTGGGATCCTTACTTTTTAATAACTTTTTAAATGATATAGGGCAGTGATGGCGAACCTTGGCACCCCAGATGTTTTGGAACTACATTTCCCTTGATGCTCATGCACTCTGCAGTGTAGTTGAGCATCATGAGAAATGTAGTTCCAAAACATCTGGGGTGCCAAGGTTCGCCATCATGGATATAGGGTCTGGGATTAAAAGTACTATTTTAGTCTTTGAAGATGACATCAAGCTATGCAGTGGAATAACCTCCTTACAGGATGTCTCCAACTTATAAGCCAACCTCAATGCACTGTTTACTTGGGCAACTAGTTGGCAAATGAGGTTTAATGTTGATAAATGTAAAATTAAGCACTTGGGGGCTAAGAATATGCATGCATAATACATACTAGGTGGAGTACAACTGAGGGAATCAATGGTGGAGAAGGATCTAGGGGTTTTGGTAGATCATAAACTAAATAATAGCATACAATGCCAGGCTGCAGTTTCCAAAGTGAGCAAAGTCCTTTCTTGCATTAACCACTTCAGCCCAAGAAGAATTTACCCCCTTCCTGACCAGAGCACCTTTTGCGATTCAGCACTGCATCGCTTTAACTGACAATTGTGTGGTTGTGGCAATTCCCACAAATAGAACTTTCTTTTGGTGGTATTTGATCACCTCTGCGGTTTTTATTTTTTGCGCTATAAACAAAAAATAGCGACAATCTTTTACTTTTTGCTATAATAAATATCACCAAAAAATATTTAAAAAAACATTTTTTTTCCTCAGTTTAGGCCGATACGTATTTTTCTATATATTTTTGGTAAAAAAAAATCGCAATAATCGTTTATTGATTGGTTTGCGCAAAAGTTATAGCGTCTACAAAGTAGGGGATAGTTTTATGGCATTTTTATTGATAATTTTTTTACTAGTAATGGCAGCGATCAGCGATATTTATCATGACTGTGACATTACAGCGGACACATTGGACAACTTTGACACATTTTTGGGACCATTGGCATTAATACAGCGATCAATACTAAAAAATTGCATTGATTACTGTAAAAATGTCACTGGCAGTGAAGGGGTTAACCACTAGGTGGCGCTGTAGGGGTTAAGTGTGTCCTAGGAAGTGATTCTAACTGTGGGGGGAGGGGCTGTGTGTGACATGTCACTGATCAGCGCTCCCAATTACAGGGAGAGCTGATCAGTGACAGTGTCACTAGGAAGAATGGGGAGATGCTTGTTTACATTAGCATCTCCCCATTCTTCCTCATCGTGAGACGATCGTGGGTATCCCCGCGGACATCGGGTCCACAGGACCCGCGATCACGGAGCTCCCAGCAGGCGTGCATGCCCGAGAGCCGTCTCTTAAAGGGCAACATACAGGTACTTTAATCTGCCTGTACATGCCCTTCTGCCACCGTATATCTGCGTGAGGCGGTCGGGAAGCAGTTAATAGAGGTATGGACTCCAGAGAGAAAGATATCATTTTGCCCCTGTAAAAATAAATAGTAAGACATCATCTGGAATATGTAGTTCAGTTTTGGGCACCAGTTCTCAAAAAGAATATCAAGGAACTGGAGAAAGTGCAGAGAAGGGCAACCAAACTGATAAGAGGCATGGAGGAGCTCAGCTATGAGAAAAGATTAGAGGAAATAAATGTATTCTCTCTTAAGAAGAGGCGATTAAGGGGGATATGATCAACATGTACAGATACATAAGGGGTCGATATAGTGAACTTGGTGTTCAGTTATTCACTTTAAGATCATCATAAAGGAAAAGGGGGCACTCTTTACATCTATAGGAAAAGACATTTAATCTCCTAATATGTTAAATATGGCCAGAGGTGGTTCCGACCAGCTCAGTAGATTGCTTTAAAAAAGGCCTGGATTTTTTCCTAAATGTACATAATATAACTGGGTGCTAACATTTATAGGTAAAGTTGATCCAGGGAATATCTGATTGCCTCTTAGGGGATCATAAAGGATTTTTTCCCTTACTGTAGCAAATTGGATCATGCTTTACTGGGGGTTTTCAACTGTGGGTATAAAATTGTGTATATGGGGTTGTATGATTTTTATTTTTTTTCTCTTTTATTGGTTGAACCAGATGAACTTGTCTTTTTTTAACCTGACTAACTACAGTATGTAACTATGTAACTATGTTAGCTTTTTGCCAGTCAGCTGGTACCAGTAGTCCCAGTCAGTAAACTGTTCTTATAGATTAGGAATAATAGTCTAGCAATAACCTGGCTAAATTCTTTGAGGATTTTGTTGTTTAAGTCAAGTGGTAGTTTATTCACATTTAGTTTTTCCAGTCTTTTTTTGAACTCTGGCTTCAATTAGCTGTAAGAGAACATTCTGTTGTGTTCATAACAGTACTGTCTTGTCTTTTAGTCTCCTCCTTTTCCTTAGTAAAAACTGAGGAGGAGAATATTTTTAACACTGACTATCCCTAATGCGGCTGGTTTTGCTTTTTTAATATTAATATATTTAAATGCTTTTTGAGGATTCTTTTTACTCTCTTCTGCTATGAGTCTTTTGTAGTCTTTTGCATTCCTTTTAGTGTTGGTTTGCTGACGGTTACCTTGTTTTCTCCTTAACCACTTGCAGACGAGCCACCACCATTATAAAGCGTCAGGTCGGTACATTCTCACGAATTGCCATACCTGTACATCGGCTCCTTTAAAAGCCATATCAGGCGCACGCACGGAGACCCGATGCACGTGGCTGAAGGCCGCAATGTCCGCCAGCCACCCACAATCACAGGAAAGAGAGCCAGAATGGGGATCTGTCAATGTAAACCGTTCCGACAGGGATTAGGAAAAGAGATCTCTCTACTCCTCCAGTCAGTCCCATCCCCCCACAGTTAGAAAAACCTCCAAGGGAACACATTTATCCCATTAATCACCTCCTAATGTTAACCCCTTCCCTGCCAGTGACATTTACACAGTCAAGTGGTCCCAAAAATGTGTCAAAAGTGTTCAATCTGTTCGCCGCAATCTCGCAGTCCCGCTAAAAACTGCAGATCGCTGCCATAACTAGTAAAAAAAAAATAATAAAAAAAATGCCATAAATCTATCCCCTATTTTGTAGACGCTATAACTTTTGCACAAACCAATCAATATATGCTTATTGCAATTTTTTTCACCAAAAATATGTAGAAGAATACATATTGGCCTAAGCTGAAGATGAAATTTGTTTTTTGTTTTTTTAAATTTGGGATATTTATTATAGCAAAAAGTAAAAAAATATTGTTTTTTTTTCAAAATTGTCGTTCTTTTTTTGTTTATAGTGCAAAAAATAAAAAACGCAGACGTGATGAAATACCACCAAAAGAAAGCTCTTTGCGGGAAAAAAGGACATCAATTTTGTTTGGGTACAACATTGCACAACCGCGCAATTGTCAGGTAAAGCAACGCAGTGCCGTATCGCAAAAAATGGCCTGGTCATTAAGGGGGCAAATCCTTCCGGGGCTGAAGTGGTTAATATGCCTTTTGTAAATCAAATTTGGCCACCCTGGTTTGATTTTAGTTCATTATACTTGTTGCCCATTGGAATACCCAGGTTAATGCCATTAACTAATATGCTGTTAAAGTACTCCTACATTTCCTCCATGGTTTTTGTGTCTAGAATATTCCCCCATTTAATGTCGTGAAGTATGGAGTGCAGTTTGGTAAAGTTATCTCTCTTGATCGCTGTTTCCTAAGTTTTGCTTTACTTCCATATTTGCAATCAGCTCTGTTTTTTGTAATTAGCAGGCCAGGCAGAGCTTTATTTCTAGTTGGGGCATCTTCCAACTGAGAAATAAAATTGACTTGCAGGACATTCAAGAAATGATGAGCCTTATCTGACTGATCGGTTCCATCTGTCCAGTCAGTATACTGATAATTGAAGTCCCCCCATGATAATAACATTGCCCTGCCTTCCTGCCATTTCTATTTGTGAGAGGAGAGTATTTTAAATACTGTTATTGTCAGATATACTTACAATATTAAAGTATATCTTTTTTTAACTTTTTACATGTATCAGTGTATAATAAAAAAGCACTAAAAAGCACATGTGTAAGAAAAACCATATGTCTTTAAAAAAATGTATTTATAAAATGTATTCAATTGCCAAGTTACCTGATTTATGATGTTGCTGCTAAAGTTGTCCTGGGCCTTTAGGCATAAATAACTCTGGTCAAAAAAGAGCTAAACTATTTTTAAATTAAAAGACATTGATAGTTAAAAGGTAACAAACCTATGCAGATACTATATTTTTTTAAAAAAAAGCTCTGATTCAAGTACATTCTGCCTACTGTAACATGGTGTTTTTTAAGTTTGACAAACCACTGCTTCACTGACACTTCTGCTTTGTTCAAAGATTTTATTTTAGGAGGCAATGATTTTTTACTTTAAGTCTACTTTAAAATATACTGTATCTAGAGCCAAAACTTCTTGTTTTGGGAGAAACATTTTATCAGACAGGTAAAGTCTATATGTGAAGGGAAAATCTGCAGCAGAAAGTTAGAGAACAGTAAAAATCTAACAGGGGTTCAAGCCTTCCCCCACCTAACTTAAAAAAGCTTTTGGAGAGTTTACCACTATATGTGTTGCTTTTGGAGAGTTCCCTTTTACTTCCTCTATGATAAAAAGTTGCCCCTGGGAAGGAAGGCGGTGAAATCTCTCTAACTAAGCCCTGGACAGCAGCAAAACCCAAACAGGAGTTAACGTTTTTCACACACTGACCACAATAAAAAAAAGTTTGGGCTATGGCTATACTATAAGTAAAACGTACAACATTGAGTTATTATTATTATTATTTTTATTAATATCATGTTAATTTGTATCAGTCTTTCTTCAGCTGCAGATCATTCACAGATCATGTGTGGCTAGTTCCTTTACCTCTTCTAAAGTCCAAGGAAAGCTTAGACTTGCCCTTTCTGCATGTTCACCTTTGCTAGCTGTTGGAGCTTAGTCAGTACTGAAGCATGGTCACCTGGCCTCAATAAGCGGTGCATAAGGTCAAGTAAAAGCTCTCAGTCAGTGCTTGACCAAGGGAGCATGTAGTGCCATTTATTTGGCAACTTTGTGTTTTGGACTAACCTTCAGTATCCAATTGCAGTTCCATTAGTTTCTGTTTTTCCCTATTGCCTATCCTGGCCTCCAGCATGTTTTTTTGTATTTTGTTTTTTTTTTGTTTCAGCCTGCTATGACCTTGGCCTGCTTAGTAAATTCCTGCTTTTGGATTCAAGAGTGCATTTGGTTCTGTAGCTTTCTGCATAATATCTTTACCTTCAGTGGCTATGGAAAAAAGCTGGCACACCAGAGCTGTGCGCTTGTTGATACATTTATTGAGGTAGATTTAATTTTTAAAGTGAATTCACATAGAATAGTTAATTAGATGAAGCTGTGTTCATGTCAATTATTCGATCATGTGCAATAAAAATGCCTACTTTTTTCCCTTGAATGGTTGGGTATTCCAAGTCAACAAGTGATGAACTATCTACTAAACTATATTAGCATTCATTGTGCTCAATAAGACTTCAATACTCCTTTAGTAAATCAACCCCACTTTCTACAATTCCCCTTAATTCAAAATAGTTGATTGAAATGAGTTAGAGGTTCATGATTTCTATTTTATGGTCCAGCAAACACTCAGGTTAAAGTGTATCTAAACCCGGGTATAAAAAGTCCTAGGGTGATAATGCTACCTCTTCTTCATATAGAAACTACAGCACATCCACTTTTCATTATATAGATGGGAAGTGTTTTATCGTCCACAAAGACAGCTAGGAATAATGCTAAAGCAGAAGAGTTTAGCACAGGGAGAGAGCAAAGGAAATTATCAGATCACAACATTTCTGGTAGATTTAAGACTATTCTCTGCACTAGTTGAACAGATATGACAAAACGCGTCTAATCGTATATTTGACAGATAAAATTAGAGCAATTAGGAGGAGGTAATTGTTAGGTCTAATATAAAAAAGCAGAGGGGTTGCCCCTGGGATTTTATGGGCAGAGGATGAAAACCAGATAAAGAAGTAACACATGTATATGAAAGAATGTATACAAAATGTATTATTTTGTATAAATTTGCTCCAATAATAAATAAACAATAAATTTGCTCCAATAATAAATTTGATTATTTTGTATAAACTTGCTCCAGGCATTGGATCCCACCTGCTCTGTGGGTGTGGATCAATGACTCCTTTATCTATACAAATAGGCTGCACTATTAGATAGTTGCTGCATAAGCCAGGATCACACAACTCCTCAGGGTAGGGAGACTCTGTCCATATTTGCACTTACAAGTAAGATTTTCTCTGTATACAATTTTGGCCTGTTTTTTAATGTTTAGACAATCTTTAGGATGCCATACTATATAGGTCATCTGACCTGTCAATAGTATAATGTCTATCTTGGCAGCCCTCTCATGTATGCATTTGTGTATATGCACATGCATGATATATTGATGCATATACTGTCTGCTGTCCCCCTACATTCTGCATTTTATATGTTTGGCTGGAAATCTTTCCGTCCCTCCGACATACATATACCTTTTGTGCTAAGTCCGTCTACATTTATGTCGATCCTTGTGGGTTCTAGTGTCTCTATGGTAGAGCTATCCTGCGTCCTATTCATCTTACATCATATATAAAATTCTACCTAGCGCGGTGAACTCTGTATCACCTGTTTTTGGGGACATATATACACTCCCCACTTATGATCCAGAATATTCCAATGTGCGATGGGACAGTATGGAGATGCAAAACCTGACAACCTGTGAATCCTGATGTGTACTGTGATTCACCATGTGAGTATTGTCAGATTCAAAGTGCCTGTCCTATTTGTATACCATGCTGTCACCTACTGTGTTTATACATTTACATGCTTTTACATTGTACGTTATATATATTTTTCTGATTTACTGCTGTTGTATCACCAGATAATAAAGCTTGTTCTAAATCAGCCCTTGAAGAAGGAATTAAGTATCTAAGCATATAATCCGAAAAACATGTTGGGACTTCTGTGTACATGCACTTCGTTTTGGCCTTCCACAATGAGATCAATTGTGTGTTTCAGAACCTAGCTGTAATACACCATTCTATAGTATGACTATCAACTTTTGTTTTTAGGATGTTTCATTTTTGTGTATATTCATTTACATGTTCTTTGTACTCAATACATAAAATTTGTATAAATTATTTTATATACATATGTTACTACTTTATCTGGTTTTCATCCTCTGCCCATAAAATCCCAGGGGCAACCCCTCTACTTTATTCTTAATTTTTTGGGATGTGGCTTAGGTTCCTAGTCTATAATCTACTCTCTACAATTTTCCATTATTAGGTCTAATGAACACTTCAAGTGTTGTAATAAAGAAAAATATGTAATGTAAACTGTACAGATTACATGGAAAATGTTTCTTCTTTGTGGTATCCTGGTAAAAATAAATCTGAGTGTACTTTTTCTTTATTTCTTTGTAATCTGTGAACATGTCAGTGTGTATTTATAATATGGTTTTCTGCATTTCACTGGTTGGCTGAACAAATTGTTACAATGTATAAAAATGTTTATTGTTCTTTATGCACCTCTACACGCAGTTCTCAGTCCGGCTGCTTGTCACATCTAACTTTCACTAATGCTGTTGACCGAGTTCCTATGTATGGTTCCTTGTGAACTGAAGTGTAAGCAAGCAATTTGCTTGCCCTCATTTAACTGATTTCAGTAAATCTCCCCCATAGTGCCTCATAAAATGAACATCCTAGGCTGCTATTAATTCCACTGATAGTTTACTTACCTCATAATTCTCTTCTGTGTATTACAACTTTCAGCGTAGTGTCTTAATCAAGACTTTATATTTAGACTATGCACTTAATGCATCCCTAGTTCCTTTTCCTTTTTAATGTATTTTATTGCTAAGTGCTGGTCGCAGTTCAATATTTCATTTGAGTGACACAAAGCTGAAGTGGCTTAGTTTATAGCCCATGAAATTTTGATGAGGATTAGTTAATTTTGCATGAAGATCAGAAAGCGGGAGCAGAAAAGTCCTTCATACAAATTTTTTTTTTTTCATTAATGGATTACACCCTACACTTGTTTCACAACTTCCAGAGACCATTTTTAATTATTTTATGAACTTTGATAAATGTACAGTATGCTGGCAATTTGATCCAAATTAAAACATTCACTTTTTTGCTATGCTGAAGATATTTATGATAATTATTTTGTTTTCTTTTGCCGGAAAAAAAACTACTTTAACCATAGGACAAGCATTGACTTACATTGTAAAAATATTATTATAGTATGCTAATGATCATGTATAAACAAACCTACATATCTGTAAAAACAAGAAATAAATGGAAGTTATGGTACATTAACTAACAATTTTTTACAAAATATTTAAACAACAAAAAATTGACCATATGTGTGGCTTTAACTGGTGAAATCTATACATTTATTGAATTTTTTTAAACACTGAATTTATGTTAAACACTATGACCGATGATAAATGCTTCAGGGTCCCCGCTCAGGCTGTCAAGGTCAGATGAGTTGGATGCCGCTGACTAGTGAGCCACTCTATAAAGTTTTGTTTTCTTCACAGTATAATGTTGACCTTCTCTCCCTAGTTTACAGTGCCAATGTTTTTTGTTGCATTCAAGCCACATGACTTCCAAAGTTTTGGATAACAATAACATGGGGGGGGGTTAAAATTCATAGCATGACACAGAATATGTTTATTTTATTTTTTTTAAATAATAGGATCAGGAACTTGGGGTCTACCACCACACCAACATATATATAAACAGCTACACAGTTTGGTTAAAAAGTCCATCTAGTTCTTCCAATAAATAGGGGGAAAAAAAACATACAATCCTATATAAACATATGTGTTGTGATTTATATGATTTGCTGTTGTATATCAGTTTATTGAATGTAGACTCGTGGCATATTTTTGAATGCCATTTCATAGAGCCTGAGGAAGTGGGGTATTTGAGACCCATGAAATGCATTGTGCTATGTCTGTTAAAGCCCGCCTGTTATTGTTATCCAAAACTTTGGAAGTCATCTGGCTTGAATTCAAGTGTAGTGTGGATTCACAAACGAGCCAATTATGGCTAGTATGCAATGTAAGTTTAATATTTAAAATACATTAAATAAATGTATAGAGTCTAACAGTTGTATATGTTATATACATGCTTTGGCACCCTTAAAGTCCCACACATGGTCAGTTTTTTGTTGTTTACTATTTAAGGCATGTTGGTGCCCAAATATGAAATTCTTGCAGTACATATCTACATGGTTTTACAAATAATATGTAGAATGTTGCATTGTTGTATTGTTTTGTTTTTTCTATCTTTTAAAAAATATTTTTCCATTTCAATTGATGGATATACAGGTTGAATAAAATGGTCAGTTGCATCAGCTCCATTTTTAATGTATACCAATATTTTAATGGTAGGAAATAATGGAAAAATTATGCAAGTAAAATTACAGATAGTCATTCAGGTTTAACCAATAAAACTACCAATGTGCAATGGTCTTAGGCAGAAACCTTTAGCAACCATATTTTATAAGTTGCAAGAGTTGTTTCTATGGATAACTAGATTTGCAGTTAGGCAAACCACACTGCGTTGGCATTCTCTTGCTAGGAAAATATCTCTTGAACATTATAAATACCAATAAATTTACAAAATAACAGTCATCGGTAGAGCTAAAAGCCATTAAAAAGCATAAGAAAATCAAAATATGTTTTTTTTTTTAAATGGAAAATAATTTTAAAGAAAAATAATTATAGTTTGGGGGTTTTATATTAATGTAGTTTGCATGTTTTTAAACTGATATTTTGTTTTTCTTTCACTATACTGTAAATGTACAATTTTTATTTAGAAATAAACTTTTTTTTTTACATGTAAAGGAATTCCCTGAGCACTATTGATTTACAATGCAGAGGGCTTGCACGGCATAACAGTGAACCAGTTTTGGCTTACTCTGTCAATTTAAAACCTTGGTTGACGCTGTTTTAGTGGTTGACGCTGTTCAGAGGGAGGGAGTGAGGGGAATATGTCACTGCAACTGATTCATTCATTCATATGTGTGTAAATTGCTGCTTATGCTAGTAAACTCTGACAGACTTTTTATAACAGCAGGAAAGGAGCAACCAAAAATGTGAAAAAAATAAATTAGACCACATCTTCACCTGATTAGAAAAATCATAATATTTTATTTTAGTCCTGACTAACTACAGTAAGAAAATTTTCAGAAAACCACTATACTTTCCTTTTAATTACAATTTTTGCACCATATTGAAAATGTCACCAGACAGTCCTGATTCTGATTCTCTTCAATAAATACAGTGGTAGAACTAATATAAACCAAACATGAATGCTGCTATCCATACATGCTTTTTTATTCTGTGCAATCACTGTCAGTTTTGATGAACTAAACTACAAGCAAGTCATTTTTCTGAAGGGTCAGTTTGCATATAACTAAACAGTTGTAGTTTTACAGTAACACACCACTACTTTTATTATGCTATTTTTCTAAGCTGTTGCATGTTGTTCAAGGGAAGTTGCTATCATAAAGGAATTTTATTAATAATTGCAGTAAAATTGTTAGTAGGTTAAGATGTATTCAATTTTTTGGCAAGCTTGCCATGGATGAGATATTCGATTTAAAAATAAAAGTTAAAATATGGTCTTTTATTGCCATCAGAGAGTTATCTGGAAAATTGTGTTTTTTTTTTCTTTTGCAAGAATGTTTGTCAGTTACAAATAAAAACAAAGGGGTCACACATCAATGATATCACTGTTCTAAAATACATTTTATTCAGGTCGCCACTTTTGATACCACCCCATTCCAATGCATTTGTCCTTACGGGCTTGGTCATTGGGTCTAGGGGTAATCCTAGGGAAGGGTACTTTTATACATGTTATTGAACATATTGTAATTAACAGCATATCATGGTATTGTTTAACCACTTGCCGACTGGCTCACACCAATATTCGTCGGCAGAATGGCTCTGCTGGGCGAAACCTCATATGGGTATGTTGTCCCCTTTAAGAGCCGCCGGGGGCGCTCATGCCCGCTGCATGGAGGGGACCCAATGTGCTTGGTTAGAGGGCACGATCACCATCTGCTACCCGCAATCACAGGCACGAGAACCAGCACTGGGATTTGTGTGTGTAAACACACAAACCCCTGTTCTATCAGGGGAGAGGAGACATATCGTTTGTCTCCTCCCCAGTCACATCAGCATACAGTTAGAAACACTAATTAGGGAACACAGTTAACCCCTTGATTGCCCCCTAGTGTTAACCCCTTCCCTTCCAGTGACATTTACACAGTAATCAGTGCATTTTTATAGCTCTGATCACTGTATAAATGTCAATAGTCCCAAAAATGTGTCAAAGGTGTCTGATCTGTCTGTCGCAGTACCACAAAAAATCACAGATCACTGCCATTACTAGTAAAAAAAAAAAATAATAATAAAAATGCCATAAATCTTTCCCATAGTTTGTAGATGCTATAACTTTTGTGCAGACCAATCAATATACGCTTATTGCGATTTTTTTTTTTTTTTTTTACCAAAAATATGTAGAAGAATATATATTGGCCTAAACTGATGAAGAAATGCATATTTTAAAAACATTTTTGGGGATATTTATTATAGCAAAAAGTAAAAAAAATATTTTTTTTTCAAAATTGTTACTCTTTTTTTGTTTATAGCTCAAAAAATAAAAACCGCAGAGGTGATCAAATACCACCAAAAGAAAGCTCTATTTGTGGGAAAAAAAGACACAAATTTAGCTTGGGTACAGCATTGCTTTACCGCGCAATTTATAAAAATCAATATGTGGTGTTGCACTCTAGTGAATGATGGCTCATTACCATAAATAAAGGGCTAAATAAAGTGTACATCACATGTGCAAAATTTAATTTAAAAAAATGCATACTAAACACTACATAATCACATAGAATTCATTGTGCACAGAAAATTGAAAAAATGGCATATAAAATAATAAGATCAAAGTGCTAATGCTGCCACAATATAGAAATAGAGTCCAACAGTGCATATAGGTATCCAGAAAAACTTGATAGATAAAGTGTTTTTTGAATATATATAAAAATCAATATGTGGTGTTGCGCTATAGTGAATGATGGCTTATTACCATAAATAAAGTGCTAAATAAAGTGTACATCGCATGTGCAAAATTTCATATAAGATTGCATACTAAATGCTACACAATCACATAGAATTCACAGAAATTGAAAAATGGCATAGAAAAATAGGATCAAAGTACTAATGCTGACACAGTATAGAAATAGAGTCCAGCAGTGCACATAGGTATCCAGAAAAACTTGATAGATAAAGTGCAATAAATAAAGTGCTGTGCTCCAAGTGACAATCTGTGCAGAGACAGTCTTTCAGTGAATAAGTGATGTGAATCCTCTTCAGTGTATAAACACCTCAATGTGCAATGGCTCCTTACCTTACCGCTGTAAGGTAACAGAATGATGTAAATAGTGATGATGAGTAAATCCGGGATCTTGCAGTGGCCTAGTATTCTTCATGTACAATGGTGTCCAGGGAAACATCGATGGGGTTGGTGTCCTAATGTGCCTAGATAACCTGATATTCGATCCTCATATACAGTGCTATATTGCCTCTGTGTACCTCAGTAGCAGTGGACAGCCTCCCAAATCCATGAGCATGAAGTAAAAAGGAAAGGGGGACCCAAATAGTGAAGTATGTAAACACTGGGTAATTTATTGGGGTTACAGCTTTTTAGGTACTCACATAGCAAACAGGTAAAAAAAACGAGATAAAAAAATGAGTAGCGAGCTTGTGGCCTGACATCACTTCCAGGTGCTTGTCTAATCCAATTGTGGATTGTCAGCAACGCAGCAACACAGTGCCAAATTGTAAAGTGCTCTGGTCAGGAAGGGAGTAAAATCTTTCGGGGCTGAAGCGGTTAAAGAGGGCATAATACACAATTTTACTGGGCAAGATTTTCACATGGCCATCTTGGGGTGATAATACATAATATTATGGGGTGATTATACAAAAAATATTATACACAAAAGGTTCACCGAGACCCAGATTACTGGTAAACACATTGTAGCCAGTTTCAGATGCCTCTGTGAGTCTTTTTGGGGTTTGGTGTATAAATTTTTTTCAGCCCTTACTGACAAGGTTACCAACACATTTATGGGACACTAAACATGTGATCCAGAAACTGGACAATAGGACATAGGAGGAGAATGATAAAAGTCTCACATTAGACATTAAATCTCTGTATTCTTGTACCTGAAATACCCTAGGTTAGGAGACTTTTGCAGTATCATTTGAAATATTATACAGAATATTCTAGTGAATTGAAAAATAATTATTTTGGCAGCAGTCTCCTTATTTTTGCACATTTTTTTATATTCAATGGGGATGGCTATCTCTGGAAATGTGGTGCTTCTTTGGGTTCGAAATTTGTGCCCACTTATGCCAACCTATTGACCTATCTTTTGAGATTCCAAATGCTATAGGGGTCTAATAAGGTTTTTCTTACAATGATTTATTACTTTTTCGTGAGCCAAGACCTATGCGTAAAAACTTTTAGACTATTTGAATGAAAATGCATGTAATCTGAAATTTATTGTAAGGATTGAGGAACAAAAGATTCCTATTAAGTATTTGGATCTGACTTTAAATAGCTCAAATGTAGATTGCAAAGTTAGGATAATACCCTATAGACAACTCACTTTGAGTAACGTAGTTCTCAGCGCAGACAGCTGTAATCCTGCCCATGTTTAATAGGCAATCCCAAAAGACCAATCTATGAGGGCCAGAAAAAAAAAGTGTTCCACTTTAGAATAATTTGAAATGGAAGTTTTGGCTGGTGAAAAGTAGGGATGAGCCCGACGTAAGTCCGACTCGAACATCGGGTGTTCGATGAATAGCGAAAAATTTGGGGTGATCGCGGCAAATTCAAGAGCCACGAAACACCCTTTAACAGTCTATGGGAGAAATCAAAAGTGCTGATTTTAAAGTCTTATATGCATGGTATTGTCATAAAAAGTGTTTGGGGTCTTGGGTTCTGCCCCAGGGGACAGGTATCAATGCAAAAAAAGTTTTAAAAACGGCCATTTTTTCGGGAGCAGTGATTTTAATAATGCTTAAAGTGAAACAATAGGTGAAATATTCCTTTAAATTTCGTACCTGGGGGGTGTCTATAGTATGCCTGTAAAGGGGCGCATTTTTCCCGTGTTTAGAACAGTCCCTGCACAAAATGTCATTTCTAAAGGAAAAATAGTCATTTAAAACTACTCGCGGCTATAATGAATTGTCGGGTCCCGGCAATACAGATAAAAGTCATTGAAAAAAAAGGCATGGGTTCCCCCCCAGTCCATTACCATGCCCTTTGGGTCTGGTATGAATACTAAGGGGAACCCTGACCAAAATTAAAAAAAAAATTGTGTGGAGGTCCCCCCAATTTCCATACCAGGCCCATCAGGTCTGGTATGGATATTAAGGGGAACCCTGTGGCAATTTTTTTTTTAAAATGGTATAGGGTCCCCCTCAAAATCCATACCAGACCATATGGACTTTAAGGGGAACCCCGCACCAAAATAAAAAAAATGGCGTGGGGTCCCCCCAAAAATTCATACCAGACCCTTATCCAAGCATGCAACCTGGCAGGCTGCAGGAAAAGAGGGAGGACAAGAGAGCTCCCCCCTCCTGAACTGTACCAGGCCACATGCCCTCAACATGGGGAGGGTGCTTTGGGGTAGCCCCCCAAAGCACCTTGTCCCCATGGTGATGGGGACAAGGCCCCATGTTGATGGGGACAAGGGCCTCATCCCCACAACCCTTGCTGGGTGGTTGTGGGGGTCTGCGAGCAGGGGGCTTATTGGAATCTGGAAGCCCCCCTTAACAAGGGGACCCCCAGATCCTGACCTCCCCCATGTGAAATGGTAACAGGGTACAAATGTACCCTTACCATTTCACAAAAAACGTGTCAAAATCTTAAAAACGACAAGACATTTTTATTAAAGAATAAAAAAATAAAAATGTCCCAAGAAGTCCATTCATCTTCTTCTCTCATGCGCCCGGACCAAAAAAGAAAAAAAAAACCTGAAACTGATCCACCTCAATGGGAGGCTCCCGCGGTGTGATGCTTCTGTGCTTGTGACAGCTCTTATATAACTGAGGATGGGGCCACTTGCTGATGTACCGGGTGACCCCGCCCCCTCCCCCTCTGATGCCACTGTGGTGTCAGAGGGGGTGGGGTCACTCGTTTAAGTAACCAGGTGGCCCCACCCCACTCTGATGCCATGGGGAAGCCATAGGGAAGTCCCCGTGGCGTCAGAGGGGACGAGGTCACCCGGTACATCACCGAGTGGCCCTGCCCTCAGTTATATAAGAACTGTCACAAGCACGGAAGTGTCACAATTTGGGAGCCTCCCATTGAGGCAGATCGGTCTCGGGTTTTTCTTTTTTGTTCTTTTTCAGTCCGGGCGCATGAGAGAAGAAGATGAATGGACTTCGTGGGACATTTTTATTTTAAAATTTTTTAATAAAGGACTTGTCCCCAAGCTGTGTCTGAAGGGCCTGGTATGGAATTTGGGGGGACCCCCACACAATTTTTTTTTAAATTTTGGTTCACGGTTCCCCTTAATATTCATACCAGACCCAAAGAGCCTGGTAATGGACTGGGGGGAACCCATGCCATTTTTTCAATGACTTTTATCTGTATTGCCGGCACCCGACAATAAATTATAGCACAGAGTAGTTTTAAATGACTTTTTTTCCTTTAGAAATGTCATTTTGTACAGGGACTGTTCTAAACACGGGTAAAATGCGCCTTCCTTTAAATATTGTACCTGGGGGGTGTCTATAGTATGCCTGTGAAGTGGCACGTGTTTCCCGTGTTTAGAACTGTCCCTGCACAAAATTACATTTCTAAAGGAAAAAAAAGTAATTTAAAACTGCTTGCGGCTTTAATGTAATGTCTGGTCCTGGCAATGTGGATAAAAATCATTGAGAAAAATGGCATGGGTACCCCCCCAGCCCATTACCAGCCCCTTTGGGTCTTGTATGGATATTAACCACTTGCCGACCGCCTAACGTATATATACGTCGGCAGAATGGCACGGGCAGGCAGAATCACGTACCTGTACGTGATCTGCCTCCCGCGGGCGGGGGGTCCGATCGGACCCCCCCCGGTGCCAGCGGCGGTCGGCATTTGACTGGGAGCGTCGGGAGGCGAGGGGGAGACCATCCGATCGTGGCCCCCCCTCGCGATCGCTCCCAGCCAATCGGAATCCTCCCCTGCCTGTGTGTAGTTTCACACAGGCAGAGGATGTGATGTCATCTCTCCTCGGCTTGGCAGTTTCCGTCCAGCGCCGAGGAGAGAAGACATGTAAGTGCACAACACACACAAACACACACAGTAGAACATGCCAGGCATACTTTACACCCCCGATCGCCCCCCGACCCCCCCCCAATCACCCCCCCCGTCACAAACTGACAGCAAGCAGTATTTTTTTTTTTTTTTTTCTGATTACTGCATGGTGTCAGTTTGTGACAGTTACAGTGTTAGGGCAGTGAATATTACCCCCCTTTAGGTCTAGGATACCCCCCTAACCCCCCCTAATAAAGTTTTAACCCCTTGATCACCCCCTGTCACCAGTGTCACTAAGCGATCATTTTTCTGATCGCTGTATTAGTGTCGCTGGTGACGCTAGTTAGGAACGTAAATATTTAGGTTCGCCGTCAGCGTTTTATAGTGACAGGGACCCCCATATACTACCTAATAAATGTTTTAACCCCTTGATTGCCCCCTAGTTAACCCTTTCACCACTGATCACCGTATAACCGTTACGGGTGACGCTGGTTAGTTCGTTTATTTTTTATAGTGTCAGGGGACCCGCCGTTTATTACCTAATAAAGGTTTAGCCCCCTGATCGCCCGGCGGTGATATGCGTCGCCCCAGGCAGCGTCAGATTAGCGCCAGTACCGCTAACACCCACGCACGCAGCATACGCCTCCCTTAGTGGTATAGTATCTGTACGGATCAATATCTGATCCGATCAGATCTATACTAGTGTCCCCAGCAGTTTAGGGTTCCCAAAAACGCAGTGTTAGCGGGATCAGCCCAGATACCCGCTAGCACCTGCGTTCTTCCCCTCCGCCCGGCCCAGCCCAAGTGCAGTATCGATCGATCACTGTCACTTACAAAACACTAAACGCATAACTGCAGCGTTCAGAGTCAGGCCTGATCCCTGCGATCGCTAACAGTTTTCTTGGTAGCGTTTTGGTGAACTGGCAAGCACCAGCCCGAGGCAGCGTCAGGTTAGCGCCAGTACCGCTAACACCCACGCACGCACCGTACACCTCCCTTAGTGGTATAGTATCTGAACGCATCAATATCTGATCCGATCAGATCTATACTAGCGTCCCCAGCAGTTTAGGGTTCCCACAAACGCAGTGTTAGCGGGATCAGCCCAGATACCTGCTAGCACCTGCGTTTTGCCCCTCCGCCCGGCCCAGCCCACCCAAGTGCAGTATCGATCGATCACTGACACTTACAAAACACTAAACGCATAACTGCAGCGTTTGCAGAGTCAGGCCTGATCCCTGCGATCGCTAACAGTTTTTTTGGTAGCGTTTTGGTGAACTGGCAAGCACCAGCCCCAGGCAGCATCAGGTTAGCGCCAGTACCGCTAACACCCACGCACACACCGTACACCTCCCTTAGTGGTATAGTATCTGATCGGATCAATATCTGATCCAATCAGATCTATACTAGCGTCCCCAGCAGTTTAGGGTTCCCAAAAACGCAGTGTTAGCGGGATCAGCCCAGATACCTGCTAGCACCTGCGTTTTGCCCCTCCGCCCGGCCCAGCCCAGCCCAGCCCACCCAAGTGCAGTATCGATCGATCACTGTCACTTACAAAACACTAAACGCATAACTGCAGCATTCGCAGAGTCAGGCCTGATCCCTGCGATCGCTAACAGTTTTTTTGGTAGCGTTTTGGTGAACTGGCAAGCACCAGCAGCCTAGTACACCCCGTTCGTAGTCAAACCAGCACTGCAGTAACACTTGGTGACATGGCGAGTCCCATAAATGCAGTTCAAGCTGGTGAGGTGGCAAGCACAAGTAGTGTCCCGCTGCCACCAAGAAGACAAACACAGGCCCGTCGTGCCCATAGTGCCCTTCCTGCTGCATTCGCCAATCCTAATTGGGAACCCACCACTTCTGCAGCGCCCGTACTTCCCCCATTCACATCCCCAACCAAATGCAGTCGGCTGCATGAGAGGCATTTTCTTTATGTCCTCCCGAGTACCCCTACCCAACGAACCCCCCCAAAAAAGATGTCGTGTCTGCAGCAAGCGCGGATATAGGCGTGACACCCTCTATTATTGTCCCTCCTGTCCTGACAATCCTGGTCTTTGCATTGGTGAATGTTTTGAACACTACCATTCACTAGTTGAGTATTAGCGCAGGGTACAGCATTGCACAGACTAGGCACACTTTCACAGGGTCTCCCAAGATGCCATCGCATTTTGAGAGACCCGAACCTGGAACCGGCTACCGTTATAAAAGTTAGTTACAAAAAAAAGTGTAAAAAAAAAAAAAAAAACACAAACAAAAATATAAAATAAAAAAAAATAGTTGTTGTTTTATTGTTCTTTCTCTCTATTCTCTCTCTATTGTTCTGCTCTTTTTTACTGTATTCTATTCTGCAATGTTTTATTGTTGTTATGTTTTATCATGTTTGCTTTTCAGATATGCAATTTTTTATACCTTACCGTTTACTGTGCTTTATTGTTAACCATTTTTTTGTCTTCAGGTACGCCATTCACGACTTTGAGTGGTTATACCAGAATGATGCCTGCAGGTTTAGGTATCATCTTGGTATCATTCTTTTCAGCCAGCGATTGGCTTTCATGTAAAAGCAATCCTAGCAGCTAATTAGCCTCTAGACTGCTTTTACAAGCAGTGGGAGGGAATGCCCCCCCCCAACGTCTTCCGTGTTTTTCTCTGGCTCTCCTGTCTCAACAGGGAACCTGAGAATGCAGCCGGTGATTCAGCCAGCTGACCATAGAGCTGATCAGAGACCAGAGTGGCTCCAAACATCTCTATGGCCTAAGAAACCGGAAGCTACGAGCATTTTATGACTTAGATTTCGCCGGATGTAAACAGCGCCATTGGGAAATTGGGAAAGCATTTTATCACACTGATCTTGGTGTGGTCAGATGCTTTGAGGGCATAGGAGAAATCTAGGGTCTAATAGACCCCAATTTTTGCAAAAAAGAGTACCTGTCACTACCTATTGCTATGATAGGGGATATTTACATTCCCTGAGATAACAATAAAAATGATTTAAAAAAAAAAAAATGAAAGGAACAGTTTAAAAATAAGATAAAAAAATAATAATAATAAAGAAAAAAAAAAAAAAAAAGCACCCCTGTCCCCCCTGCTCTCGCGCTAAGGCGAACGCAAGCGTCGGTCTGGCGTCAAATGTAAACAGCAATTGCACCATGCATGTGAGGTATCACCGCGAACGTCAGATCGAGGGCAGTAATTTTAGCAGTAGACCTCCTCTGTAAATCTAAAGTGGTAACCTGTAAAGGCTTTTAAAGGCTTTTAAAAATGTATTTAGTTTGTCGCCACTGCACGTTTGTGCGCAATTTTAAAGCATGTCATGTTTGGTATCCATGTACTCGGCCTAAGATCATCTTTTTTATTTCATCAAACATTTGGGCAATATAGTGTGTTTTAGTGCATTAAAATTTTAAAAAGTGTGTTTTTTCCCCAAAAAATGCGTTTGAAAAATCGCTGCGCAAATACTGTGTGAAAAAAAAAATGAAACACCCACCATTTTAATCTGTAGGGCATTTGCTTTAAAAAAATATATAATGTTTGGGGGTTCAAAGTAATTTTCTTGCAAAAAAAAATTATTTTTTTATGTAATCAAAAAGTGTCAGAAAGGGCTTTGTCTTCAAGTGGTTAGAAGAGTGTGTGATGTGTGACATAAGCTTCTAGATGTTGTGCATAAAATGCCAGGACAGTTCAAAACCCCCCCAAATGACCCCATTTTGGAAAGTAGACACCCCAAGCTATTTGCTGAGAGGCATGTCGAGTCCATGGAATATTTTATATTGTGACACAAGTTGCGGGAAAGAGACAATTTTTTATTTTTTTTATTTTTTTTTGCGCAAAGTTGTCACTAAATGATATATTGCTCAAACATGCCATGGGAATATGTGAAATTACACCCCAAAATACATTCTGTTGCTTCTCCTGAGTACGGGGATACCACATGTGTGAGACTTTTTGGGAGCCTAGCCGCGTACGGGACCCCGAAAACCAAGCACCGCCTTCAGGCTTTCTAAGGCCGTAAATTTTTGATTTCACTCTTCACTGCCTATCACAGTCTCGGAGGCCATGGAATGCCCAGGTGGCAAAAAACCCCCCCAAATGACCCCATTTTGGAAAGTAGACACCCCAAGCTATTTGATGAGAGGTATAGTGAGTATTTTGCAGACCTCACTTTTTGTCACAAAGTTTTGAAAATTGAAAAAAGAAAAAAAATTTTTTTTTCTCGTCTTTCTTTATTTTCAAAAACAAATGAGAGCTGCAAAATACTCACCATGCCTCTCAGCAAATAGCTTGGGGTGTCTACTTTCCAAAATGGGGTCATTTGGGGGGGGTTTGTGCCACCTGGGCATTCCATGGCCTCCGAAACTGTGATAGGTAGTGAGGAGTAAAATCAAAAATGTACGCCCTTAGAAATCCTGAAGGCACTGATTGGTTTTCGGGGCCCCGTACGCAGCTAGGCTCCCAAAAAGTCCCACACATGTGGTATCCCCGTACTCAGGAGAAGCAGCTAAATGTATTTTGGGGTGCAATTCCACATATGCCCATGGCCTGTGTGAGCAATATATCATTTAGTGACAACTTTGTGCAAAAAAAAAAAAAATTTGTCACTTTCCCGCAACTTGTGTCAAAATATAAAACATTCCATGGACTCAACATGCCTCAAAGCAAATAGCTTGGGGTGTCTACTTTCCAAAATGGGGTCATTTGGGGGGGTTTTATGCCATCTGGGCATTTTATGGCCTTCAAAACTGTGATAGGTAGTGAGGAGTAAAATCAAAAATGTACGCCCTTAGAAATCCTGAAGGCAGTGATTGGTTTTTGGGGGCCCCGTACGCGGCTAGGCTCCCAAAAAGTCCCACACATGTGGTATCCCCATACTCAGGAGAAGCAGCTAAATGTATTTTGGGGTGCAATTCCACATATGCCCATGGCCCGTGTGAGCAATATATCATTTAGTGACAACTTTTTGTAATTTTTTTTTTTTTTTTGTCATTATTCAATCACTTGGGACAAAAAAAATGAATATTCAATGGGCTCAACATGCCTCTCAGCAAATTCCTTGGGGTGTCTACTTTCCAAAATGGGGTCATTTGTGGGGGTTTTGTACTGCCCTGCCATTTTAGCACCTCAAGAAACGACATAGGCAGTCATAAATTAAAGGCTGTGTAAATTCCAGAAAATGTACCCTAGTTTGTAGGCGCTATAACTTTTGCGCAAACCAATAAATATACACTTATTGACATTTTTTCTACCAAAGACATGTGGCCGAATACATTTTGGCCTAAATGTATGACTAAAATTGAGTTTATTGGATTTTTTTTAGAACAAAAAGTAGAAAATATCATTTTTTTTCAAAATTTTCGGTCTTTTTCCGTGTATAGCGCAAAAAATAAAAACGGCAGAGGTGATCAAATACCATCAAAAGAAAGCTCTATTTGTGAGAAGAAAAGGACGCAAATTTCGTTTGGGTACAGCATTGCATGACCGCGCAATTAGCAGTTAAAGCGACGCAGTGCCGAATTGTAAAAAGTGCTCTGGTCAGGAAGGGGGTAAAACCTTCCGGGGCTGAAGTGGTTAAGGGGAACCCCGCACCCAAATTAAAAAAAGGAAAGGCTTGGGGCCCCCAGGCCCTATATACTCTGAACAGCAGTATACAGGCGGTGCAAACAAGACACGGACTGTAGGTTTGTTGTTAAGTACATGGTACATTTTTAAAGTGTAGCTCCAGCCAAAAAATCTATTTTTAAGCTTTTTGGAAAACATAAGGAAGGGTTATCAGCCCTGTAACATTTGTTTTGCTGTCTGTGCACCTCTTCAGAAGATTTCACCTCACTTTCTGTCCCAATGACAAATGTTTTTTTGACAATTTGGGTTTTTTAGTGAAACAAGGATTGGTGATAAAGCATCAGTGGAGAGGAGACACGTTTTTCCCATATCAAATCTTACAGGAGAGAATTTCCCTTCCTAGGGGTAGATTTCATCTCACTTCCTGTTGTCTCCTTCCGTTTGCAAGTAGGAGTCGTTTGTAAGTTGGATGTTTGAAAGTAGGGGCCTGCCATATATACTCTGCAGAAATTGGGGCCTTAGGTGTTGGTTTTGTCACAACACTGTAAGCCCTCACAGTTACTCTTGGTGGTCGCTGGAACGTCCTGCTGTGAACTATTATATCAAGAATTGTAATTACATGCCATTGCTGAACAGTGGTAGAAAAATTGGGCCTTTGGTGGTGTTGGTGCCACAACACTGTAAGGCCTCACAATTAATCTTGGTGGGCGCTGGAACAGGCACTGCTGTGAAATATTATATCAAGAACTGTAATTACATGCACCTGTTGAACAGGGGCAGAAAAATTGGGCCTTTGGTGGCGGTGGTGTTGCCACAACACTGTAAGCCCTCACAGTTACTCTTGGTGGGTGCAGGAATAGGCCCTGCTGTGAAATATTAGATCGAGAATTGTAATTACATGTCCCTGTTGAACAGGGGCAGAAAAATTGGGCCTTAGGCACTGGTGCCACAGCACTGCAACCCCTCACATATACTCTAGTTGGAGTGCAGGAATTAGCCCTGCTGCAAAGTATTGCATCAAAAATTGTAATTACACGCCCTTGTTAAACAGGGGCTGAAAAATTGTGCCTTAGGCACTGGTGCTGGTGCCACAACACTGCAACCCCTCACAGATACTGTAGTTGAGCGCAGCAATGAACACTCCTGCAAAATATTGCATCAAAAATTGTAATTAGACACCCTTGTTAAACAGGGGCTGAAAAATTGGGCCTTAGCCACTGGTGGCGGCGCCCAGAACCAAAAATATTCTTACAAGCTATCAGCATGATCATTGAGGAGGAAGAGGATAGTCACTCAGCATAACAGGATAGTCACTCAGCAATAGTATAGGCAGTCTTGAAGGGATCTGACATTTCAAAAAAAAATTATTCGGTTACATCAGCATCAGGTGCTTGGCAGCTGGTGGTGATCCAAGACTGATTCATTTTTACGAAGGTCAGTCGATCGACCGAGTCGGTGGACAGGCGCACCCTGTGATCGGTTACAAAGCCTCCAGCAGCACTGAATGTGCGTTCTGAAAGAACGCTGGATGCAGGACAGGTCAGTAGCTCAATTGCATACTGTGCAAGTTCTGGCCAGTGATCCATCCTCAAGACCCAGTAACCCAGAGGATTTTTGGTGGGAAAGGTGTCCAAGTCTTATCTTGCCCCTAGGTATTCCTGCACCATGTAAAACAGACACTGGCGATGGTTGCTGGAACCAATCATATCTTGGGGTTGCAGACTAAAAAATTGTCTAAATGCATCGGTCAGACGGCCACCTTCTCTCCTGCACCCTCTTTTACTGACCGAAGCCTCAGCAACACGTTGTTCAGGAACAGGAATTTGAAACCTCTCAGTCTCTGGGAACGCGTTGCATAGACCTTTCTGCAAGGCCTCCCGAAGATGTTTCATCCTCTGCTGCCTCTGCGACGGCAAGATAAGGTCTGCAACCTTACCCTTGTAACATGGATCAAGGAGGGTTGCCAGACAGTAATGATCCCTCTCCTTGATACCACAAATACGAGGATCCTTCCGCAGGCTTTGCAGGATCAGGAAGGCCATGCAGCGTAGGTTTGCTGAGGCATTCGGTCCGGAGTCCTCTGGGTCACTAAGGATGACATGATCCGCATCCAACTCCTCCCAGCCAGTCCATGGGTTTCTTGGGACTGTAAATGATCCTTTGAAGACTGCTGCTGAGTGCCAGGCTCCACCTCCATGCTGACACAATCCTCCTCCTCCTCGTCCTCTTCCTGTGTGATCGGCAGGCATGCAGGAACACTGTCCGGTTAAAGGGGGGCCTTGAGAGGTAAGGAAGTCCTCTCCCTGCCTCTGTTCTGCCTCAAGTGCCCTGTCCATTAATCCATGCAGCATGTGCTCCAACAGGTGGACAAGAGGGACAGTGTCACTGATGCATGCACTGTCACTGCTCACTATCCTTGTGGCCTCCTCAAATGGTGACAGGACAGTGCATGCATCCCTGATCATGGCCCACTGGTGTGGAGAAAAAAAACAAGCTCCCCTGACCCTGTCCTGGTGCCATAGTCGCAGAGGTACTCATTGATGGCCCTCTGCTGCGTGTGCAGCAGCTGCAGCATGGCCAACGTTGAGTTCCACCTGGTGGGCATGTCACAGATTAGGCGGTTCTTGGGCAGGTTAAATTCCTTTTGGAGGTCAGCCAGAGGAGCACTGGCATTATATGACCGGCGGAAATGCACACAGACTTTCCTGGCCTGCCTCAGGACATCCTGTAAGCCCAGGTACCTGCCCAAGAAACCCTGCACCACCAAGTTAAGGACGTGAGCCAAACAGGGCACATGGGTCAGTTGTCCCTGTCAGAGGGCAGAGAGGAGGTTGGTGCCATTGTTGCAAACCACCATTCCTGGCTTAAGCTGGCGTGGCGTCAACCACCTCTGAACCTGCCCCTGCAGAGCTGACAGAGTCTCTGCCCCAGTGTGGCTCCTGTCCCCCAAGCACACCAGCTCAAGCACCTCATGTCATATTTTTGCCTGCATGCTTGCGTAGCCCCTTGAACGCCTACAGAGCACCGCTGGTTCTGAGGACAAATCAGCACAGGAAGAGGCCATGGAGGAAGAAGAAGAGGAGGGGGTGGAGGAGAGAGGTGTGGCAGAATCCCCACTAGTAGAATTTTGGAGGCGTGGTGGTGGAACAACCTCCAACACTACTGCACCCTGTCCTCCATCCTTCCCAGCTGCCAGAAGAGTCACCCAGTGCACGGTGAATGATAGGTAACCTCCCTGTCCATGCTTGCTGGACCATGAGTCAGCAGTAAAATGCACCTTACCGCTGACTGCCTTGTCCAGCGAGGCCAAGACATTGCCTTCCACATGCCGGTAGAGAGCCAGAATCGCCTTCTGTGAGAAAAAGTGGTGTTTAGGAACCTGCCACTGAGGTACCGCACATTCCACAAACTCACGGAAGGGGGCAGAGTTTACCAACTGAAAAGGCAGCAGTTGAAGTGCTAGCAATTTAGCCAAGCTAGCATTCAACCGCTGGGCATGTGGATGGCTGGGAGTGAATTTCTTTCGGCGGTGCAGCAGCTGGGGCAGGGAAATTTGCCTGGTACAATCTTACGTCGGTTTACCCGCAATTACTTGGCTGTGACACACCTAATTCTACACCTTCATTCCTCTTAGTGCAGGTTTCAGAGAGGACTGAAGGTATAGTGGGGTTGGAGATCCCAGCTGATGAGGAGCAAGGAGAGATCCGCTTTGTTCTTTGGTGTGGGTCTTTTAGGTACGCTTGCCAACAAACTGCATGGCAGGTCAACCTATGTCTGGTCAAGCATGTGGTGCCCAAGTGGCTGATGTTTTGGCCACGCGAGATACGCTTGAGACATATGTTGTAAATAGCAGCGGTGCGATCTGATGCACTCGTCTCAAAAAAGGCCCACACCAAAGATCTTTTGGAATAACGCGCAGTGACATCAGCGCTCAGCACATGCGAAGATCTGCAGTGTGATGCAGTCAGTGTTCTGCCCTTAAGCTGGTCCCTGGTGGGCTTTGGAGATGTGCTTCCTCCTCCTCTCTCCTATCAGGCATCCACGTGGATTCAGTGACCTCATCATCCCCTCCCTCCTCATCACTGGAGCAAAGCTGGCAGTATGCTGCAGCTGGGGGAACTTGACTGCCAGATTGCTGTCCTTCTTGGGCACCCCCCCTCTCTGGGATCACATTACTACCTTCCTCTAGCTGGGTAACATCATCGGAGCCTTCAAAACGCTGGGCATCCTCCTGGAGCATGTACCCAACACTGTGGTCAAACAGTTCGGGGGACACCTCAGGAGGACATGGTTGGGCTAGGGAAGGAGTGACTGATGCCATTGAGCCAAGGGAAGAGGCCGCATTGGCAGCTGCTTTGCCAGACAAAGTACCCCGAGCCTGGGTGAGAGAGGATGTGGAGATTGAGGACGGTTTGGTCATCCACTCTACCAAGTCTTCGGCATGCTCAACACGGCCAGCTGCTGAAAAAAAGGACAAGCGTGTCCCACGGCTATGTGCTGATGAATATGCACCGTGTCCATGACCAGCACTGTTGCCTCTAGACACAGAGCCTGCTTGTCCTCTTTTATTGGCTTGTGACTGTCTGCCTCTCCTTGTTGACCTTCCAGACATACTAATGGCCTGCAGTGAGATGTAGCTGCACAAAGCTGTGATGTGTATATATATATATATATATATATATATATATATATATATATACTGATTATGCTGCAGGTAGCAGAATCAACTGCCTGCCTGTAGTATTATTAGTATGAGAACACCAGCAATTGTCTTCAGGTAGCTTTAGGTGCAGAAGACACAGTACACTAACTGTAACTACTGCAGCTGCCTGCCTGTGGTATTAATAGGATCAGAACACCAGCAATTGTCTTCAGGTAGCTTTAGGTGCACACTGTGCAGAGGACAAAGTTTACTAACTGTAAATACTGCAGCTGCCTGCCTGTGGTATTAATAGGATCAGAACACCAGCAATTGTCTTCAGGTAGCTTTAGGTGCACACTGTGCCAAGGACACAGTACACTAATTGTAAATATTACAGCTGCCTGCCTGTGGTATTAATAGGATCAGAAGAACACCAGCAATTGTCTTCAGGTAGTTTTAGGTGCACACTGTACAAAGGACACAGTACACTAACTGTAAATACTGCAGATGCATGCCTGTGGTATTAATAGGATCAGAAAAACACCAGCAATTGTCTTCAGGTAGCTTTAGGTGCACACTGTGCAAAGGACACAGTACACTAACTGTAAATACTGCAGCTGCCTGCCTGTGGTATTAATAGGATCAGAAGAACACCAGCAATTGTCTTCAGGTAGCTTTAGGTGCACACTGTGCAGAGGACACGGTACACTAACTGTAAATACTGCATCTGCCTGCCTGTGGTATTAATAGGATCTGAACACCAGCAATTGTCTTTAGGTAGCTTTAGGTGCACACTGTGCAGAGGACACAGTACACTAACTGTAAATATTGCAGCTGCCTGCCTGTGGTATTAATAGGATCAGAAGAACACCAGCAATTGTCTTCAGGTAGCTTTAGGTGCACACTGTGCAGAGGACACGGTACACTAACTGTAAATACTGCAGCTGCCTGCCTGTGATATTAATAAGATCAGATCATCAGCTATTGTCGTCAGGTAGCTTTAGGTGCACATTGTGCAGAGAACACAGTACACTAACTTTAAATACTGCAGCTGCCTGCCTGTGGTATTAATAGGATCAGAACACCAGCAATTGTCTTCAGGTAGCTTTAGGTGCACACTGTGCAAAGGACACAGTACACTAACTGTAAATACTGCAGCTGCCTACCTGTGGTATTAATAGGATCAGAAGAACACCAGCATTTGTCTTCAGGTAGCTTTAGGTGCACACTGTGCAGAAGATACAGTACACTAACTGTAAATACTGTAGCTGCCTGCCTGTTGTATTAATAGGATCAGAAGAACACCAGCAATTGTCTTCAGGTAGCTTTAGGTGCACACTGTGCAAAGGACACAGTACACTAACTGTAAATACTGCAACTTCCTACCTGTGGTATTAATAGGAACAGAACAACAGCAATTGTCTTCAGGTAGCTTTAGGTGCACACTGTGCAGAGGATACAGTACACTAACTGTAAATATTGCAGCTGCCTGTCTGTGGTATTAATAGGATCAGAACACCAGCAATTGTCTTCAGATAGCTTTAAGTGCACACCGTGCAGAGGACCCAGTACACTAACTGTAAATATTACAGCTGCCTGCCTGTGGTATTAATAGGATCAGAAGAACACCAGCAATTGTCTTCAGGTAGCTTTAGGTGCACACTGTGCAAAGGACACAGTACACTAACTGTAAATACTGCAGATGCCTGCCTGTGGTATTAATAGGATCAGAAAAACACCAGCAATTGTCTTCAGGTAGCTTTAGGTGCACACTGTGCAAAGGACACAGTACACTAACTGTAAATACTGTAGCTGCCTGCCTGTGGTATTAATAGGATCAGAAGAACACCAGCAATTGTCTTCAGGTAGCTTTAGGTGCACACTGTGCAGAGGACACGGTACACTAACTGTAAATACTGCATCTGCCTGCCTGTGGTATTAATAGGATCAGAACACCAGCAATTGTCTTTAGGTAGCTTTAGGTGCACACTGTGCAGAGGACACAGTACACTAACTGTAAATATTGCAGCTGCCTGCCTGCCTGCCTGTGGTATTAATAGGATCAGAAGAACACCAGCAATTGTCTTCAGGTAGCTTTAGGTGCACACTGTGCAGAGGACACGGTACACTAACTGTAAATACTGCAGCTGCCTGCCTGTGATATTAATAAGATCAGATCATCAGCTATTGTCTTCAGGTAGCTTTAGGTGCACATTGTGCAGAGGACACAGTACACTAACTTTAAATACTGCAGCTGCCTGCCTGTGGTATTAATAGGATCAGAACACCAGCAATTGTCTTCAGGTAGCTTTAGGTGCACACTGTGCAGAGGACACAGTACACTAACTGTAAATACTGCAGCTGCCTACCTGTGGTATTAATAGGATCAGAAGAACACCAGCATTTGTCTTCAGGTAGCTTTAGGTGCACACTGTGCAGAGGATACAGTACACTAACTGTAAATACTGTAGCTGCTTGCCTGTTGTATTAATAGGATCAGAAGAACACCAGCAATTGTCTTCAGGTAGCTTTAGGTGCACACTGTGCAAAGGACACAGTACACTAACTGTAAATACTGCAGCTTCCTACCTGTGGTATTAATAGGAACAGAACAACAGCAATTGTCTTCAGGTAGCTTTAGGTGCACACTGTGCAGAGGATACAGTACACTAACTGTAAATACTGCAGCTTCCTGTCTGTGGTATTAATAGGATCAGAACACCAGCAATTGTCTTCAGATAGCTTTAAGTGCACACCGTGCAGAGGACCCAGTACACTAACTGTAAATACTGCAGCTGCCTGCCTGTGGTATTAATAGGATCAGAACACCAGCAATTGTCTTCAGGTAGCTTCAGGTGCACACTGTGCAGAGGACACAGTACACTAACTTTAAATACTGCGGTGCCTGCCTGTAGTATTAACAGGATCAGAAGAACACCAGCAATTGTCTTCAGGTAGCTTTAGGTGCACACTGTGCAAAGGACACAGTACACTAACTGTAAATACTGTAAATACTGTAAAAACACCTGCCTGCTTGTCAGTATATTAGGAAGAGAATAACAGGAACGGATATAGCTAAACTGAATACAGTGTATATATATATATATATATATATATATATATATATATATATATATATATATATATATAACACTGAGGATGCATATATATACACAATACACTGTAAGTGCAGCTAACTGACTCGCCTACCTACCTACTCTATCTAACTTAATTCAAATGACACTGTTTCTCTGTCTATCTCTCTCCGCCGCTGCAACACACTACACAAGGCCGCCACGCATTACAGTATATAGTGTGGGGCGTGTACTAAACCCCTGAGCCATAATTGGCCAAAGCCACTCTGGCTTTGGGCAATTATGGCTCTCTGTACAGACGGCGCTGCGATTGGCCAAGCATGTGGGTCATAGTGCATGCTTGGCCAATCCTCAGCCAGCAATGCACTGCAATGCCGCAGTGAGTTATGGGCTGTGATGCGCCACTCGAATTTGGCGCAAATGCCCATAACGTTCGCAATTCGAAGAGCAACTGTACAGGCGATGTTCAAGTTGAACTCCCTACTAATGATCTTCTTGTCCTATATAATGTTCACATGCACTAACATGGACTAAGACTAGGATGTCATTAAAATTCATGTGCGCGTTAAGGCAGGTGTCTCAATCAGTACTTTTGACAATATACTTTATATGTACACAGTGTATATATATATATATATACACACACACAGATATACGCACTCTTATAATTAAATGTAAAAAAAAAAAATTAAAATGTATTAAAACATGGGTGTTGTCAGTAGGTCAGTGGATGTATCAGTAGAGCAGTAGATTGTATCAGTAGAGGAGAACTAGTTAATTTGTAAAGGATCATTTCTAAAGGAATAAATGCTTTGCTTGATGGACAATCTAATATCCATCTGGCTGATGTATTTGCTGATTTTTCTTGTCTGTTATTTGTCAATGGCCATATTGTGTTTCTTTTTTATGATCAGCTAAAGCTGTTCTCCTTCCTAAAACAGATTATTGATACTCTATTTGATATTCATTTTGTAATATAATAAAGAATAAATAAAAAAAAGTGCTGAAGCCATGCTTCTTTTTTCCTTGTCAAAAGAAGTTTATTGAGTATACAATGTTATAAAGATACATAAAGTAAGTTTACAAGGATCTATAAAGTAAGCTCATTGTTTTACAGTAGGGTTTATATAGGTAAATATCATGAAATTTCAAATATTAAACATTGGGTTCACGTAAACCTAAATTAAAGATATATATCATTTCCTTAGTTACTTTTGTAGGTATTTAAATGAATTATACCTACTATACATATTGTTTACAAGTAGAGTGTATATAGGTCAAATAAATTCTGATAATGAGCTTTAATCGTAAGGTGGAGAAAAGGAAAGAGAAAGAAGAAAAAGGGTTGAAAGGTAGAGGTATGGTCCACAAGGTTGTCCCGCTCGTCAGTTTATTATTCTTTTTAGTTCGCTTTGAAGCCTTAGAATGGGTGTCTCTGTAAGTCATTTAATCTGTTACCATGGCAACAGGACAGAGTCATTGAAGTTTGACAGGAACTGTTGTTTTATCCAAGGATGCCAAAGTTTTTCAAATTTTGGAATTTGATTTTGATCGATGGCTACCATCTTAGCATGGGACATTGTATTATTCATTCTGTGAATTGTTTCTGCTAGTACCAATGTAGGAGATTTCCATGCCTTGGCCACTGTTTGTTTTGCAGCCGTTATTAGTTGGATCATAAGTTTGAATTGAGAGAGTGTTAACCATTCCGGTTTTAGATTAAGTAAAGTTAAATATGGATCTGGTTGTATTATTTTTTTAAATATTTTAGATGCAATCACGAAGACTTCCTTCCAGAAGGTTTGGATTACTGGGCACGTCCACCATATGTGTAAATATGTGCCTATTTCTGGGCATCCTCGAAAACAAAGAGCTGAGGTATTAGGTGAATATTTTGCCACTCTAGCGGGTACAAGGTACCAGCGAGTTAGGACTTTATAATTTGTCTCCAGTGCTAAGATGTTGGGTGAGGATGATTTAGATGTGAGCCATATGTTAGACCAGTCCGTGTCTTCTAAAGTTCGTCCCAGGTCCTCCTCCCACCTCTGAATGTAAGAGGGTCTATTAAGATTTGCTACTCCATATAATTGATTATAAAGTGATGAAATTGTACCTTTAGCAAATGGATCTTTTGTACAGATTGATTCAAAAATGGATAATTGGGATAATGGTGTATCCCCCTTTAGGAATGGTGTATAGAAATTTTTGATTTGGAGATATCTGAATATCTCAGAGTTTGGTAGATCATATTTTTCTCTAAGCGATGGGAATGAAAGGAATGATTTAGATGCTATGAAGTCATTTAGTGTCTGAATGCCTGATGTTGTCCAAGCTTTAAAAGAATTTGGGTAGATCCATGCCGGATAAAAGGCCGGATTTCTGATAAAAGAAAGGAGAGGATTGTGTGGAGATTGTAACTGATATTTGGTTTTTAGTTTATCCCAGAGAGATAAGAAGTGTTTAGTTATGGGGTTATGAATTTTAAAGCGGTCTTTAGGATCAAGCCATAATAAATTTGATATTAATAGAGGGTCATTTTCTGAAGCCTCTATAAATACCCATAATGGGATTTCCTGTTTTGCATGGTATTTGGACAGACTGGCCAAATGTGCTGCTCTGTAGTAGTTAGTAAAATTAGGGTATCCCAGGCCTCCTTTATTTTTGGGAAGATGTAGTGTGTGTATAGGTATACGTGGTTTAGAAGAGCCCCATATAAACGAAGTTGCTCTTTTTTGTACTATTCTCAAAAAATAGGAAGGAATTGGAATAGGGAGGACTCTGAATAGATAAAGCAATTTGGGTAGAATAGTCATTTTGATTGTATTAATCTTCCCTATCCAGGATAAAGGAAGTTGCGACCATTGTTTTATTAGATTTGTGATCTGTCTTAATACAGGAGGATAATTGGTTGAGAATAAGTCAGAATGAGATGCTGTTAAATGAATTCCAAGATATGGGATTGATTTTTCTGCCCATGTGAATGGGAGTGCAGCCCTAGCCGGGATCAATTCCATGTTTGTGAGTGAAATATTAAGCACTAGGCATTTCTTAGGATTAATCATAAGGCCGGATAGGGCTGCAAATCCATCAAGAGCTGGTATTAAGTTAGGACCAGAGACCTGTGGTGATGATAGAAAAAGTAATATATCGTCTGCAAATATACATAATTTGTGTGTAATACCTCCTACTTCAATGCCAGTTATAGTTTGGTTTGTTCTGATGTATTGGGCCATGGGTTCGAGTATAAGGGCAAATAATAAGGGAGATAATGGGCAACCCTGTCGGGTACCTCTTTCGATATTAAAGGCTTCAGATTTGTATCCAGCATATTTTATATAGGCTTTGGGTTTATTATACAATGCTTTGATCCATGTTAAAAAGTGGGGTCCAAAACCCCATTTTTGTAATGAATATTGCATATATTGCCAGGATACTGTGTCAAATGCCCTCTTAATATCGAGAGATAGAAAACATAAAGGGATTTTCCGTTTTTTAGCAATATGTGCCAATAACACTGCCCTGCGTACATTATCGCCTGCCTGTCTATTTGGCATGAAGCCTACTTGATCTCTATGTATTAATTTTCCTATAATGCTATTGAGGCGTTTTGCTATTATTTTTGCTAATAATTTAATATCGAGGTTTAACAGAGAGATAGGCCGATAATTCACACAGGAAGTATCATCAGAAAGGGGTTTTGGGATCATACAAACAATTGCCATTAGTGTTTCTTGCCGAAAAGAATGTCCATCTAGAAGTTTGTTAAAAGTTTCAGTGAGAATGGGAGAGAGTATTTCTGAGAATGTTTTATAGTATAAAGCCGAGTAGCCGTCTGGGCCTGGTCTTTTGTTAAGTTTTAGGTCTTTTATGGCGTTAGCAACTTCATCTATAGTTATAGGCTCATCCAAACTGCTTTTTTGATTCTGAGATAACTCAGGTAAGGTTATTTTTGAGAAGAAGGATTCAGCCTCTGTAGGATTAAATTCATTGTTTGTCTTGTATAAAGTTGCGAGATGTGAGTGAAATTTATGGACTATTTTAACTGGATTACAAGTGTAAACATTTTTTGATAATTTCAAACGTATTGGTTTGAAAGATTTGTTAGTTGAATTTAATGCCCGAGCCAAATATGTACCTGGTTTGTTTGTATTCATGTAGAAATTGTGTTTGGAGCGTTTGAGGGATTTATCAACTGACTCAGTGAGAAATAGATCGTATTCTAATCTAGATTTTTCCAGATGAGATTTTGTACTCTGAGATGGATTATCTTGAAATGATATGTAGGCTGCATTAAAATTGAGTTCTAGTTTTTTTGCTAGATTTTTGCGTTCCCGTTTAAATAGTGCCATTTGTCTTTGTATTGTACCACGCAAGACAGGCTTATGAGCTTCCCACAGTGTTATTGGGGAAATGTCTGTTGTATTATTAATTGATATGTATTCTTTTAAAGCTTGTTCAATGGCCATCTGATGTAGTGGGTGTTTGAGCATTATGTCCGGTAAGTACCACGTTGGGTCATGCGCTTTTGGTATGGCTGAGGCTATAGTAGTGTATACTGCATTATGGTCAGACCACGGAATCGGAATTATATCTGATGCAATAATTTCTGGTATCATTCCTATTGTTAGAAAAATATGATCTATTCTGGTGAAGGTTTGATGAGGGTGCGAGAAATAAGTGAATTTCTTTTTCATTGGGTTACTTTCTCTCCATGAATCTACCAGATTGTATTTGGAAAGAAGTTGAGAAAAAGGTAATCTAGAGGTTATTTTGGATGTTGTAAAAGGTGATTTATCTAGAAATGGGAGGAGGACCTGGTTCGAATCCCCACACATTATCACTGTTCCTATTTTGTGTGTATTAATCACTTGTAATATATGTGAGAGGAATGGTGTAGGTTGTTTGTTAGGAGCGTAGTAGGAAATCACCGTGATTGCTGTATCCATTATATAACCCATGAGTATCAGGTATCTACCTTCTGGGTCTTTAATTTCTGATGATAAGGTGAATGGTGTGGATCGGTGAAATGCAATTAGAGTTCCCCTTTGCTTGGTACAGGCAGAAGCCGTGTAAATTTGTTGATAAAAAGGAGAAATATATTTTGGAGTAGAATCTTTGGTGAAGTGTGTTTCTTGGAGGCATACTATGTGAGCCTTCTTGTTATGGAAAGTACGGAAGGCTTTGGTCCTTTTTTGAGGGACATTTATTCCCTGAACATTCAGGGAAAGTATATTCAGTGGTGCCATGGCAATAGATCAAATAGTTTTGACTTACTTTTTGTTATGCAGAGCTGACTGCGCAGATCAACCTGTGTGGACTGAAGAGATGAATAGATAGAAAAGAAACCAGTGAATTCTGGAGTAAAGAGTAAACAAAAAACATATGAGATTAGATGATACATTGTATAAATTATTTTTTGCAAGTAATCACAATTTACCCGTGAAAGAGAATAAATATCTCTCTCAGGGGAATAAGTGCCTTCGTCACACTCCCACATAATATGGTTGGGAGAATGAGGAGGGCTAATGGGGGTACACGGATCTTCCGCTTACAGGAGAGAAGTGCTGCTATGTCAAAAGACATCAAAATGATGTTTCATTAATTGGAGTGCAGAATATAGTGGCTAAATAATTCAGTTAGAAAGGTACTGTTAATAACTTTGGTATTGATGAAGATAGTTTGAATTATTTTGGGATTTTAACCCTTTTAGAGTAAACAATTACATATTTTATTCATATGTAACTGTTTAGATATGTTAACTCATAAAATAGAGGTTGTATTGCTTCAGATTAGAATAAACAAAAACATAATTCTAGGAAATAGTTAGGTAATAATATATTTGTTTTAAGAAAAGAAAGAAAAAGCTTCCATTACTTCTGGATTATTGAATATATTTGTCCTAAAAAGTAATAAATCTATTGTTATTACTTGATAATATATAACTGAACAAGAATTTCCTTATTTCACTTATATATTCTAAGGCTATATGAATCAGAAGTAATAAGAAATATAACTGGAATGTAACATGATACCACACAGTGTGTGACTATCAGAATGCAGTTACATTCAGTTATAAATATAGGTTTTTTTTATAGAGAACCATCTCTTAGTATAATAAATGAAGAGATATCAGGAATTAGGATGTCAGTCCATTGAATCTTCTTGGTCCATGGATGATGTGGCATAACGGCCTCTTTTGTGAGAATGATGATTCCCATTTTGTTCTGAAATTTTCTGGGTGCTGCCTGAAGGTGAA
The DNA here is from genome assembly GCF_042186555.1 of Aquarana catesbeiana. Taxonomy (NCBI): domain Eukaryota; kingdom Metazoa; phylum Chordata; class Amphibia; order Anura; family Ranidae; genus Aquarana; species Aquarana catesbeiana. The sequence continues at coordinate 649,468,463 of NC_133325.1, forward strand.
GATGACGCCATTCTTCTGTGTGTGGGAGTGTTGCTGCTTGTGGGTTCTGTCAGATTTAATTTTAAAAGGGTTTGTTGTAGTTCATCTGCTGATCTGCTTCTGTAAATTGTACCTTGGTAGTTAAATCTGACTGAAAAGGGGAAGCCCCATTGATACATAATGTTGTGGCGTTGCAGTTCCATTAGTTGGGGTTTCATGGATCGTCTTTTAGTAATAGTAAGTTGGGATAGGTCAGCAAAAATTTGATAATTGTGTCCTTGAAAATTAAGTTCCTTTTTTTCTCTTGCAGCAATTAGTATTTGTTCTTTCGTTCTGTAATAATGAAATTTTGTGATTATATCACGTGGGGGTCCATCTTTCTTTTTGGCTGTGAGGGCTCTGTGTACTCTGTCCAGTTCTAAACGTTCAATAGGGATATCTGGCTTTAGTTCTTGTAATAGAGCAGTAATAGTAGATTGCAGGTCTGTCACAGTTTCAGGTATTCCCCTTATGCGCAAGTTTGAACGTCTGGCTCTATTTTCGTAATCTTCGAGCTTAGTTTGAAGTATTAAATTCTCTCTTTTTAATTGTTCCAATTCTGTTATATTTTCTTGGGTTGTAATTTTAATTTCATCCATTTTTATTTCTAAGGCTGCGGTGCGGTTTCCCAGCTCTCTTATTTCTTTGGTTAGGCTTTTTGTTATTTGGTCTGAGGTTTGTTTTAAAGCCTTATGAAGCATCTTTTCAAATTGTAATAATATTACTGGGGATACTGAGGAGGCTTGTGGAGAAGTTTGTGAGAGGATTTGTTCTGTATCTGACTCAAATGGAGAGTCTTGCTGTGACATTTTCTGTCTGTGAGAGCGCCCTGATGCTGTATCTTGTGAGGTGACTGGAGCTGCTTCAGCTGCAGTGAGTGCCTGTGAGCTCTTTGTGAGGTGATTTTTATTTCTGTCACGGTTTCCTCCCAGTACCATATTTCCTGCCCAAACTTTCACAGTTTGTTCCCTGGGGCAAAAAGGTTCAAATGGATACCTTTTGAGCCTGCAGGCTCCGCTTTGTCCTTCTCTTCTCTCCTCAGCGGTGTGGAGCTCTAACAATGCATGTCTGCTCTGCTAGGCTCCGCCTCCTGCCCCCCCCATGCTTCTTTTTTCAATAGATACAATATAAGAGTCTAAGTGTAAAAATTGCAATAGAAACCCACAGCACTAGATAAAAGTATAAATGAAGGAACTTGAGTACTAAACAAATGAGAAAAAACTGTCAAAATAAGACAGAGATAAGTATGCAAGCTAAAAAAAGATGTATAAAAAATAAATGAACAGAAAAGGGAAACCCATTAGACTTGGTGATATGTAGTTTGCCTTTAACACTCCACAGTTTAATTTAAGACACCAGCTTTAAAGAGGGTTATTGCAAGTGATTTCAACAACATTTACGAATTCATGGTCAGACGTATGAAAAAAACCAAGTCTCTAGGAAAGGGTAAAAAACTGAAATAAACAATGCAACAAGCCAAGACAAAAGAGATAAAAAGAGCTCTGACTGTTTTATTTAACCTGTAAATACAATGTGACAAAAGAAAATTTTCAGACAGAGTTGGTTATGTTTCTTAAAGTGAACTCCATGCTGTATCTAAAACTAAAATCTATTAAAACCAAATACACTTACTGTATATCGCAGCTATATCAGAAAAAAATTATAACAACATAGAAAAGTGTGCATGTTCCAAAAAACAAATTTACATCGTCCAAGGTAGTACTAGTTAGGTTATACCAAAAGAAAAAAAACTAGTGTAAATGAAGTCCCTTTGCATAAAAAAAATTCCTTGGATTTTTCTGTGCTTTAAATACTCTGTGCCTCCACCCAACGCTGGAAAGCAGCTCACATAATGACTCCTAAATAATTAGAAGGTCAAATAATACTAGAATATATTGGTCTCCACCAACCCAATGTTTGTATCTTCTTTCCCCACTTTGTGGATTGTGAAATCCTGAATCAATTTTTGCAGTAAAACTTTCATGAGGGTAATTAACCCAGGACTGGAATCCCCAACATCTCTGTATACAAATGCCTTGTAGCCACGGGACACATTTCAAAGTCAGTTGGCTTCTTCGGTAGGGATGAGCTTCGTGTTCGAATCGAACACATGTTCGACTTGAACATTGCCTGTTCGGTCGTTCGCCAAATTACGAATGATAGACAGAGGGACAGTGTCATTTGATTTAAGTTAGATAGAGTAGGCAGGCGAGTCAGTTAGCTGCACTTACAGTGTATTGTGTATATATATATACATGCTAGGTGTTGTATATATGTATATACCCTGTATTCAGTTTAGCTAGATCCGTTCATGTTATTCTCTTCCTACTACTGACAGGCAGGCAGGTGTTTTTACAGTATTTACAGCTACATGAAGAAAATTGCTGGTGTTCTTCTGATACTATTAGTCCTATTAGCTACAGTATTTACAGTTAGTGTAGTGCGTCCTCTGCACAGTGTGCACCTAAAGCTACCTGAAGAAAATTAGTGGTGTTCTTCTGATCCTATTAGTACAGTACCGCAGGCAGCTGCAGTATTTACAAGTTAGTGTAGTGCATCCTCTGCACAGTGTGCACCTAAAGCTACCTGAAGAAAATTAGTGGTGTTCTTCTGATCCTATTAGTATAGTACCGCAGGCAGCTGCAGTATTTACAATTTAGTGTAGTGCGTCCCCTGCACAGTGTGAACCTAAAGCTACCTGAAGAAAACTAGCAGTGTTCTTCTGATCCTATTAATACCACAGGCAGGCAACTATAGTAGTTACAGTAATGCCCCGTACACACGGTCGGATTTTCCGATGGAAAATATCCGATCGGAGCGTGTTGTCGGAAATTCCGACCGTGTGTGGGCTCCATCGGACATTTTACATCGGATTTTCTGACACACAAAGTTGGACAGCAGGAGATAAAATTTTCCGACAACAAAATCCGATCGCGTCAATTCCGACCATGTGTGGCCTGTTCCGACGCACAAAGTGCCACGCATGCTCAGAAGAAATTCCAAGATGGAACAGCTCGTTCTGGTAAACTTAGCGTTCGCAATGGATACAGCACTTTCGTCACGCTGCAATGTTAAAAATGGTTTAATACAGCGCACTCTCTTCTTCTTTATAATGTGACAAGAATCAAGTAGTTTTGCTGCTCATATTCACACACACTTCTCACAAAGTTTTATTTTTGTTTTTTTATTGGGATTCCCTGAATATATTGTTATTAGTTGTCACATCTGACAGTATTTTGTTTTTTTTATTTATTTTTTGGGGGGGATTTTAAGCCTTTTTTTTGGATTTAATGTTTGTATTTTTTCCTTGTCAAAAGAAGTTTATTGAGTATACAATGTTATAAAGATACATAAAGTAAGTTTACAAGGATCTCTAAAGTAAGCTCATTGTTTTACAGTAGGGTTTATATAGGTAAATATCATGAAATTTCAAATATTAAACATTGGGTTCACGTAAACCTAAATTAAAGATATATATCATTTCCTTAGTTACTTTTGTAGGTATTTAAATGATTTATACCTACTATACATATTGTTTACAAGTAGAGTGTATATAGGTCAAATAAATTCTGATAATGAGCTTTAATCGTAAGGTCGAGAAAAGGAAAGAAGAAGAAGAAAAAGGGTTGAAAGGTAGAGGTATGATCCACAAGGTTGTCCCGCTCGTCAGTTTATTATTCTTTTTAGTTCTCTTTGAAGCCTTAGAATGGGTGTGTCTCTGTAAGTCATTTAATCTGTTACCATGGCAACAGGACAGAGTCATTGAAGTTTGACAGGAACTGTTGTTTTATCCAAGGATGCCAAAGTTTTTCAAATTTTGAAATTTGATTTTGATCGATGGCTACCATCTTAGCATGGGACATTGTATTATTCATTCTGTGAATTGTTTCTGCTAGTACCAATGTAGGAGATTTCCATGCCTTGACCACTGTTTGTTTTGCAGCCGTTATTAGTTGGATCATAAGTTTGAATTGAGAGAGTGTTAACCATTCCGGTTTTAGATTAAGTAAAGTTAAATATGGATCTGGTTGTATTATTTTTTTAAATATTTTAGATGCAATCACGAAGACTTCCTTCCAGAAGGTTTGGATTACTGGGCACGTCCACCATATGTGTAAATATGTGCCTATTTCTGGGCATCCTCGAAAACAAAGAGCTGAGGTATTAGGTGAATATTTTGCCACTCTAGCAGGTACAAGGTACCAGCGAGTTAGGACTTTATAATTTGTCTCCAGTGCTAAGATGTTGGGTGAAGATGACTTAGATGTGAGCCATATGTTAGACCAGTCCGTGTCTTCTAAAGTTCGTCCCAGGTCCTCCTCCCACCTCTGAACGTAAGAGGGTCTATTAAGATTTGCTACTCCATATAATTGATTATAAAGTGATGAAATTGTACCTTTAGCAAATGGATCTTTTGTACAGATTGATTCAAAAATGGATAATTGGGATAATGGTGTATCCCCTTTAGGAATGGTGTATAGAAATTTTTGATTTGGAGATATCTAAATATCTCAGAGTTTGGTAGATCATATTTTTCTCTAAGCGATGGGAATGAAAGGAATGATTTAGATGCTATGAAGTCATTTAGTGTCTGAATGCCTGATGTTGTCCAAGCTTTAAAAGAATTTGGGTAGATCCATGCCGGATAAAAGGCCGGATTTCTGATAAAAGAAAGGAGAGGATTGTGTGGAGATTGTAACTGATATTTGGTTTTTAGTTTATCCCAGAGAGATAAGAAGTGTTTAGTTATGGGTAGGGCTGCTGAAATTAATCGCCGAATCGATGCATCGGCATTCGACCTTCCACGATGCGGCATCGATGCTATAGCTTTAAGGCATCTATTGAGGATGACGTCATCCTCGCGCCGCGTTATGCCCCGCCTCCGCGACCGAAGGGAGCCGAAAGCCGCCGAAGAGCTGCGGAAGTAAGCCGCGCCGGCTTTTCCTTCATGCTGCCTCTGACTTACGTCATCCCCCTGCTGCCCTGCGAGGAGCGACGCTGTATGCATGTTCGCGGGGACATGGAGCTGCTGCTGCTAAGAGTGGCGGTGGCCAGCTTGTGGAGCACGGAGCTCCGAGGAGGAGAGTGGAGCCGCGGCATGTCAAGCCAGGTAAGGGGGCCGCATGGAGGACACCTCTGCTCTTCCCCCACCTCTACACAGTGAACATGCAAATAGGGCAATAAATCTAAAAATTGTGTGCAGAGCTTTGTGGTGATAATAAATGCACAAAAAAGTCTTACTTATTCAAAGTAATTCCAGTGCTGAGTGTTCTCTGCTGTGCCATTCCTGATTTCTGGTGAATGATTTGAACACAGCAGAGAACACTCAGCACTGGAATTACTTTGAATAAGTAAGACTTTTTTGTGCATTTATTATCACCACAAAGCTCTGCACACAATTTTTTGATTTATTGCCCTATTTGCATGTTCATTGTGTAGAAGTGGGGGAAGAAGGATGGGAATTGGTCTGTGGTGACACTGGGCAGGGGAGCGCTATGGTAATCGTATTATATGGGGACAGGTTAGTGGTGAGGGGGGCGGGGTATTATTCATCTTGGATAGGACAGTCTGGCACCTCCCTTACCATGTCCAGCAGGTCTGCAGTCTCTGACCATCTCCTGTACTATGTCTGCAGTCTCTGATCATCTCCTGTACCATGTCTGCAGTCTCTGACCATCTCCTGTACTATTTCTGCAGTCTCTGATCATCTTCTGTACTATTTCTGCAGTCTCTGATCATCTCCTGTACCATTTCTGCAGTCTCTGATCATCTCTTGTACTATTTCTGCAGTCTCTGATCATCTCCTGTACCATGTCTGCAGTCTCTGATCATCTCCTGTACCATTTCTGCAGTCTCTGACCATCTCCTGTATCATGTCTGCAGTCTCTGACCATCTCCTGTATCATGTCTGCAGTCTCTGACCATCTCCTGTATCATGTCTGCAGTCTCTGACCATCTCCTGTACTATTTCTGCAGTCTCTGATCATCTTCTGTACTATTTCTGCAGTCTCTGATCATCTCTTGTACTATTTCTGCAGTCTCTGATCATCTCCTGTACCATGTCTGCAGTCTCTGATCATCTCCTGTACCATTTCTGCAGTCTCTGACCATCTCCTGTATTATGTCTGCAGTCTCTGACCATCTTCTGTAGTCATTTGGGGGCAGTCTGGAGCTCCTCTTTAAGTTGTCTGCACTGTTTACACTTTGCTACATGCAAGGAGTGTTGTCTTTTTTTTAAGAACAGATAAAATTTAAAAAATTGAGTTCTGACTACTTAATTTTTTTGGATGAAAATCGCGCGCAGTAATCGTGATGCATCGTGAATCGTGGACCTGATAATCGTAATCGAATCGAATCGTGAGGCCAGTGAAGATGCGCACCCCTAGTTATGGGATTATGAATTTTAAAGCGGTCTTTAGGATCAAGCCATAATAAATTTGATATTAATAGAGGGTCATTTTCTGAAGCCTCTATAAATACCCATAATGGGATTTCCTGTTTTGCATGGTATTTGGACAGACTGGCCAAATGGGCTGCTCTGTAGTAGTTAGTAAAATTAGGGTATCCCAGGCCTCCTTTATTTTTGGGAAGATGTAGTGTGTGTATAGGTATACGTGGTTTAGAAGAGCCCCATATAAACGAAGTTGCTCTTTTTTGTACTATTCTCAAAAAACAGGAAGGAATTGGAATAGGGAGGACTCTGAATAGATAAAGCAATTTGGGTAGAATAGTCATTTTGATTGCATTAATCTTCCCTATCCAGGATAAAGGAAGTTGCGACCATTGTTTTATTAGATTTGTGATCTGTCTTAATACAGGAGGATAATTGGTTGAAAATAATTCAGAATGAGATGCCGTTAAATAAATTCCAAGATATGGGATTGATTATTCTGCCCATGTGAATGGGAGTGCAGCCCTAGCCGGGATCAATTCCATGTTTGTGAGTGAAATATTAAGCATTAGGCATTTCTTAGGATTAATCATAAGGCCGGATAGGGCTGCAAATCCATCAAGAGCTGGTATTAAGTTAGGACCAGAGACCTGTGGTGATGATAGAAAAAGTAATATATCGTCTGCAAATATACATAATTTGTGTGTAATACCTCCTACTTCAATGCCAGTTATAGTTTGGTTTGTTCTGATGTATTGGGCCATGGGTTCGAGTATAAGGGCAAATAATAAGGGAGATAATGGGCAACCCTGTCGGGTACCTCTTTCGATATTAAAGGCTTCAGATTTGTATCCAGCATATTTTATATAGGCTTTGGGTTTATTATATAATGCTTTGATCCATGTTAAAAAGTGGGGTCCAAAACCCCATTTTTGTAATGAATATTGCATATATTGCCAGGATACTGTGTCAAATGCCCTCTTAATATCGAGAGATAGAAAACATAAAGGGATTTTCCGTTTTTTAGCAATATGTGCCAATAACACTGCCCTGCGTATATTATCGCCTGCCTGTCTATTTGGCATGAAGCCTACTTGATCTCTATGTATTAATTTTCCTATAATGCTATTGAGGCGTTTTGCTATTATTTTTGCTAATAATTTAATATCGAGGTTTAACAGAGAGATAGGCCGATAATTCACACAGGAAGTATCATCAGAAAGGGGTTTTGGGATCATACAAACAATTGCCATTAGTGTTTCTTGCCGAAAAGAATGTCCATCTAGAAGTTTGTTAAAAGTTTCAGTGAGAATGGGAGAGAGTATTTCTGAGAATGTTTTATAGTATAAAGCCGAGTAGCCGTCTGGGCCTGGTCTTTTGTTAAGTTTTAGGCCTTTTATGGCGTTAGCAACTTCATCTATAGTTATAGGCTCATCCAAACTGCTTTTTTGATTCTGAGATAACTCAGGTAAGGTTATTTTTGAGAAGAAGGATTCAGCCTCTGTAGGATTAAATTCATTGTTTGTCTTGTATAAAGTTGCGAGATGTGAGTGAAATTTATGGACTATTTTAACTGGATTACAAGTATAAACATTTTTTGATAATTTCAAACGTATTGGTTTGAAAGATTTGTTAGTTGAATTTAATGCCCGAGCCAAATATGTACCTGGTTTGTTTGTATTCATGTAGAAATTGTGTTTGGAGCGTTTGAGGGATTTATCAACTGACTCAGTGAGAAATAGATCGTATTCCAATCTAGATTTTTCCAGATGAGATTTTGTACTCTGAGATGGATTATCTTGAAATGATATGTAGGCTGCATTAAAATTGAGTTCTAGTTTTTTTGCTAGATTTTTGCGTTCCCGTTTAAATAGTGCCATTTGTCTTTGTATTGTACCACGCAAGACAGGCTTATGAGCTTCCCACAGTGTTATTGGGGAGATGTCTGTTGTATTATTAATTGATATGTATTCCTTTAAAGCTTGTTCAATGGCCATCTGATGTAGTGGGTGTTTGAGCATTATGTCCGGTAAGTACCACGTTTGGTCATGTGCTTTTGGTATGGCTGAGGCTATAGTAGTGTATACTGCATTATGGTCAGACCACGGAATCGGAATTATATCTGATGCAATAATTTCTGGTATCATTCCTATTGTTAGAAAAATATGATCTATTCTGGTGAAGGTTTGATGAGGGTGCGAGAAATAAGTGAATTTCTTTTTCATTGGGTTACTTTCTCTCCACGAATCTACCAGATTGTATTTGGAAAGAAGTTGAGAAAAAGGTAATCTAGAGGTTATTTTGGATGGTGTAAAAGGTGATTTATCTAGAAATGGGAGGAGGACCTGGTTCGAATCCCCACACATTATCACTGTTCCTATTTTGTGTGTATTAATCACTTGTAATATATGTGAGAGGAATGGTGTAGGTTGTTTGTTAGGAGCGTAGTAGGAAATCACCGTGATTGCTGTATCCATTATATAACCCATGAGTATCAGGTATCTACCTTCTGGGTCTTTAATTTCTGATGATAAGGTGAATGGTGTGGATCGGTGAAATGCAATTAGAGTTCCCCTTTGCTTGGTACAGGCAGAAGCCGTGTAAATTTGTTGATAAAAAGGAGAAATATATTTTGGAGTAGAATCTTTGGTGAAGTGTGTTTCTTGGAGGAATACTATGTGAGCCTTCTTGTTATGGAAAGTACGGAAGGCTTTGGTCCTTTTTTGAGGGACATTTATTCCCTGAACATTCAGGGAAAGTATATTCAGTGGTGCCATGGCAACAGATCAAATAGTTTTGACTTACTTTTTGTTATGCAGAGCTCACTGCGCAGATCAACCTGTGTGGACTGAAGAGATGAATAGATGGAAAAGAAACCAGTGAATTCTGGAGTAAAGAGTAAACAAAAAACATATGAGATTAGATGATACATTGTATAAATTATTTTTTACAAGTAATCACAATTTACCCGTGAAAGAGAATAAATATCTCTCTCAGGGGAATAAGTGCCTTCGTCACACTCCCACATAATATGGTTGGGAGAATGAGGAGGGCTAATGGGGGTACACGGATCTTCCGCTTACAGGAGAGAAGTGCTATGTCAAAAGACATCAAAATGATGTTTCATTAATTGGAGTGCAGAATATAGTTTTTGTTGAAATTATTTATTCCAGGGTGGTTGTATATGGTTAGTCTTGCCCTAGGCTAAATAATTCAGTTAGAAAGGAACTGTTAATAACTTTAGTAATAACTTTAGTATTGATGAAGATAGTTTGAATTATTTTGGGATTTTAACCCTTTTAGAGTAAACAATTACATATTTTATTCATATGTAACTGTTTAGATATGTTAACTCATAAAATTGAGGTTGTATTGCTTCAGATTAGAATAAACAAAAACATAATTCTAGGAACTAGTTAGGTAATAATATATTTGTTTTAAGAAAAGAAAGAAAAAGCTTCCATTACTTCTGGATTATTGAACATATTTGCCCTAAAAAGTAATAAATCTATTGTTATTACCTGATAATATATAACTGAACAAGAATTTCCTTATTTCACTTATATATTCTAAGACTATATGAATCAGAAGTAATAAGAAATATAACTGGAATGTAACATGATCCCACACAGTGTGTGACTATCAGAATGCAGTTACATTCAGTTATAAATACAGGTTTTTTATAGAGAACCATCTCTTAGTATAATAAATGAAGAGATATCAGGAATTAGGATGTCAGTCCATTGAATCTTCTTGGTCCATGGATGATGTGGCATAACGGCCTCTTTTGTGAGAATGATGATTCCCATTTTGTTCTGAAATTTTCTGGGTGCTGCCTGAAGGTGAAGATGATGCCATTCTTCTGCGTGTGGGAGTGTTGCTGCTTGTGGGTTCTGTCAGATTTAATTTTAAAAGGGTTTGTTGTAGTTCATCTGCTGATCTGCTTCTGTAAATTGTACCTTGGTAGTTAAATCTGACTGAAAAGGGGAAGCCCCATTGATACATAATGTTGTGGCATTGCAGTTCCATTAGTTGGGGTTTCATGGATCATCTTTTAGTAATAGTAAGTTGGGATAGGTCAGCAAAAATTTGATAATTGTGTCCTTGAAAATTAAGTTCCTTTTTTTTCTCTTGCAGCAATTAGTATTTGTTCTTTCGTTCTGTAATAATGAAATTTTGTGATTATATCACGTGGGGGTCCATCTTTCTTTTTGGCTGCGAGGGCTCTGTGTACTCTGTCCAGTTCTAAACGTTCAATAGGGATATCTGGCTTTAGTTCTTGTAATAGAGCAGTAATAGTAGATTGCAGGTCTGTCACAGTTTCAGGTATTCCCCTTATGCGCAAGTTTGAACGTCTGGCTCTATTTTCGTAATCTTCGAGCTTAGTTTGAAGTATTAAATCCTCTTTTTTTAATTGTTCCAATTCTGTTATATTTTCTTAGGTTGTAATTTCAATTTCATCCATTTTTATTTCTAAGGCTGCGGTGCGGTTTCCCAGCTCTCTTATTTCTTTGGTTAGGCTTTTTGTTATTTGGTCTGAGGTTTGTTTTAAAGCCTTATGAAGCATCTTTTCAAATTGTAATAATATTACTGGGGATGCTGAGGAGGCTTGTGGAGAAGTTTGTGAGAGGATTTGTTCTGTATCTGACTCAAATGGAGAGTCTTGCTGTGACATTTTCTGTCTGTGAGAGCGCCCTGATGCTGTATATTGTGAGGTGACTGGAGCTGCTTCAGCTGCAGTGAGTGCCTGTGAGCTCTTTGTGAGGTGATTTTTATTTCTGCCACGGTTTCCTCCCGGTACCATATTTCCTGCCCAAACTTTCACAGTTTGTTCCCTGGGGCAAAAAGGTTCAAATGGATACCTTTTGAGCCTGCAGGCTCCGCTTTGTCCTTCTCTTCTCTCCTCAGCGGTGTGGAGCTCTAACAATGCATGTCTGCTCCGGTAGGCTCCGCCTCCTGCCCCCTCGTTTGTATTTTTTCAAAGGCTGATCTTTGTTCAATGTTATTTTTATTTTTACTCCAGAATATTTTTGTGTGTGTTTTGTGTGTCAAGTTACCACAACACCATTGATATCTTTTATTATTTAATCTCCAGGAGATTGTTTGGTGTTGTGTCCCTTGTTCATTTCACATTGTATATTTGAAATGTACCTGAATCCTCACAAACCAACTGTCCTTTTTGAAGTAAAACACATAGGAGAGTAGAATTCAAAACAAAAATCCTTTATTAAGGGCTCAGAACCAAACAAAGAGGGAGGCAACACTGGATCAACAGGAGAAATTAGCGAAGCCTGGGACCCCCACGGCAGACATCAATTCTTGAACATCAAAATTGGTGGCCTGAGGAGTCCATATGTAAGGGAGGGCAGTCTGGTCCAGAATTCGCAGAGATCCGGATAGCAGCAGATGACATGTGTGTCCCCAGGCTGTGGTACCACAAGAGGCTGCATTTTTTGGCCGACCAGACTGGATCCAGGGTCCTCACTTTCTGGTCTTCCTTTCACGCTTCATTCCCGTCTGTGGCTGTGCAGTTGGAGATGTGGCAGGAGGAGGAGTAGGACCTGGAGGAGGACCTGGAGGAGAGGGAGGACGAGGAGGAGGACCTGCAGGAGGAGGAGGAGGACCATCGCAAAGGTGTGTCTGAGCTGTCATTTGGCCCCTCATACCTTTGTTAAGAGCCTCCAATATGAGCGCCTCACACAAGACTTGTTGGCCCTCCTCCATCCTCTGCATTTTATATGCAATGACGGCAGCAATGTCCTCCTCCACGGTCTGTCGTGCTCCCAGGACCTCTGTAGCCCTCCAAAAGAGTCCTCTGGTAGCCTCCTCTAGGGCGCTCCTCCTACTGCCACTTTCTCTTTCCAGGGGGAGTGGAGGGACCTGCAGATCAGCCAACCGGCTCGGCCCGGGCCACCTCCTGGCTGAGACATCCCTGTGTATGAAAAAGGGACATGGTTGTAATGTTTTGCTTCATCAATCACAATCCTAAATTATTACTCCCAACTAACATCTAGTTAACATCATTGATTGGACAAGCAGAAATATTTAGAGGAATGCTATACCTGGCTCAATCTGGGCTCCTCCACATGTGGCCTGGAAGGCCCAGGTTGGGCGTCAGAAGCCTCAGCCGGGGGGGAAGGAAGCGTGGAAGGAAGACTGGAGAGGGATGACCTGGGTTCAGTCTGGCCTGCCAGAAAATGTAGCCTGTCGTAGTACAACATCCTGGGGACATAGATGTCATCTGCTGCTCCGGATCTCTGGGAATCCAGGACTTTCTTCCGCTCCCTTAGATATGTGCTCCTCAGGCCACCAATTAATATCTTTAAATAGGTGATGTCTGCCGTGGGGATCACCTGCTTCACAATTTCACACAATTGCACCAGTGCTGCCTTCCTCTTTGGTTCTTGAAATGGGGGTGTTTAATCTCCCACAGACAGGGCAGCTCCCTTAAGATATCTATGAATACTGACATGAAGTCATTGTCTTTCAGTAAGATATCCATGTTCACTGCAAGACACAACACAAGACAAAGCCTAATGCAGTGGTTCTCAACTCCTATCCTCAGGGCCCACTAACAGGCCAGGTTTGCAAGATAACTTAAATACATGACAGGTGATATTATTTGCTGCTCAGTGATTGCAGTATTCTAGTCTGCATCTCCCCAAGGTAATACTTAAAATCTGGCCTGTTAGTGGGTCCTGAGGACCGGAGTTGAGAACCACTGGCCTAATGTCAGACAAAACTCTCCTAATCTTGTTACAATATAGGCTTCAATGTAGAAGCAGTATAGGCACAAATTTGTCTCTTACCTTCGTTCTTACAATCGGCGCGTCCAATGCTCCTTCCTCCGCTCACAGATCGTACGTAATACGCACGCGTGTTATGCTTTATACACACTGCGCATGCGTGTAACTCCGCCCACCCCTGAGTTCTTTCTAGTCTATTCCCCGCCCCTTTTCGTTCGGCGCAGTGGGTGAAGAGCACATGGCGGAGTTACAGCAGGTGTGTGCTAATTATAATGGAAAAGGAAAAACCGCGCCGCAGAGCGAAAATAAAAAAGCAAATTGATAGCAGCACTTAAAACACACCAATATCTGTGTATACCATGAAAAAAATAAAAAATAAAAAGTGCGCTTACAATGTGAAAATGCACAAATAAATGTGGATGAATATAAATAATTAAACATGTAAACCAAAATGTGGTGAAGACAAATTGATAACTCAATATATTGTTATAAGTGTATACGTGCAGAGCGTATAAACTTAGTGATGTGACAAGGTAAAACCTGTGAAGAGTATATATACGAAATGCAAAACAATAAATTCAAAATGTATGAAAATAAAAAACTAAAAATTACAAATCCCAGTCCGTGAGTTCAATCATGAAAAGTTCATTAGTGAAAGAACTTCTTTCCACTATGCAGCTGTGCAATCGCCAAAATCCCTATATATGGATCAACAAAGGAGAGGGATATGCAAAGTGGTGCAACTTCACTGGTGGTGACTCCAATGAGTAAGAATAAGAAAGGTGGACCCTTACCCTCCGTGTTGGACCCCCTCGCTCGCAGGGTCTATCGAGCATGCAGATTTTGCCCTCTGCAGGGACCGTGTGTTGAGAGGATCTCCGCGGCAGCTGTCAGGAATGTTATCTTCGGTGCGGGCTGGTCCAAGTAGTGTGCCTGTCCGTCTCGCAGGCTGCGAGACGGACAGGCGCACTACTTGGACCAGCCCGCACCGAAGATAACATGTGCTATCTGCCATCACGGGAGATCAATGGACGCGTTTTGGGGGTGCAACCCCTTCCTCAATTATAAAGTCGCGTTGAGGAAGGGCTTGCTCCCCCAAAACACGTCCCTTGATCCCCCCTGATGGTAGATAGCACATGTTGACATTCGTAAATTGGTGTGCATCTTCCAAATTTGGCTTTTCCAGGGGTGATTTCCCCCCATCTGAATGCTATATCAAACCCAGTTCCTAAATACTGATGTCTGATATAGCCTTCAGGTTTTACCTAATGTGAACTTTGTAAGTTCGAGTTTTTTGTCTTTCTTGATGGTTTTAACCAGGCCTGTTTTATCTGAAATGGACATTTCTATTTTTGATAATGCTACTGCAAAAATTGTTATACAACAAACATGTTGGTTTGTTTTAAAAACCTTTGGTAAATGCACATGTGATTGTGCAGGTATAAAAAAGTTGCTTACTCAAGAATGTGTGGATTATTGTGTCAACACTACAATACAACACTTTTGGGGTGATGTAATTGTTGTTTTCTGAGAAAATGGGGGTTATTTCCTAAGGGCAAATCCTCTTTGCACTACAAGTGCAGGTTCCGTGCAGTTGCAAGTGCACTTGTAGTGAAATGTGTTTTTGCATTTAGGAAATAACAGCGCTTTGTATAATAAGGTTACACAATCACGACATTTTCTGGACTCAACACATTTCTGTCAGGGTCAGCTAAAACAAACACAAGCAGTAAATGTCCACAAAGAATTTCTTTTTTTGTTTTATTATAAAAAGGCTTCACATATTGTCTGGCATATTGATAGCCCCCCTACCCGCAAAGAACTCCAGGTAGCGTAACCGGACATCACGGGCACTCAGGGAGGGCAAGCCAGGACGGCCACTTTCAAGCGCCATCAGTGTGGTTTGATGTAGGATTCCGGCCTCAGGCCCAACTGAGCCAGCATAGTTGGCCGAATGTTTCCTTAAAAAGTTATGGAGAACACAGCACGCCAGTATAATATGGTTCAGTTTATACTCTGCCATATGGATGGGTGTCAGAAATAGTCGGAACCGGCTGGCCAGGATTCCAAATGTGTTCTCCACCACTCTTCGGGCTCTGGCCAGCCGGTAATTAAAAACCCTCTGTTCCGGGGTGAGGGTCCTCATTGGGAATGGCCGCATCAGGTGGTCCCCCAGCGCAAACGCTTCATCAGCAACGAACAGGAATGGGAGTCCTTCCACATTGTCCTCTGGAGCTGGCAAGTCCAAGCTGCCATTCTGGAGATGCCTGTAGAACTCCGTCTGGGCGATGACTCCACCATCGGACATCTGCCCATTCTTCCCCACGTCCACATACAAGAAGTCGTAATTAGCCGACACCACCGCCAACATCACTATACTATTAAACCCCTTGTAATTGTAATAGTACGACCCCGAGTCGGGTGGTGGGATGATGTGGACGTGTTTCCCATCAATTGCCCCTCCGCGGTTAGGAAAGTCCCACCGCTCGGCAAAGTGGGAGGCCACAGTCTGCCATTCCTGTGGCGTGGAAGGAAACTGTTGAGGAAAAAACAATAAACATTACTATTTTTACTCTGAAAAATGGCAAACAGATTAGACACAAACATTATGGGGCAACCTCCAGATAGCATTTATTAAGGGGAATTTAACAACACCAAAGTATAAGGTACACCTATCATATTCCCCCTCTCATGGGCCATTTCTAACATTATAGAGGGGTTGGAATCTTGGACAGGTAACCCTCTTCACTTCATTGAGAGATGAATGCCTAAATAATGGGTATTACTTGGAACAGCCCCTCCTTAGTTACACTATTGGCAGACCACTGGACAGGTAAGAAGTGTCATAATACAAAGATATAAATACACACTGTACACATTTGAGGACATTTGGACATTCTGCTATTACCTATCAAGATAATAATAGGATACAAAAACTTTAAACAGTACCATTGGAAAGTATACAGGCAGGCCCTTGCACTACATGCTTTGGGGAATTCATCCATAAATCTGACTACAAAAGAGATGGGTATAGTGTGTATGGGTTTGGCAAAGTCAGCAGATAGATGATTGAGGATACACAGAGAATTGGGATCAGCTGACTTAGCAGTTGGGGGAGGGAGGGTTACTAAAAATTATTTGGGGACACCACAAAAAAAACCTCTGGCACTCTGCCTGAATTTAAAGCTAAAATAACATTTCCAAACATTTTAGGGGGTGTTTGGGGTAAAGCACTACTATGGAGCTGATAAAATACATTGTTAAGTGACTACATGAGGTGAATATAGGGCAGGAGACACCATGCTGGGGAGGTTAGTGAAGGGCAAATATGTGTGAAGGACATAAAATAATAATGATATAAAAATCCAGCATGCATGAGGACAAAGGGGACATTCACAGCATATTACAATCATGGTAATTAGGGAATGAGGAAAGAAATACAATATATTAGCAAACATTCAATACAATAAAATGTGATATTAAAGGATAAAAATCTTACCTTCATATACTCCTTCTGCAGGACCTAGATGATGGCAGAACAGGTCTCTGGGATAATGATACCCAGAGCCTGGGGGGAGATGCCTGTCGAGAACTTCAAGTCCTGCAGACTTCTCCCTGTCACCAAATACCGCAGGGTAGCGACCAGCCTCTGCTCCGGAGTGATGACTTGCCTCATGCAGGTATCCTGCCTGCTGATATAGGGGGTCAGCGAAGCCAACAAACGGTGAAACACGGGGTCCGTCATCCTGAGAAAGTTCCTGAAATCATCAGGATTATTCCCACGGATCTCACGGAGCAAAGGAATATGAGAGAACTGGTCACGCTGAAGCAACCAATTCTTGGTCCATGAACTCCTCCCCACCCTGTTCATGGACTGGACTTGTGTCAAGGTCAGGACCCCAACACCAAGCCCCCGCACAGCATGAACTCTACGAGGAGTACGCATACGAAACATGGCTAGAAAACGGTCGGCTGCTCAGAACGAAGTAACAGAACGCACTGAAGAACAGCAAGGCCTGTGAAGAGCGACCTGAAAAACAGTAACGAACGAACAAGAATACAATGACTACCTAAAGTCACGCGGAACTTGCTTGCACGCACTGAAGAGCAGATACAAACCCACAAGCAAAAACTGAACGGCAGAAAACGATCTGAAAGCCACAAGTCTGAAAAAGCGCCAATCGTCTCTCACCAAACTTTTACTAACACGAGATTAGCAAAAGGAGCCCAAAGGGTGCCACGCTTGGTTCTGAACCGGCCTTTTCTAGTCTCGTCGTACGTGGTGTACGTGACCGCATGGTTGGCGATCGGAAATTCCAACAACTTTGTGCAACCGTGTGTAGACAAAATAAGTTTGAGCCAACATCCGTCGGAAAAAATCCTAGGATTTTGTTGTCAGAATGTCCGAACAAAGTCCGACCATGTGTACGCCCTATTAGTGTACTGTGTCCTCTGCACAGTGTGCACCTAAAGCTACCTGGAGACAATTGCTGTTGTTCTGCTCCTATTAATACCACAGGCAGGCAGCTACAGTATTTACAGTCAGTGTACCGTGTCCTCTGCACAGTGTGCACCTAAAGCTACCTGAAGAAAATTAGTGGTGTTCTTCTGATCCTATTAATACCACAGGCAGGCAGCTACAGTATTTACAGTTAGTGTACTGTGTCCTCTGCACAGTGTGCACCTAAAGCTACCTGGAGACAATTGCTGTTGTTCTGCTCCTTTTAATACCACAGGCAGGCAGCTACAGTATTTACAGTTAGTGTACTGTGTCCTCTGCACAGTGTGCACCTAAAGCTACCTGAAGAAAATTAGTGGTGTTCTTCTGCTCCTATTAATACCACAGGCAGGCAGCTACAGTATTTACAGTTAGTGTACTGTGTCCTCTGCACAGTGTGCACCTAAAGCAATTTAGTGTAGTGCGTCTCCTGCACAGTGTGCACCTAAAGCTACCTGAAGAAAATTAGTGATGTTCTTCTGATCCTTTGAATACCACAGGCAGCCAGCTACAGAATTTACAATTAGTGTAGTGCGTCCTCTGCACAGTATGCACCTAAAGCTACCTGGAGACAATTGCTGTTGTTCTGCTCCTATTACTATCACAGGCAGGCAGCTACAGTATTTACAGTCAGTGTACTGTGTCCTCTTCACAGTGTGCACCTAAAGCTACCTGAAGAAAACTAGTGGTGTTCTTCTGATCCTATTAGTACAGTACCACAGGCAGCTGTAGTATTTACAAGTTAGTGTAGTGCATCATCTGCACAGTGTGCACCTAAAGCTACCTGAAGAAAATTAGTGGTGTTCTTCTGATCCTATTAGTACAGCACCGCAGGCAGCTGCAGTATTTACAAGTTAGTGTAGTTCATCCTCTGCACAGTGTGCACCTAAAGCTACCTGAAGAAAATTAGTGGTGTTCTTCTGATCCTATTAGTATAGTACCGCAGGCAGCTGCAGTATTTACAATGTAGTGTAGTGCGTCCCCTGCACAGTGTGAACCTAAAGCTACCTGAAGAAAATTAGTGGTGTTCTTCTGATCCTATTAATACCACAGGCAGGCAGCTACAGTATTTACAGTTAGTGTACTGTGTCCTCTGCACAGTGTGCACCTAAAGCTACCTGGAGACAATTGCTGTTTGTCAGAGAGCTCACCTTGCTGGTCATGGGATTGGCTGCCTGGGGGGCGTGCCTGTGAGCAAGTCGGCCTATTTAAGTTTGTCAGGCACTCTGTTCAGTGATGCCTGATCATCAGCTTCCTGTGCCATAGTTCCTGTTTCCTGTCTTGTCTTCCTGTTTACCTGATCTCCTGACGACCCGGATTGCCCTTGGATTCTCCTGTTTGCTGCCTGTACCTGACCTTGGCCTGTTTGACTCCGCTTCGGCCTGCTCCTATTGTACCTTGCTGCCAGTCTGTTGCCGAACCCTGCTTGTGTCCTGATCTGCCTGTCTTGCTCCTGCTCAGCACCTGTTACCAGTGTTACGGACTACTGACCTGTTGTCTGAAGATCATCCCTCATCCTGTACCTGGATCTCTTCAGCAGGCTCTCATACCATTCCGCACTCTCGTGCCTCCTGTCTGCTCTACCAGGGGCCGTGAGTCGGATAAGTAAGGGAGTCTACCCTCTGCCCAAGCGGACTCATCAGTCTGGTAAGTAAAAGTCTGACAGTATCAGGCAGCCATGACTGAGTCCGGGCAGGGGGCCTCCCCCATGGATGAACTATGTAGACACCTGGCAGGACTTACCCAGGCCGTGAAAAGCCTTCAGGAAGTTACTCAAGATTGGAGGAACAAGTCCAGGCCTTATCTTCCTCTTCCAACCCCCAGGGGGCGTCTTCTGCTGGATTCCAATCTGCACCCTCCGTAGTAATGCTTCCTCCAGAGCCCAGAGTACCCACTCCCAAGAAATTTGCCGGTGAACGCAGCAAGTATCGTGCCTTCCGCAATTCCTGTGAACTCTACTTTGCTCTGCAACCCCGCACGTTTTCACTGGAAGCGACCAAAGTAGGCTTTGTTATTTCCCTGCTGACAGGTGAGCCACAAACTTGGGCTCACCGCCTTCTGGAGCAAAAATCTATCTCCCTAGATAGCCTAGACAATTTCTTCAGGGCCATGTCCCAATTATATGAAGATCCCCAACTGACAGCGACTGCTGAAGCTGCACTGCACTCTCTACAACAGGGTCGCAGATCGGCTGAAGATTATGCAGTCGACTTCAGACGTTGGAGCGCCGATACGGACTGGAACGACGCTGCCCTGCGTCATCAGTTCAGAATGGGGCTATCTGACCCACTCAAGGACGAGTTGGCTCGAGTGGGGGTACCTCAGTCTCTGAAAGACCTCATCGATCTCTCCATCCAGATTGACCGTCGCCTAAGAGAGCGTCGGTCAGAAAGGTCTACCAGCCACCTTCGTCCCACCTGGATGTTACCCAAGGTTCCCAGTCCGGTCAGTCAGTTTCCTCCGGCTTCATCTGTCTCGACTCCAGAACCCCCTGAACCCATGCAACTCGGTCTGTTCTGGCCTACGCTTACTCCAGAGGAAAATATGCGCAGACTAACCCACAACCTGTGCTTATATTGCGGTGAATCCGGGCACTACGTGAGAGCCTGCCCCAAAAAGATGCGTAAGTGTCGTTCTGCCTCTTCAATGTGTGCATCTGTGTTACCTAAACTTGGTTCTCATCTCGCTCTTTCCTTCACGCTGCAGATTCCAGGAGGGAGTATTCCAGTGTCAGTAATGATTGATTCCGGCACATGCAGCTGTTTCATCGATTTGACCTTTGCTGCCAACCATCGTATTCCGCTTCAACCTAAGGCTCAGGGGCTTGCTGTCCATCTAGCGGATGGATCCATCCTTAGTTCAGGCCTGGTCACTCAAGAGACCGTCCCCTTGCTGGCCACCATGGGTACCCACCATCAGGAGCTTCTGCGTCTGGATGCCATCTCTTCTCCTCTCTTCCCTATTATCCTAGGGATGCCCTGGCTGCAGGCCCACAATCCCAGTATCAACTGGGCCACAGGAGAAGTCAAATTTCTCTCTGAGTATTGCCAACAGCATTGTTTACAGCAATCTTCTGACATGACCTCCCAACTCCTGTGCTTGGACTCAGATGCTGAACTACGTTAGTCCGTCCCTGAAACTTATCTGGACTTCCTGGATGTATTTAGTAAAAAAGGAGCAGAAACCTTGCCCCCTCATAGGCCGTATGACTGTCCTATAGAACTGTTACCTGGTACTGAAGTTCCATTTGGGAGAATCTTCCCGTTAACTGAGCAGGAGTTAGACACATTAAAGACTTACATAGATGAAAACTTGGAAAAAGGGTTCATTCGTCCTTCTACCTCCCCAGTCGGTGCCGGCATCTTCTTTGTCGAGAAGAAGGACCACTCGTTATGTCCCTGCATCGATTACCGGGAGTTGAATAAAATCACCATTAAGAATCGTTATCCCTTGCCTTTAGTACCTGAACTTTTTCAAAGATTAGGAACCGCAGTCATATTCACGAAACTAGATCTCCGCGGAGCTTATAACTTGATCCGTATCAGAAAAGGGGACGAATGGAAGACAGCCTTCCGTACTCGATTCAGGCACTTCGAGTACCTTGTCATGCCATTTGGATTATGCAATGCTCCCACAACCTTCCAACATTTCGTCAACGATATTTTCCGTGATTACCTGGATCTGTATGTAATAGTATACCTTGACGACATCTTGATCTTCTCCTCTTCACTAACCTATCAATGTAGACATGTCTGCAATGTCCTAACCCGGCTTAGGCAACACGGCCTCTATGCAAAACTCGAGAAATGCGAGTTTGAACGTCAATGTATTCAGTTCTTGGGCCTAGTCATCTCAGTGGAGGGTATCAGGATGGACCCCCAAAAGGTGTCTGCTATTCTGGATTGGCCCGCTCCGATAGATAAAAAAGGGGTACAACGCTTTATTGGCTTTGCCAATTTTTACCGGAAGTTTATTAAAGGTTTTTCTGCAATCATCGCTCCAATCACCGAATTGACCAAACAGGGAACCCGATTCTCTTGGACTGACAAAGCCCAGTTGGTTTTCGAAAGACTCAAAAAGCTATTTACTTCAGCCACCATTTTGAAACACCCTAACCCTGTCCTACCATTTGTCTTGGAGGTCGACGCTTCGGAGATTGCAGTGGGAGCGGTGCTCTCTCAACGACAGGGCGTCAAGGCCCTCCTCTATCCAGTAGCGTTCTTTTCACGCAAACTTTCAATTTTGGAAAGAAATTATGATGTGGGGGATCGAGAACTTCTGGCCATCAAGACGGCTCTGGAGGAATGGCGTTACCTATTGGAGGGTGCTGCACATCCTATTCTGGTCTACACCGACCACAAGAATCTGGAATACCTGAGAACAGCCAAAAGATTAAGACCTCGTCAGGCCAGATGGGCACTTTTTTTCTCATGATTCCAGTTTCACATAACTTACAGGCCCGGTTCCAAGAATATAAAGTCAGATGCTCTTTCCCGCATGGTTTACGATTCAGAGAAGACCGTATCTCCTGATACGATTCTTCCTTCGGGGAACTTCCTGCTCCTCCAAGGGACCTTGTTTCACGGATAAGACAGGCCTCGGTGGGAATGCTTCCGTACCCCGAAAACCGATTGGAGAGAGGGCCTGTTTTGGCGAAGAGACAAGATCGTGGTTCCCGAGAAGCTAAGGGTAACTGTGATGGAACTATGTCATGATCATAAGTTGGCTGGACATTTCGGTGTCCTGAAAACCACTGAGCTGGTACAGCGCACCTTCTGGTGGCCTCAATTAGCCTGTGACTGTAAACATTTTGTGGATTCATGCAACACTTGTGCTCGGAGTAAGAACACCAGGACAAAGGCCTGGGGATTATTAAAACCCTTACCTGTTCCAGAGAGGCCATGGAAGATGATATCAATAGACTTCATCGTGGAATTGCCCCCCTCCGAGGGTTTCTCTACTATTTTTGTTGTGGTAGACAGGCTGTCGAAGATGGCACATTTCCTCCCCATGAAGGGTACACCTTTGGCTATGGATACGGCAAAGATTTTTGTCAAAGAAGTGGTTAGGTTACATGGAGTCCCAACAAGCATTGTGTCCGATCAGGGTATTCAATTCACTTCAAGGTTCTGGAAGGCCCTCTGTGGGTCCCTCAAAATTGAATTGGCCTTTTCATCCGCCTATCATCCCCAGATGAACGGGCAAACTGAGAGAACCAACCAGACCTTGGAGCAATACCTCAGGTGCTTCTCTGCCTTCTCTCAGGATGACTGGGTTTCCTTATTACCCGTTGCAGAATTCTCCTATAACAACTCCTTGCACTCTGCCATCAATCAAACACCATTTTACGCTAATTACGGGTTCCATCCATCTTTTCTACCAATCTCAGTACCTGAATGCTCCGTTCCGGCCTTCTCAGAGACTATGAATTTCTTTTCCACCAACAATAAGATCCTACAAGAGACTATGGCCAAATCCCAGGATTACAATAAAAAAATGTTTGATAAGAAGAGGCGTGGAGAATTGATCTTGGAGCCCGGCAACCAAATGTGGTTGTCCACAACTAACCTGAAAATGTTTTGTCCCTCTAGGAAATTAGGCCCTAAGTTTATGGGTCCATTCCCAGTGAAGAGGAAAATAAATGATGTGACCTATGAACTTGATTTGCCAGACTCTCTAAAAGTACACCCGGTCTTCCATGTGACGCTGCTGAAACATGCTACCTCTAATCCTTTTGCTGGTCGCACTGTCGGCCCACCCAAACCTGTCATAATTGACAACAAAGAGGAATTCGAGGTAGAGGCAATCCTTGACTGTAGGAAAAGGAGGAATGGAATTCAGTATCTTATTAAATGGAAGGGATATGGTCCGGAGGACAATTCCTGGGAACCAGAAAACAATTTACATGCCCCGGAACTTTTACAGACTTTCAGAAATGTTCATGCCTCCAAGTTGGCCCAGCTGGGCATCCGGAGGCTGCCCTTAGGGAGGGGGCACTGTCAGAGAGCTCACCTTGCTGGTCATGGGATTGGCTGCCTGGGGGCATGCCTGTGAGCAAGCTGGCCTATTTAAGTTTGTCAGGCACCCTGTTCAGTGCTGTCTGATCATCAGCTTCCTGTGCCATAGTTCCTGTTTCCTGTCTTGTCTTCCTGTTTACCTGATCTCCTGACGACCCGGATTGCCCTTGGATTCTCCTGTTTGCTGCCTGTACCTGACCTTGGCCTGTTTGACTCCGCTTCTGCCTGCTCCTATTGTACCTTGCTGCCAGTCTGTTGCCGAACCCTGCTTGTGTCCCGATCTGCCTGTCTTGCTCCTGCTCAGCACCTGTTACCAGTGTTATGGACTACTGACCTGTTGTCTGAAGATCATCTCTCATCCTGTACCTGGATCTCTTCAGCAGGCTCTCATACCATTCCGCACTCTCGTGCCTCCTGTCTGCTCTACCAGGGGCCGTGAGTCAGATAAGTAAGGGAGTCTACCCTCTGCCCAAGCGGACTCATCAGTCTGGTAAGTAAAAGTCTGACACTGTTGTTCTGCTCCTATTAATACCACAGGCAGGCAGCTACAGTATTTACAGTTAGTGTACTGTGTCCTCTGCACAGTGTGCACCTAAAGCTACCCGAAGAAAATTAGTTTTGTTCTTCTGCTCCTATTAATACCACAGGCAGGCAGCTACAGTATTTACAGTTAGTGTACTGTGTCCTCTGCACAGTGAGCACCTAAAGCTACCTGAATAAAATTGGTGGTGTTCTTCTGATCCTATATTAAAACCACAGGCAGGCAGCTACAGTATTTACAGTTAGTGTACTGTGTCCTCTGCACAGTGTGCACCTAAAGCAATTTAGTGTAGTGCGTCTCCTGCACAGTGTGCACCTAAAGCTACCTGAAGAAAATTAGTGGTGTTCTTCTGATCCTATTAATACCACAGGCAGCCAGCTACAGAATTTACAGTTAGTGTAGTGCGTCCTCTGCACAGTGTGCACCTAAAGCTACCTAGAGACAATTGCTGTTGTTCTGCTCCTATTAATACCACAGGCAGGCAGCTACAGTATTTATAGTCAGAGTACTGTGTCCTCTGCACAGTGTGCACCTAAAGCTACCTGAAGAAAACTAGTGGTGTTCTTCTTTTTTTTTTTTTTTAATTCTTTATTTATGTTTTACAAATACAAAGCTAAGACCGTACAAAAAAAAATCAAACTTACATAGGAACTATCCAAAAATTCCCTCTTAAACTAATAACCCCCCCCCCCCCAACCCCATCCTTCAGGTGGTTACAATTATGCATACAAAAATCCATATTTGCTTCCATACTTTCCCAGGTTCCGAACGCATTAGGCTTAACCCATGATCTCCTCAAGATAACTCAACGTACTCTTGAAACTCCGTCACCCTGACCATTTGTTCTGCCGTGCAGCCCCCTCATCTGGTTCCAATCCAGAACTATCCAGACACTCTATATTATATACAGTCAGGTCCATAAATATTGGGAAATTGACACAATTCTAATCTTTTTGGCTCTATACACCACCACAATGGATTTAAAATTAGACGAACAAGATGTGCTTTAACTGCAGACTTTCAGCTTTAATTTGAGGGTATTTACATCCAAATCAGGTGAACGGTGTAGGAATTACAACAGTTTGTATATGTGCCTCCCACTTTTTAAGGGACCAAAAATAATGGGACAAATGGCTGCTCAGCTGTTCCATGGCCAGGTGTGTGTTATTCCCTCATTATCCCATTTACAAAGAGCAGATAACAGGTCCAGAGTTCATTTTGCTATTTGCATTTGGAATCTGTTGCTGTCAACAATCAATATGAGATCCAAAGAGCTGCCACTATCAGTGAAGCAAGCCAACATTAGGCTGAAAAAATAATACAAACCTATCAGAGAGCTAGCAAAAACATTAGGTGTGGCCAAATCAACTGTTTGGAACATCCTTAAAAAGAAAGAACGCACTGGTGAGCTCAGCAACACCAAAAGACCCGGAAGACCACGGAAAACAACTGTGGTGGATGACCAAAGAATTCTTTCCCTGGTGAAGAAAACACCCTTCACAACAGTTGGCCAGATCAAGAACACTCTCGAGGAGGTAGATGTATGTGTGTCAAAGTCAACAATCAAGAGAAGACATCACCAGAGTGAATACAGAGGGTTCACCACAAGATGTAAACCATTGGTGAGCCTCAAAAACAGGAAGGCCAGGTTAGAGTTTGCCAAACAACATCTAAAAAAGCCTTTACAGTTGAACAACCTCCTATGGACAGATGAGACCAAGATCAACTTGTACCAGAGTGATGGGAAGGGAAGAGTATGGAGAAGGAAAGTGTCACGGAACGTCCCAACAGTATGAATCAGTCACCATTCTAATATGGCATATAAAGGGTTCCCAGAGTCTGTGTGTTTTGGGGGGACATGGAGCTGAATCCAAAGTAACACCAACCCCAGGGTCCCCAGACATACAGCTCACAGAGAGCATCATTCCCCCAAATGCCAGGGCCCATAATCTGTTGGCAAGAGGCTAGCATTCAGTCCCCTCCAATAGCCTCTGTCCCGGGTGAGTCTGTCACAGAAAGGAACTGCTCATGATCCAAAGCAAACCACCTCATCAGTGAAGCATGGTGGTGGTAGTGTCATGGTGTGGGCATGTATGGCTGCCAATGGAACTGGTTCTCTTGTATTTATTGATAATGTGACTGCTGACAAAAGCAGCAGGATGAATTCTGAAGTGTTTCGGGCAATATTATCTGCTCATATTCAGCAAAATGCTTCATAACTCATTGGACAGCGCTTCACAGTGCAGATGGACAATGACCCAAAGCATACTGTGAAAGCAACCAAAGAGTTTTTTAAGGGAAAAAAGTGGAATCTTATGCAATGGCCAAGTCAATCATCTGACCTAAATCCAACTGAGCATGCATTTCACTTGCTGAAGACAAAACTCAAGGAAAAATGCCCCAAGAACAAGCGGGAACTGAAGACAGTTGCAGTAGAGGCCTGGCAGAGCATCACCAGGGATGAAACCCAGCATCTGGTGATGTCTATGCGTTCCAGACTTCAGGCTGTAATTGACTGAAAAGGATTTGCAACCAAGTATTAAAAAGTGAAAGTTTGATGGATGATTGTTAATCTGTCCCATTACTTTTGGTTCCTTAAAAAGTGGGAGGCACATATACAAACTGTTGTAATTCCTACACCGTTCACCTTATTTGGATGTAAATACCCTCAAGTTAAAGCTGAAAGTCTGCAGTTAAAGCACATCTTGTTTGTTTCATTTCAAATCCATTGTGGTGGTGTATAGAGCCAAAAAGATTAGAATTGTGTTAATGTCCCAATATTTATGGACCTGACTGTATTTCATTTACACAGAAGAGCCAGTCCCGAGTTTTAGGACTCTCAGGATCCAACCATTTCTTTGAAATCTGACTCTTGGCAGCGTCCAATAATATAGGGACGATAGATGTTTGATATTGCTTAATTGGCTCCTCTGTTCCGTGGAATAGACATATCCAAGGGTCATCCAGTAAGGTTTTATTAGTGATTTCCTTGATTAGTTGTATCAATTTCTTCCAGTATGCTTTAATAATGGAGCACTCCTACCATATGTGAGTCATCGTTCCTATATTTGTGCAACCTCTTCAACATTTCTCAGATTTATCCGGTTGAAATTTGCTTATTTTGTCTGGTGTGGCATACTACCTTGCTAAACATTTGAAATATATTTCTGTCCTCTTAATATCAACCGAAGAACCGTGTATCATTTTCAATATTTTTCCTAATGTGGGTTTACTACACTGTGTCCCTAACTCCCTTTCCCATTTCTTGATCTAAGTGATAGTGATGTTAGTGATAGTGGTGTTCTTCTGATCCTGTTAATACCACAGGGAGGCAGCTACAGTATTTACAGTTAGTGTACTGTGTCTTCTGCACAGTGTGCACCTAAAGCTACATGGAGACAATTGTTGTTGTTCTGCTACTATTAATACCACAGGCAGGCAGCTACAGTATTTACAGTTAGTGTACTGTGTCCTCTGCACAGTGTGCACCTAAAGCTACCTGAATAAAATTAGTGGTGTTCGCCTGATCCTATTAATACCACAGGCAGGCAGCTACAGTATTTACAGTTAGTGTAGTGCGTCCTCTGCACAGTGTGCACCTATAGCTACCTGGAGACAATTGCTGTTGTTCTGCTCCTATTAATACCACAGGCAGGCAGCTACAGGATTTACAGTTAGTGTACTGTGTCCTCTGCACAGTGGAAACCTAAAGCTACCTGAATAAAATTGGTGGTGTTCTGCTGATCCTATTAATACCACAGGCAGGCAGCTACAGTATTTACAGTTAGTGTACTGTGTCCTCTGCACAGTGGAAACCTAAAGCTACCTGAAGAAAATTAGTGTTGTTCTTCTGATCCTATTAGTACAGTACCACAGGAAGCTGTAGTATTTACAAGTTAGTGTAGTTCGTCCTCTGCACAGTGTGCACCTAAAGCTACCTGAAGAAAACTAGTGGTGTTCTTCTGATCCTATTACAACAGTACCGCAGGCAGCTGCAGTATTTACAATTAAGTGTAGTTCATCTCCTGCACAGTGTGCACCTAAAGCTACCTGAAGAAAATTGCTGTTGTTCTGCTCCTATTAATACCACAGGCAGGCAGCTACAGTATTTACAGTTAGTGTACCGTGTATTCTGCACAGTGTGCACCTAAAGCTACCTGAATAAAATTGGTGGTGTTTTTCTGATCCTATTAATACCACAGGCAGGCAGCTACAGTATTTACAGTTAGTGTACTGCATCCTCTGGACAGTGTGCACCTAAAGCTACCTGAAGACAATTGCTGGTGTTCGCATACTAATAATACTATAGGCAGGCAGTTGATTCTGCTAGCTGCAGTATCAGTATGTATATACATCCCAGCTTTGTGCAGCTACATCTCACTGCAGGCCATTAGTATGTCTGGAAGGCCAACAAGGAGAGGCAGACAGTCACAAGCCAATAAAAGAGTTCAAGCAGGCTCTGTGTCTAGAGGCAACAGTGCTGGTCATGAAGACGGTGCATCTTCATCAGCACGTGGCTGTGGGACATGCTTATCCTTTTTTTCGGCAGCTGGCCATGTTGAGCCGCAACATGCGGAAGACTTGGTAGAGTGGATGACCAAGCCGTCCTCATCCTCCTCAACCTCTCTCACCCAGGCTCAGGTTACTCTGTCTGGCAAAGCAGCTGCCAAGGCGGCCTCTTCCCTTGGCTCAATGGCATCAGTCATTCCTTCCCTAACCCCACCATGTCCTCCTGAGGAGTCCCCCGAACTGTTTGACCACAGTGTTGGGTACATGCTCCAGGAGGATGCCCAGCGTTTTGAAGCCTCCGATGATGGTACCCAGCTAGAGGAAGGCAGTAACGTGAGCCCAGAGAGAGGGGGTGCTCAAGAAGGACAGCAATCTGGCAGTAATGTTCCTCCAGCTGCAGCATGCTGCCAGCTTTGCTCCAGTGATGAGGAGGGAGGGGATGATGAGCTCACTGACTCTATGTGGGTGCCTGATAGGAGAGAGGAGGAAGAGGAGGAGGAGGCACATCACCAACGAGGCAGGATTCCCTCCAGGGGCCAGCTTAAGGGCAGCACACTGACTGCATCACACAGCAGAGCTCCGCATGTGCAGGGTGCTGCTGTCTCTGTGCATTATTCCAAAAGTTCTTTGTTGTGGGCCTTTTTTGAGATGAGTGCATCAGATCCCACCACTGCTATTTGCAACATATGTCTCAAGCGTATCTCTTGTGGCCAAAACATCAGCCGCTTGGGCACCACATGCTTGACCAGACATATGTTGACCCGCCATGCAGTTCATTGGCAAGTGTGCTTAAAAGACCCACACCAAAGAACAAAGAGGACCTCTCCTTGCTCCTCATCAGCTGGGATCTCCAACCCCACTATACCTTCAGTCTTCTCTGAGACCTGCACTGAGAGGAATGAAGGTGTAGAATTAGGTGTGTCAAAGCCAAGTACTTGGAGGCAATCTGCTATCGGTACACCGACGTCAGATTGTACCAGGCAAATTTCCCTGCTGCAGCTGCTGCACCGCCGAAAGAAGTTCGCTCCCAGCCATCTACATGCCCAGCAATTGAATGCTAGTGGAATGTGCGGTTCCTCAGTGGCAGGTTCCCAAACGCCACTTTTTTTCATGGAAGGCGATTCCGACTCTCTACCATGTGTAAGGCAATGTCTTGGCCTCGCTGGACAGGGCGGTCAGCGGTAAGGTGCATATTACTGCTGACTCATGGTCCAGCAGGCATGAACAGGGACGTTACCTATCTTTCATCATGGACTGGGTGACTCTTCTGGCAGCTGGGAAGGATGCAGGACAGGGTGCAGTAATGTTGGAGGTTGTTCTGCCACCACGCCTCCAAAATACTACTAGTGGTGATTCTGCCACACCTCTCTCCTCCACCCCCTCCTCTTCTTCTTCCTCCATGGCCTCTTCCTGTGCTGATTTGACTTCAGAACCAGAGGTGCTCTGTAGGCGTTCAAAGGGCTACGCAAGCACACAGGCCAAAAGATGCCATGCGGTGCTTGAGCTGGTGTGCTTGGGAGACAGGAGCCACACTGGGGCAAATATTCTGTTAACTCTGCAGGGGCAGGTTCAGAGGTGGTTGATGCCACACCAGCTTAAGGCAGGTATGGTGGTTTGCGACAATGGCACCAACCTCCTCTCTGCCCTCCGACAGGGACAACTGACCCATGTGCCCTGTTTGGCTCACGTCCTTAACTTGGTGGTGCAGCAGCTCTTGGGCTTACAGGATGTCCTGAGGCAGGCCAGGAAAGTCTGTGTGCATTTTTGCAGGTCATATAATGCCAGTGCTCGGCTAGCTGACCTCCAAAAGGAATTTAACCTGCCCAAGAACCGCCTAATCTGTGACATGTCCACCAGGTGGAACTCAACTTTGGCCATGCTGCAGCCGCTGCACACGCAGCAGAGGGCCATCAATGAGTACCTGTGCGACTATGACACCAGGACAGGGTCAGTGGGCCATGATCAGGGATGCATGCACTGTCCTATCACCATTTGAGGGGGCATTGAGGATGGTGAGCAGTGGCAGTGCATGCATCAGTGACACTGTCCCCCTTGTCCACCTGTTGGAGCACACGCTGCATGGAATAATGGACAGGGCACTTGAGGCAGGAAACGGAGGACTTCCTTAGCTCTCAAGGCGCCCTTTATCCAGACAGTGTTCCTGCGTGCCCGCCGATCACACAGGAAGAGGTTGAGGAGGAGGAGGAGGAGGAAGAGGAGAATTGTGTCAGCATGGAGGTGGAGCCTGGCACTCAGCATCAGCAGCAGTCTTTAAGGGATCATTTACATTCCCAAGAAACCCTTGGACTTGTACCTGGCTGGGAGGAGGTGGCTGTGGATCATGTCGTCCTTAGTGACCCAGAGGACTCCGGACCGAATGCCTCAGCAAACCTACGCTGCATGACCTCCCTGATCCTGCAAAATTTGCGGAAGGATCCTCATATTCGTGGTATCAAGGAGAATGATCAATACTGGCTGGCAACCCACCTTGATCCACGTTACAAGGGTAAGGTTGCGGACCTTATCTTGCTGTCGCAGAGGGGGCAGAGGATGAAACATCTTCAGGAGGCCTTGCAGAAAGGTCTGTGCAACGCGTTCCCAGAGACTGGGAGGTTACAAACTCCTGTTCCTGGACAACGTGTTCCTGAGGCTTCGGTCAGTCAAAGAAGGAGCGGTGGAGAAGGTGGCCTCTGACCGATGCGTTCAGACAATTTTTTTTTCCAGCAACCATCGCTAGCGCCTGTTTTACATGGTGCAGAAATACCTAGGGACAAGATCTGACTTGAACACCTTTCCCACCGAAAATCCTCTGGGTTACTGGGTCTTGAGGATGGATCACTGGCTAGAGCTTGCACAGTATGCAATTGAGCTACTGGCCTGTCCTGCATCCAGCGTTCTTTCGGAAAGCATATTCAGTGCTGCTGGAGGTTTTGCAACCAATCACAGGGTGCGCATGTCCAACTTGGTCGATCGACTGACCTTCATAAAAATGAATCTGTCTTGGATCACCACCAGCTATCAAGCACTTGATGCTGATGTAACCGAATAATTTTTTTTGAAATTTCAGATCCCTTCAAGACTGCCTATGCTGATGCTGAGTGACTATCCTGTTATGCTGAGTGACTATCCTCTTCCACCTCAATGATCATGCTGATAGCTTGTAAGAATATTTTTGGTTCTGGGCACCGCCACCAGTGGCTAAGGCCCAATTTTTCAGCCCCTGTTTAACAGGGGCATGTAATTACAATTTTTGATGCAATATTTTGCAAGGAGGGTTTTCTGCTGCACTCAACTAGAGTATTTGTGAGGGGTTGCAGTGTTGTGGCACCAGCACCAGTGCCTAAGGCCCAATTTTTCAGCTCCTGTTTAACAGGGGCGTGTAATTACAATTTTTGAGGCAATACTTTGTAGCAGGGCTCATTCCTGCGCTCCAACTAGAGTATCTGTTAGGGGTTGCAGTGTTGTGGCACCAGCACCAGTGCCTAAGGCCCAATTTTCAGCCCCTGTTAAACAGGGCGTGTAATTACAATTTTTGATGCAATATTTTGTAGGAGGGTTCAATCCTGCGCTCCAACTAGAGTATCTGTGAGGGGTTGCAGTGATGTGGCACCAGTGCCTAAGGCCCAATTTTTCTGCCCCTGTTCAACAGTGACAAGTAATTACAATTCTTGATCTAATATTTCAGAGCAGGGCCCGTTTCTGCGCCCACCAAGAGTAACTGTGAGGACTTACAGTGTTGTGGCACCAGCACCACCACCACCAAAGGCCCAATTTTTCCGCCCCTGTTCAACAGGTGCATGTAATTACAATTCTTGATCTAATATTTCACAGCAGGGCCCGTTCCAGCTCCCACCAAGAGTAACTGTGAGGACTTACAGTGTTGTGGCAACACCAGCACCACCACCACCAAAGGCCCAATTTTTTGCCCCTGTTCAACAGGTGTATGTAATTACAATTCTTGATCTAATATTTCACAGCAGGGCCCATTTCTGTGCCCACCAAGACTAACTGTGAGGACTTACAGTGTTGTGGCACCAGCACCACCACCACCAAAGGCCCAATTTTTATGCCCCTGTTCAACAGGTGCATGTATTTACAATTCTTGATCTAATATTTCACAGCAGGGCCTGTTCCAGCTCCCACCAAGAGTAATTGTGAGGACTTATGCCCCGTACACACGGTCGGATTTTCCGATGGAAAATGTCCGATCGGAGCGTGTTGTCGGCCGTGTGTGGGCTCCATCGGACATTTTCCATTGGATTTTCCGACACACAAAGTTGGACAGCAAGAGATAAAATTTTCCGACAACAAAATCCGATCGCGTCAATTCCGACCGTGTGTGGCCTGTTCCGACGCACAAAATGCCACGCATGCTCAGAAGAAATTCTGAGACGGGACAGCTCATTCTGGTAAACTTAGCGTTCGCAATGGATACAGCACTTTCGTCACACTGCAATGTTAAAAATGGTTTAATACAGCGCACTCTCTTCTTCTTTATAATGTGACAAGAATTAAGTAGTTTTGCTGCTCATATTCACACACACTTCTCACAAAGTTTTATTTGTGTTTTTTTAGTGGGATTCCCTGAATATATTGTTATTAGTTGTCACATCTGACAGTTTTATATTATTTTATTTTTTTTTTTTTTTGGATTTTCAGCCTTTTTTTTTCTTTAATGTTTGTATTTTTTCCAAGGCTGATCTTTGTTCAATGTTATTTTTATTTTTACTCCAGAATATTTTTGTGTGTGTTTTGTGTGTCAAGTTACCCCAACACCATTGATATCTTGTATTATTTAATCTCCAGGAGATTGTTTGTTGTTGGTGTCCTTGTTCATTTCACATTGTATATTTGAAATGTACCTGAATCCTCACAAACAAACTGTCCTTTTTGAAGTAAAACACATAGGAGAGTAGAATTCAAAACAAAAATCCTTTATTAAGGGATCAGAACCAAACAAAGAGGAAGGCAACACTGGATCAACAGGAGAAATTAGCAAAGCCTGGGACCCCCACGGCAGACATCAATTCTTCAACATCAAAATTGATGGCCTGAGGAGTCCATATGTAAGGGAGGGCAGTCTGGTCCAGAATTCGCAGAGATCCGGATAGCAGCAGATGACATCTGTGTCCCCAGGCTGTGGTACCACAATAGGCTGCATCTTTTGGCCGACCAGACTGAACCCAGGGCAATCACTGTCTGGTCTTCCTTCCACGCTTCCTTCCGGGCTGTGGCTGTGCAGTTGGAGATGTGGCAGGAGGAGGAGTAGGACCTGGAGGAGGAGGAGGACTGGGAGGACCTGGAGGAGGACTGGGAGGACCTGGAGGAGAGGGAGGAGGAGGAGGAGGACCTGCAGGAGGAGGAGGAGGACCATCCCAAAAGTGTGTCTGAGGTGTCATTTGGCCCCTCATACCTTTCTCAAGAACCTCCAATATGAGGGCCTCACACATGACTTGTTGGCCCTCCTCCATCCTCTGCATTTTATATGCAATGAAGGCAGCAATGTTCTCCTCCATGGTGTGGGGTGCTCCCAGGACCTCTGTAGCCCTCCAAAAGAATCCTATAGCAGCCTCCTCTAGGGCACTCCTCCTACTGCCACTTTCTCTTTTCAGGGGGAGTGGAGGGACCTGCAGATCAGCCAGCCGGCTTGGCCCAGCCACCTCCTGGCTGAGACTTCCCTGTGTATGAAAAAGGGACATGGTTGTAATGTTTTGCATCATCAATCCCAATCCTAAATTAGTACTCCCAACTTACATCTAGTTAACATCATTGATTGGACAAGCAGAAATATTTAGAGGAATGCTATACCTGGCTCAATCTGGGCTCCTCCACATGTGGCCTGGAAGGCCCAGGTTGGGCGTCAGAAGCCTCAGCCAGGGGGGAAGGAAGCGTGGAAGGAAGACTGGAGAGGGATGACCTGGGTTCAATCTGGCCTGCCAGAAAATGTAGCCTGTCGTAGTACAACATCCTGGGGACATAGATGTCATCTGCTGCTCCGGATCTCTGGGAATCCTGGACCTTCTTGCGCTCCCTTAGATATGTGCTCCTCAGGCAACCAATTAATATCTTTAAATAGGTGATATCTGCTGTGGGGATCACCTGCTTCACAATTTCACACAATTGCTCCAGTGCTGCCTTCCTCTTTGCTTGGTTCTTGAAATGGGGGTGTTTAATCTCCCACAGACAGGGCAGCTCCCTTAGCATCTCTAGGAATACTGACATGAAGTCATTATCTTTGAGTAGTATATCCATGTTCACTGCAAGACACAACACAAGACAAAGCCTAATGTCAGACAAAACTCTCCTAATCTTGTTACAATATAGGCCTCAATCTAGAAGCAGTATAGGCACAAGTTTGTCTCTTACCTTTGTTCTTACGATCGGCGTGTCCAATGCTCCTTCCTCCGCTCACAGATCGTACGTAATACGCACGCGTGTTACGCTTTATACACACTGCGCATGCGTGTAACTCCGCCCGCCCCTGACGTTCTTTCTAGTCTATTCCCCGCCCCTTTTCGTTCGGCGCAGTGGGTGAAGAGCATGATGGCGGAGTTAGAGCAACGAGGAGGAGGAGGAGGAAAGCCCAGATCCGGACACGTCCCGATCCAGAAGGAGACGTTTTAAGGCCACTAATATGTCCTTTGGGGAGATGTTGGAGATGGTCGACATCATGAGGAAGTCCGACTATGACGGGAAGTATGGGCCTTACCCCAACCCCAACATCAGAAAGGCCAAGATCATGGCAAAAGTGGTCAAAAGCCTTCACAGGAATTTTGGGGTACGAAGATCGAAAGATCAGCTCAGGAAGCGGTGGTCGGACCTGAAGTTAAGAGAGCCAGAGCAGTACCGAAAGATCCGGAGAGTGCTGCAAAAAAGTAAGTAGTTGTGCTGTGTTCCTATTCTTTCTGTCTTTATTACGTTCGTGTTGCTCCATGTGCTTTTATTAATTGTAACGTTTAAAAGGGCAACTTTAATGTTCATGGGCCCATTATTCGTTCGTATCAAACATTTTTCTTTCGGCCTCTAGAACACCATTGTTTAGGCCATATGCATTTTCCTACATTTTTTTTGGGCCTACTTGGATGCCAAATATTTGTTTGTGTAGATGGGTTTGTTACTAGAATGAAATGCCAACTAGATTGTGTGTAAGGAGAGGACACTGAGCAGCTGTTTTCAAATCTGGACACTGGAGCACTAGTGTGGGACCCCAGAACACCATTTTTATTAGGGGGCCACACAGGTGCTCCAGTGTATACTATAGGGGGTCTCCATCTGTGAAGCTTGCACTAAACAGGTAAAGTATTGCAGCTTGACAAAGGGCAATAAAAAAAAGACATCTTTGAACTCTGCTAAAATAGACAATTGTACCCCACTTCCAAGCAATGTTTCCTATTTCTAGTTTTGCCATCAAATATCTGTGTGCTAATTATACCATTTTTGTTTTACATAGGGGAGAAAAGACTCGGAGGACACCCCTCATCCGAGGAGACCAGAGACCCCCCACCTATGGAAGAAGGTGAAATACCCCCAAATGAAGAAGAGCAGGAGGAAGAAGAAGATGTGGTGGAGATTGGCACCACAACAGGTGAGTGTCTGCGACCACAGGCTCAGGTAAAAGAGATGGATGGTGGCAGATTTTTGAGACCTGTTTTTTTTTTTCTTTCTCTCTTTTTAGGTGATCGTGATGTGAGGGATAGAGAACGCTTTACTTCAGAAAGTTCCCCGATCCTGATCGGGGAGATCATGGGGTGTAATGCCGAACTGCAAAACATCCAGCAAAAAATCAATGATGTTATTAAAAAAAATAATAACATCATTGATGTTTTGGGGCGAATTTAAAACCCCACAAAATCACTTTTTGGATTGTGGTCCAATCTTTTAAATTTTTTTGCAATGTTTTGAAAAGCCAAATTTGGAGGATGCACACAGTGTGCCAACATGTGCTATCTGCCATCACGGGAGATCAATGGACGCGTTTTGGGGGTGCAACC
Organism: Aquarana catesbeiana; assembly: GCF_042186555.1. NCBI lineage: Eukaryota > Metazoa > Chordata > Amphibia > Anura > Ranidae > Aquarana > Aquarana catesbeiana. The sequence continues at coordinate 649,505,174 of NC_133325.1, forward strand.
CCTTCCTCAATTATAAAGTCGCGTTGAGGAAGGGCTTGCTCCCCCAAAACACGTCCCTTGATCCCCCCTGATGGCAGATAGCACATGTTGACATTCGTAAATTGGTGTGCATCTTCCAAATTTGGCTTTTCCAGGGGTGATTTCCCCCCATCTGAACGCTATATCAAAGCAGTTCCTAAATACTGATGTCTGATATAGCCTTCAGGTTTTACCTAATGTGAACTTTGTAAGTTCAAGTTTTTTGGCTTTCTTGTTGGTTTTACACAGGCCTGTTTTATCTGAAATGGACATTTCGAATTTTGCTAATGCTACTGCAAAAATTGTTATACAACAAACATGTTGGTTTGTTTTAAAAAAACCTTTGGTAAATGCACATGTGATTGTGCAGGTATAAAAAAGTGGCTTACTCAAGAATGTGTGGATTATTGTCTCAACACTACAACACTTTTGGGGTGATGTAATAGCTGTTTTATGCAAAAATGGGGGTTATTTCCTAAGGGCAAATCCTCTTTGCACTACAAGTGCAGTTTCAGTGCAGTTGCAAGTGCACTTGTAGTGAAATGTGTTTTTGCATTTAGAAAATACCAGCCAACAGTGCTTTGTATAAGGTTACCCAATCACGACATTTTCTGCACTCAAAACATTTATGTCAGGTCAGGTCAGCTAAAACAAACACAAGCAGTAAATGTCCACAAAGAATTTCTTTTTTTTTTTATTATAAAAAGGCTTCACATATTGTCTGGCATATTGATAGCCCCCCTACCCGCAAAGAACTCCAGGTAGCGTAACCGGACATCACGGCACTCAGGGAGGGCAAGCCAGGACGGCCACTTTCAAGCGCCGTCAGTGTGGTTTGATGTAGGATTCCGGCCTCAGGCCCAACTGAGCCAGCATAGTTGGCCGAATGTTTCCTTAAAAAGTTATGGAGAACACAGCACGCCAGTATAATATGGTTCAGTTTATACTCCGCCATATGGATGGGTGTCAGAAATAGTCGGAACCGACTGGCCAGGATTCCAAATGTGTTCTCCACCACTCTTCGGGCTCTGGCCAGCCGGTAATTAAAAACCCTCTGTTCCGGGGTGAGGGTCCTCATTGGGAATGGCCGCATCAGGTGGTCCCCCAGCGCAAACGCTTCATCAGCAACGAACACGAATGGGAGTCCTTCCACATTGTCCTCTGGAGCTGGCAAGTCCAAGCTGCCATTCTGGAGATGCCTGTAGAACTCCGTCTGGGCGATGACTCCACCATCGGACATCCGGCCATTCTTCCCCACGTCCACATACAAGAAGTCGTAATTAGCCGACACCACCGCCAACATCACTATACTATTAAACCCCTTGTAATTATAATAGTACGACCCCGAGTTGGGTGGTGGGACGATGTGGACGTGTTTCCCATCAATTGCCCCTCCGCAGTTAGGAAAGTCCCACCGCTCGGCAAAGTGGGAGGCCACAGTCTGCCATTCCTGTGGCGTGGAAGGAAACTGTTGAGGAAAAAACAATAAACATTACTATTTTTACTCTGAAACATGGCAAGCAGATTAGACACAAACATTATGGGGCAACCTCCAGATAGCATTTATTAAGGGGAATTTAACAACACCAAAGTATAAGGTACACCTATCATATTCCCCCCCCCCCCTCTCATTGGCCATTTCTAACATTATAGGGGGTGTGTGGAAATCTTGGACAGGTAACCCTCTTCACTCTATTGAGAGATGAATGCCTAAATAATGGGGATTACTTGGAACAGCCCCTCCTTAGTTACACTATTGGCAGACCACTGGACAGGTAAGAAGTGTCTGAATACAAAGATATAAATACACACTGTACACATTTGAGGACATTTGTCAGCAGATAGATGATTGAGGATAGATAGAGAATTGGGATCAGCTGACTTAGCAGTTGGGGGAGGGAGGGTTACTAAAAATTATTTGGGGACACCACAAAAAAAGCCTCTGGCACTCTGCCTGAATTTAAAGAAAAAATAACATTTCCAAACATTTTAGGGGGTGTTTAGGGTAAAGCACTACTATGGAGCTGATAAAATACATTGTTAAGTGACTACATGAGGTGAATATAGGGCAGGAGACACCATGCTGGGGAGGTTATTGAAGGGCAAATATGTATGAAGGACCTAAACTAATAATTACATAAACATCCAGCATGCATGAGGACAAAGGGGACATTCACAGCATATTACAATCATGGTAATTAGGGAATGAGGAAAAAAATACAAGATATTATCAAACATTCAATACAATAAAATGTGATATTAAAGGATAAAAATCTTACCTTCATATACTCCTTCTGCAGGACCTGGATGATGGCAGAACAGGTCTCTGGGATAATGATACCCAGAGCCTGGGGGGAGATGCCTGTCGAGAACTTCAAGTCCTGCAGGCTTCTCCCTGTGGCCAAATACCGCAAGGTAGCGACCAACCTCTGCTCCGGAGTGATGGCTTGCCTCATGCAGGTTCCTGCCTGCTGATATAGGGAGTCAGCGAAGCCAACAAACGGTGAAACACGGGGTTCGTCATCCGGAGAAAGTTCCTGAAATCATCAGGATTATTCTCACGGATCTCACGGAGCAAAGGCATATGAGAGAACTGGTCACACTGAAGCAACCAATTCTTGGTCCATGAACTCCTCCCCACCCTGTTCATGGACTGGACTTGTGTCAAGGTCAGGACCCCAACACCAAGCCCCCGCACAGCACAAACTCTACGAGGAGTACGCATACGAAACATGGCTAGAAAACGGTCGGCTGCTCAGAACGAAGTAACAGAACGCACTGAAGAACAGCAAGGCCTGTGAAGAGCGACCTGAAAAACAGTAACGAACGAACAAGAATACAATGACTACCTAAAGTCACGTGGAACTTGCTGCACGCACTGAAGAGCAGATACAAACCCACAAGCACAAACTGAACGGCAGAAAACGATCTGAAAGCCACGAGTCTGAAAAAGCGCGAATCGTCTCTCACCAAACTTTTACTAACACGAGATTAGCAAAAGGAGCCCAAAGGGTGCCGCGCTTGGTTCTGAACCGGCCTTTTCTAGTCTCGTCGTTCGTGGTGTACGTGACCGCGTGGTTGGCGATCGGAAATTCCGACAACTTTGTGCGACCGTGTGTAGGCAAAACAAGTTTGAGTCAACATCCGTCGGAAAAAATCCTAGGATTTTGTTGTCGGAATGTCCGAACAAAGTCCGACCGTGTGTACGCCCTATTACAGTGTTGTGGCAACACCAGCACCCCCACCACCAAAGGCCCAATTTTTCTGACCCTGTTCAACAGGGGCATGTAATTACAATTCTTGATCTAATATTTCACAGCAGTGCCCATTCCTGCGCCCACCAAGAGTAACTGTGAGGGCTTACAGTGTTGTGGCAACACCAACACCTAAGGTCCCAATTTCTGCAGAGTATATAGGGCAGGCCCCTACTTTTAAACATCCAACTTACAAACAACTCCTACTTGAAAACAGAAGGAGACAACAGGAATTGAGATGAAGTCTACCCCTAGGAAGGGAAATTCTCTCCTTTTAAGAGTTAATATGAGAAAAACGTGTCTCCTCTCCACTGATGCTTTATCACCAATCCTTGTTTCACTAAAAACCCTAAATTGTCAAAAAACATTTGTCATTGGGACAGAAAGTGAGGTAAAATCTTCTGAAGAGGTGCACAGACAGCAAAGCAAATGTCACAAATGTTCCCAAAAAGCTTAAAAATAGATTTTTTTGTCTGGAGCTACACTTTAACCACTTCAGACCCGGAAGGATTTACCCCCTTCCTGACCAGAGCACTTTTTACAATTTGGCACTGTGTCGCTTTAACTAATAATTGCGTGGTCATGCAATGCTGTACCCAAACGGAATTTGCGTCCTTTTCTTCCCACAAATAGAGTTTTCTTTTGATGTTATTTGATCACCTCTGCGGTTTTTATTTTTTGCGCTATAAATGGAAAAAGACCGAAAATTTTGAAAAAAAATGACATTTTCTACTTTTTGTTATAAAAAAAATCCAATAAACTCAATTTTAGTCATACATTTAGGCCAAAATGTATTCGGCCACATGTCTTTGGTAAAAAAAATGTCAATAAGCGTATATTTATTGGTTTGCGCAAAAGTTATAGCGTCTATAAACTAGGGTACATTTTCTGTAATTTACACAGCTTTTAGTTTATGACTGCCTATGTCATTTCTTGAGGTGCTAAAATGGCAGGGCAGTACAACCCCCCCCCCAAATGACCCCATTTTGGAAAGTAGAAACCCCAAGGAAATTGCTAAGAGGCATGTTGAGCCCATTGAATATTAATTTTTTTTGTCCCAAGTGATTGAATAATGACAAAAAAAGAAAATTAGTCACTAAATGATATATTGCTCACACAGGCCATGGGCATATGTGGAATTGTACCCCAAAATACATTCAGCTGCTTCTCCTGAGTACGGGGATACCACATGTGTGGGACTCTTTGGGAGCCTAGCCGCGTACGGGGCCCCGAAAACCAATCACCACCTTCAGGATTTCTAAGAGGGTTTATTTTTGATTTCACTCTTCACTACCTATCACAGTTTCGGAGGCCATGGAATGCCCAGGTGGCACAAACCCCCCCCTCCCCAAATGACCCCATTTTGGAAAGTAGACACCCCCAGCTATTTGCTGAGAAGCATGGTGAGTATTTTGCAGCTCTCATTTGTTTTTGAAAATGAAGAAAGACAAGAAAAAAAATTTTTTTTTTCTTTTTTCAATTTTCAAAACTTTGTGACAAAAAGTGAGGTCTGCAAAATACTCACTATACCTCTCAGCAAATAGCTTGAGGTGTCTACTTTCCAAAATAGGGTCATTTGGGGGGGGGGTTGTGCCACCTGGGCATTCCATGGCCTCCGAAACTGTGATAGGCAGTGAAGAGTGAAATAAAAAATTTACGCCCTTAGAAAGCCTGAAGGCGGTGCTTGGTTTTGGGGGCCCGTGCGCGGCTAGGCTCCCAAAAAGTCTCACACATGTGGCATCCCCATACTCAGGAGAAGCAACAGAATGTATTTTGGGATGTAATTTCACATATTCCCATGGCATGTGTGAGCAATATATCATTTAGTGAAAATTGTCTTTTTCCCGCAACTTGTGTCACAATATAAAATATTCCATGGACTCGACATGCCTCTCAGCAAATAGCTTGGGGTATCTACTTTCCAAAATGGGGTCATTTGGGGGGTTTTGAACTGTCCTGGCATTTTATGCACAACATTTAGAAGCTTATGTCACACATTACCCACTCTTCTAACCACTTGAAGACAAAGCCCTTTCTGACACTTTTTGTTTACATGAAAAAATTATTTTTTTTTGCAAGAAAATTACTTTGAACCCCCAAACATTATATATATTTTTAAAGTAAATGCCCTACAGATTAAAATGGTGGGTATTTCATTTTTTTTTCACACAGTATTTGCGCAGCGATTTTTCAAATGCATTTTTTGGGGAAAAAACACACTTTTTAAAATTTTAATGCACTAAAACACACTATATTGCCCAAATGTTTGATGAGATAAAAAAGATGATCTTGGGCCAAGTACATGGATACCAAACATGACATGCTTTAAAATTGGGCACAAACGTGCAGTGGCAACAAAATAAATATATTTTTAAAAGCCTTTACAGGTTACCACTTTAGATTTACAGAGGAGGTCTACTGCTAAAATTACCACCCTCGATCTGACCTTCGCGGTGATACCTCACATGCATGGTGCAATTGCTGTTTACATTTGACGCCAGACCGACGCTTGTGTTCACCTTAGCGCGAGAGCAGGGGGGGACAGGGGTGCTTTTTTTTTTTTTTTCCTTTATTATTTTTTTGCTTTTTTATCTTATTTTTAAAACTGTTCCTTTCATTTTATTTTTTAATCATTTTTATTGTTATCCCAGGGAATGTAAATATCCCCTATGATAGCAATAGGTAGTGACAGGTACTCTTTTTTGAAAAAAATTGGGTTCTATTAGACCCTAGATCTCTCCTTTGCCCTCAAAGCATCTGACCACACCAAGATCGGTGTGATAAAATGCTTTCCCAATTTCCCAATGGCGCTGTTTACATCCGGCGAAATCTAAGTCATGAAATGCTCGTAGCTTCTGGTTTCTTAGGCCATAGAGATGTTTGGAGCCACTCTGGCCTCTGATCAGCTCTATGGTCAGCTAGCTGAATCACTGGCTGCATTCTCAGGTTCCCTGTTGAGACAGGAGAGCCAGAGAAAAACACGGAAGACGGTGGGGGGGCATTCCCACTGCTTGTAAAAGCAGTCTAGAGGCTAATTAGCTGCTAGGATTGCTTTTACATGAAAGCCAACCGCTGGCTGAAAAGAATGATACCAAGATGATACCTAAACCTGCAGGCATCATTCTGGTATAACCACTCAAAGTCGTGAATTGCGTACCTGGAGACAAAAAAAATGGTTAACAATAAAACACAGTAAACGGTAAAGTATAAAAAATGACATACCTGAAAAGTAAACATGATAAAACATAGTAACAACAATAAAACATTGCAGAATAGAATACAGTAAAAAAGTGCAGAACAATAGAGAGAGAATAGAGAGAGAGAGAAAACAATAAAACAACAACTATTTTTTTTTTATTATATATTTTTTTTGTGTGTTTTTTTTTTTTTACACTTTTTTTGTAACTGTAACTTTTATAACTGTAACTGGTTCCAGGTTCGGGTCCCTCAAAATGCGATGGCATCTTGGGAGACCCTGTGAAAGTGTGCCTAGTCTGTGCAATGCTGTACCCTACGCTAATACTCAACTAGTGTATGGTAGCGTTCAAAACATTCACCAATGTAAAGACCAGGATTGTCAGGACAGGAGGGACAATAATAGCGGGTGTCACGCCTATATCCGCGCTTGCTGTAGACATGACATCTTTTTTGGGGGGTTCGTTGTGTAGGGGTACTCGGGAGGACATAAAGAAAATGCCTCTCATGCAGCCGACTGCATTTGGTTGGGGATGTGAATGGGGGAAGTACGGGCGCTGCAGAAGTGGTGGGTTCCTAATTAGTTAACAAGGGAGAGGACCAAGGGGAAGCACAAGGGAGTGATCTCCCTCGGTCCAAAAAGTGGCTACTATGGATATGGTGGGCAATAAAGGGGGAATGATGTATGTAAAAATGTAAAAGTTTATTTGAAAGATCTAAAATATACAAAAATTATACCACTGACAATTAAACACATGTATGGAGCTGATCCACCAAACACAAATTAATGGGTCCGTCCAGTGCAAGCAGCACGGGGTACGCCCATTAACCAGCAACACAAAAACATCAAACAATAACACACATTTAGACACATAAAAAAAAAACATAAAGTACAGGCGCCTGTGATCTCACAGATGCATAAGGTCCCTGTGGCCAATCTAAAAATCAAAAGAATTAAATAATATATTTGGAAAATAACAAAAGAACCTTATGCATGCGTGGTCCCCCGGGGAGATGGGGAAAGTGGAGTAAATATAAACAGGTTGTTGTCTAACTCAAAAAACTCGCTGATTAACATCCACAATAACTATGTGGATACTACAGCTAGATGAATGGGTCAGGGGGACTTTTAAATGTATATAGCATGCGCATGCATGAATCGTAAATTTTACCAAAGTCCATTCCTGTAGTTTGTGAGATTGATATATAAAGCAGAGAGTCTCTGTAGAGTATGGGGAATATAAAAACCGCACAGTATGATATATACTATTAATGCCAGGAACAAATCACATGACATCTCAGTGTGGCCAAGTATCTCCAGGGACTGTTGGTGTATAGAAGGTATATTAGAAACCTATGCAAGGCTGAATGTCACTGTGTTGTAACCTGCTGTCCACATTTGTCAGGGCCATGTCACTTCAAATGTCAAGGATTTTGGATAACAACTGCATTTAGGAGCTGAAGGGGTTACATTACCACCTCTCTGTCATGTGAGAATCAAAGCAGTATCTCATGTCTTGCGGTTGCTCCACTGCTCTGTGACTTCCTCATCTGTGTTGTCAGTGCCGGCCGTGACATGCTGCATCCTCCGAGCACTCGGTAAGTGGTAATCCTCTCATTCGCGGATGCAGACTGCAGCTGTGCTTGTGCGGTAGATTATTTCCCCATATGTATGGTGGTTAAAAGTTTTAAACTTCCACTGAGAGAAGTCCCCGTCTCCAACTCACTGCGGGAGATGGCTGAGTCGGCGTCCGCACATCTTGATTATGTCAACGCGTTTCGCAACATCATTGTTACGTAGCTTCAACAGGACCTACTGGGGATTGACAGACATCCCTCCCTCTTATTACTCCGAGATGCTGTCACGCCTCCTTCTTTCATTTAACCCCTAACATCAACAGGGATGGGCAAAATTTGTATCAATGTCCAGCCAGGGTAGCTGTTCCGTTTTTTTGGGAATGTGTATATATGGTTTTGGTCTTTGTTCTCACAACATATATAAGAAAGAAAATGGTCGTGCTTAGCCTATTACATTTGAATCCAAGGGAGGAGAATCTAGAATAGAGCCTATATCTTTACTATATCCATACTGCGGTCCCCCTGCCCTTTCCTATCGTATATGGATATTCTACAGAATAGAGATCTTACCACTGGTAGCTAGTTCATATGTAGTTAGAGTATCTATGACACATGTTAATAACAACCATCAATCACAGTGGCTCCATAAGTAGGGGGGAATGCCCTCATTTGCATTTAAGGAAAGGGAAATATAAATTTAAAAAACTGGGACCGAGCTGGGGACACATATAATAGGAAACTATTCTAGAAATTCCAAAAAAAGGGGGAGAGAGAGGGAGAGAAAGAAACGAAAATAAAAATAAAATTAAACATAAAAATAAAATTAAAGAAGGGATAATCCAAGAGATTACAAGGAGAGTTAAAGAGGTTGTTGACTAGGGAATAGAAAGGTGTATAACTAGAAATTAAATGAGAGACATCTCCCAGATGGAAGAATCACGTGGAAGAGGGGGACAAGGGAAGAGAGGGAGAGACAGAGAGGGAGAGATGGAGGAGAGATCTGGAGGGGGGGGGGGAACTGAACATCTTATCATGTTATTCTAGGAAGGGTTGCATACTCAACTCTGTGTTCATACCTATAGGCGCAAGGGACTTCAAGGTGTATATCCACCATTTCTCTTTTTGAAGTAAAATGCGGTCGAAGTCACCTCTTCTTGCTGGTAATTTTAGGGTGTAGATACCTTTCACCTTCAACCCATCTAATTTGCCCTGGTGATATCGGGCAAAATGTTTGGCCACTGGTCTCTCCCCCTTCCTTTTCTCCCCCTCTCTTTCCCCAACTCCCTCCCTCTCCTTCCTAATGTCCCTCAAATGCTCCCCTATTCTAATCCTGAGGGTTCTTTTTGTTTTGCCTATATAGATTTTTGGGCATGGGCAGGTGATCATATATATCACTTTCATCGTAGAACAATTGATCAAATCTTTGATTCTCCCTGCCCCAAGGCATCCTTGAAAGTGTTTGTCCTGTCCACAAATGGACATATCTGACATCTCGTGCAGGGAACCATGCCCGTGTGACGCAGATAGTCAGACAGCCATGTGGGATCTTGGTGTCTCGTGAATTCAGAATGAATAAGAATATCCCCCAAGTTTCTGGCTCTGCGTGCCACCATCTTGGGTCCATCCCCCACTATGTTGGCTAGCTTTTTGTTATTGGTGAGGATATTCCAATGCTTTTGCAGAATTTTTCTCACTGATTCCCATTGGGCTCCATATGTGGTAATGAGTCTTACTGGGCCTTGGTCCTCAGTTTTTTGTTGTTCTTTTTTCCCACTGTGATCCATAGACAATAGACTTTCTCTACTTCTAGCCGCAGCCTTACGTTTGGCATTACGAATCTGTCTATGAGAGTATCCGCGGTTCTGGAATCTCATATACAGGTCCCTGGTCTCTCTACGTAAATCATTAATGTCTGAACAATTGCGCTTGACTCTCATAAATTGTCCTGTAGGGATACCGTCCTTTAGCCAAGGGGGGTGATGGCTGTCTGCTTGCAATAAAGTGTTTGCCGCTGTTTCCTTGCGGAAGGTAGAGGTGCTTATCACTCCTCCCTTCAGACCAATTAGGAGGTCTAGGAATGACAGTTGGGACCAGTCATAGGTGTAGGTGAGACGTATGTTGCGTTCATTGGTATTGAGCTGATCAACAAACTTATGGAGGGCATCTAGGTCACCCGTCCAAATGACCAGTACATCATCAATGTACCTCAGCCACGTATGTACGTGGCCAAGGTACATTGGACAATTAAACACCTCCTTCTCTTCTCATCTACCCAGATGGAGGCATGCATAGGCCGGAGCCCATGCCGCCCCCATCGAGGTACCCTTAATCTGCTGATAGAACTTTGAAGCAAACTGAAAGAAGTTATTTTATGTGTCTAAATGTGTGTTATTGTTTGATGTTTTTGTGTTGCTGGTTAATGGGCGTACCCCGTGCTGCTTGCACTGGACGGACCCATTAATTTGTGTTTGGTGGATCAGCTCCATACATGTGTTTAATTGTCAGTGGTATAATTTTTGTATATTTTAGATCTTTCAAATAAACTTTTACATTTTTACATACATCATTCCCCCTTTATTGCCCACCATATCCATAGTAGCCACTTTTTGGACCGAGGGAGATCACTCCCTTGTGCTTTCCCTTGGTCCTCTCCCTTGTTAAATATGCTTGTTTTGGGTTACGGATACGGCCTCTATATTTGAGGAGAGGCATTGGGTGAGAAATTGCGATTTTGTGATTTACAAAAAGAGGCAGGTACTTATAGGGTGGTCCCTTTTTCTTCCCTTCTAGCCGGGTTCCCAATTAGGATTGGCGAATGCAGCAGTAAGGGCACTATGGGCATGACGGGCCTGTGTTTGTCTTCTTCTTGGTGGCAGCGGGACACTACTTGTGCTTGCCACCTCACCAGCTTGAACTGCACTTATGGGACTCGCCACGTCACCAAGTGTTACTGCAGTGCTGGTTTGACTATGACTGGGGTGTACTAGGCCGCTGGCGCTTGCCAGTTCACCAAAACGCTACCAAAAAAACTGTTAGCGATCGCAGGGATCAGGCCTGACTCTGCGAACGCTGCAGTTATGTGTTTAGTGTTTTGTAAGTGACAGTGATCGATTGATACTGCACTTTAGTGGGCTGGGCTGGGCCGGGCGGAGAGGCAAAACGCAGGTGCTAGCAGGTATCTGGGCTGATCCCGGTAACACTGCATTTTTGGGAACCCTAAACTGCTGGGGACGCTAGTATAGATCTGATCGGATCAGATATTGATCCGTTCAGATACTATACCACTAAGGGAGGTGTATGGTGCGTGCATGGGTGTTAGCGCTACTGGCACTAACCTGATGCTGCCTGGGGCTGGTGCTTGCCAGCTCACTAAAACGCTACCAAAAAAACTGTTAGCAATCGCAGGGATCAGGCCTGACTCTGCGAACGCTGCAATTATGCGTTTAATGTTTTGTAAGTGACAGTGATCGATCGATACTGCACTTGGGTGGGCTGGGCTGGGCCGGGCGGAGGGGCAAAATGCAGGTGCTAGCAGGTATCTGGGCTGATCTCGCTAACACTGCGTTTTTGGGAACCCTAAACTGATGGGGACGCTAGTATAGATCTGATCGGATCAGATATTGATCCGTTCAGATACTATACCACTAAGGGAGGTGTACAGTGCGTGTTAGCGGTACTGGCACTAACCTGACGCTGCCTGGGGCTGGTGCTTGCCAGTTCACCAAAATGCTACCAAAAAACTGTTAGCGATCGCAGGGATCAGGCCTGACTCTGCGAACGCTGCAGTTATGCGTTTAGTGTTTTGTAAGTGACAGTGATCGATCGATACTGCACTTGAGTGGGCTGGGCCGAACGCTGCAGTTATGCGTTTAATGTTTTGTAAGTGACAGTGTTCGATCGATACTGCACTTGGGTGGGCTGGGCTGGGCCGGGCCGGGCGGAGGGGCAAAACGCAGGTGCTAGCAGGTATCTGGGCTGATCTCGCTAACACTGCGTTTTTGAGAACCCTAAACTGATGGGGATGCTAGTATAGATCTGATCGGATCAGATATTGATCCGTTCAGATACTATACCACTAAGGGAGGTGTACGGTGCGTGCGTGTTAGCGGTACTGGCACTAACCTGACGCTGCCTGGGGCTGGTGCTTGCCAGTTCACCAAAATGCTACCAAAAAACTGTTTAGCGATCGCAGGGATCAGGCCTGACTCTGCGAACGCTGCAGTTATGCGTTTAATGTTTTGTAAGTGACAGTCATCGATCGATACTGCATTTGGTGGGCTGGGCGGGGGGGGGCAAAACGCAGGTGCTAGCAGGTATCTGGGCTGATCTCCCTAACACTGCGTTTTTGGGAACCCTAAACTGCTGGGGACGCTAGTATAGATCTGATCGGATCAGATATTGATCCGTTCAGATACTATACCACTAAGGGAGGTGTACGGTGCGTGGGTGTTAGTGGTACTGGCGCTAACCTGACGCTGCCTGGGGCTGGTGCTTGCCAGTTCACCAAAATGCTACCAAAAAACTGTTAGCGATCACAGGGATCAGGCCTGACTCTGTGAACACTGCAGTTATGCGTTTAGTGTTCTGTAAGTGACAGTGATCGATCGATACTGCACTTGGGTGGGCTGGGCCGGGCAGAGGGGCAAAACGCAGTTGCTAGCAGGTATCTGGGCTATTCCCGCTAACACTGCATTTTTGGGAACCCTAAACTGCTGGGGACGCTAGTATAGATCTGATCGGATCAGATATTGATCCGTTCAGATACTATACCACTAAGGGAGGTGGATGGTGCATGCGTGGGTGTTAGCGGTACTGCCGCTAATCTGACGCTGCCTGGGGCGACGCAAATCACCGCCGGGCGATCAGGGGGCAAAACCTTTATTCGGTAATAAACGGCGGGTGCCCTGACACTATAAAAAATAAACAAACTAACCAGCGTCACCCGTAACAGTTATATGGTGATCAGTGGTGAAAGGGTTAACTAGGAGGCAATCAAGGGGTTAAAACATTAATTAGATAGTATATGGGGGTCCCTGACGCTATAAAAAGCTGACGGCGAACCTATATTTTTACCTCCCTAACTAGCGTCACCAGTGACACTAATACAGCGATCAGAAAAATGATCGCTTAGCGACACTGGCGATGGGGGGTGATCAAGGGGTTAAAACTTTATTAGGGGGGGTTAGGGGGTACCCTAGACCTAAAAGGGGCTAATACTAACTGCCCTACCACACTAACTGTCACAAACTGACACCATGCAGTAATCAGAAAAAAAAAAACTGCTTGGTGTCAGTGTGACGGGGGGGTGATTGGGGGGTGATCAGGGGGGGATCGGGGGGGGGGATCGGGGGTGTAATGTGTGCCTGGCATGTTCTACTGAGTGTGTTGTGTTGGTGCACTCACATTCCAGTCTTCTCTCCTCGGCGCCGGAATGGAAAATACCGAGCCGAGGAGAGATGACATAATTTCCTTTGCTGCTGTTTAGCATACAGCAGCAGAGGAATGATCTGATTGGCTGGGAGCGATCACGAGGGGGGGGCACGAATGGATGGTCTCCCCCTCACGTCTGATCGCTCTCAGACACTAGCCGACCGCCTCGGTATAGGTACGTGATTCTGCCTGCCCGTGCCATTCTGCCGACGTACATCGGGGTGAGGCGGTCGGCAAGTGGTTAAAAATGTACCAGTTCAAAATTACAAACAGATTCTACTTAACAACAAACCTACAGTCCCTGTCTTGTTTGCACTGCCTGTATACTGCTGTTCAGAGGGCCTGGGGCTCCACGCCTTTCCTTTTTTTAATTTGGGTGCGGGGTTCCCCTTAATATCCATACAAGACCCGAAGGGCCTGGTAATGGACCGGGGGGGTACCCATGCCGTTTGTCTCACTGATTTTCATCCATATTACTGGGAGCGGACATTACATTAAAGCCGTAAGCAGTTTTAAATGACTTTTATTACTTTAAAAATGTCATTTTGCGCAGGGACTGTTCTAAGTACGGGAAACATGCGCCACTTTCCAGGCATACTATAGACACCCCCCAAGTACGATATTTAAAGGAATATTTCACTTTTTTTTTTCACTTTAAGCATCATTAAAATTACAGCTCCCGAAAAAACGGACGTTTTTAAAACTTTTTTTTGCATTGATGCATGTCCCCTGGGGCAGGACCCAGGTCCCCAAACCCTTTTTAGGACAATACCATGCAAATTAGCCTTTAAAATTAGCACTTTTGATTTTGAACGTGTGAGTCCAATAGACTTCAATGGGGTTCTAACGTTCATGCAAATTTTCAGTCCGTTCCCAGGTTCTGGTGCGAACCGAACCGGGGGGTGTTCGGCTCATCCCTATTCTTCAGCCTGCCTATGCTGGGCTATCCTACACTTTAACCACTTGCTTACCGGGCACTTGTACCCCCTTCCTGCCCAGACCAATTTTCAGCTTTCATCGCTCTTGCACTTTGAACGAAAGTTGTGCGGTCATGCAACACTGTACCCAAACTAAATTTCTTTCATTTTTTTCACACAAATAGAGCTTCTTTTGGTGGTATTAATCACCGCTGGGTTTTTCATTTTTTGCTAAAGAAACAAAAAAAGACTGAAAATTTTGAAAAAAAAAAAAATTTCATAGTGTGTTTCTCCAGATGACCTCAATGAGGAGTTAGATGTCATTATCATCTTTTAGAGGTCCAGCTCAAGCTCCTAGGTCTCCCTCTTCCCATGACTCAAAAGAGAGTGGGCTGTCCCCAGTTCATTTCCTCAGGCTTCTAAGATATCATCCTATTGTCATTGTTACACATGGGTTTACTGGAGGGAGGTTGGGACTTTAAAAGAGACGTGAGTCTCCATCCCTATGCATACTAGAAACGGGAGAAGTGGGACTTTGAGTGAGGTGTGCAAAAAAGACCAAGGGATCAGTCACCATGTAACAAACCATTTATTGATAAACGATAGCCTAGTGGCACAGTATTGTTCCAGAATATACATAAAACCGTCAAATTGGTACAAGTACATCCTTACATATATACATGGTAGATATAGATGACAAAACCCCAATGATGCAGGGCAAGAAATGATAGAAACGTTATAACATCCATAAAATGCACATGGTCACAATATTGGTATATAAAAAAACTCAATAAAAGATATATTACATATGGTAAGCCCGACGCAATTCGTGTATAAAACACTCTTCAGGGGCAATTAAGCACCAACATTTGACCAGGGAGTGCAACCTCCATGGGTTCCATAGTCGCAGGCCTCTGACTAAATCAGGTCCAGGAGCTGAGGGAGGAGCACTCAAGACATGGGGAGAGAGAAAATGCCAGGCGTACACAAAGAGTCCCCATGAAGTAATATACCCACATTGGTATGAGATGAGAGGAGTGAGTCTAGGAAGTGGATAATAGCCACGTATATCCTGCTTTTTACACATGGTTAACTGAGGACAGATGAGAACCCCTTTATCATGCATCCTTTACCATCACACATAGTTAATGTACCGCCAAGTTTTTCTACCCCCCCCCCCCAGTTACATATCCCTCTGTTTTATTATTTTCACTAATATTCTTTCTTTACTATCCAACTATTTTACTCCTTTCCTATGTACTCACATTTGTGGTTATGTACATGCATATACATGAGGGCACACATATGCATTTAATCATTTATTTTATTATCCTATTGGTCCTGGTCCATTTTTTTCTTTTTATTATTTGTTGTATACGAATTCATCAGTTCTTTCTATTATTTTTCTTCTTCTTTTTTAATATGTCAATTACATCAACCATTGTCATGCATCCTTTACCATCACTCTTGGTTCCTTCCTCATGTACCACTCAGTATTTTCCACATCGCTCTGGTCCATCATTATTATTTATTTCCTTACCTCTAATTATTTATTCTTGTACACATTTCCCACAAATTCACATTTGTGGTTATGTTCATGCATGCACAAAATGTGTGAAGGCACATATATATGCATTTAATCATTTATTCAAATATTTATTCTTTTCATTATTTATTATTTATGAATTCATCAGCTCTTTTTATTCTGTTTTAATATGTAAATTATACCAACATAGTATCCCACTTTAGATCATTATCATAATGTTGTTTAGGATAATGAGAAATGCAAATAACCCCATTTTAGCACCTTGTTATGAACTTGATTATTAATTTTAACATTTTAATGAATATATATGTATATGTGTATATATATATATATATATATATATATATATATATATATATATATATATATATACATACAGTTGTGCTCATAAGTTTTTAAAATGTATGCTTTCTTGGCCATTTTTCAGAGAATATGAATGATAACACAAACTTTTCTTTCACTCATGGTTAGTGTTTGGCTGAAGCCATTTATTATCAATAAACTGTGTTTGCTCTTTTTAAATCATAATGGCAACAGAAACTACCCAAATGACCCTGATCAAAAGTTTACATACCCCAGTTCTTAATACCGTGTAATGTCTCCTTTAAAATCAATGACAGCTTGAAGTCTTTTGTGGTATTTGTGGATGAGGCTTTTTATCTTCTCAGATGGTAAAGCTGCCCATTCCTCTTGGCAAAAACCTCCAGTTCCTGGAAATTCTTGGGCTGTCTTGCATGAACTGCACGTTTAAGATCTCCCCAGAGTGGCTCAATGACATTGAGGTCAGGAGACTGAGGTGGCCACTCCAGAACCTTTACTTTATTCTGCTGTAGCCAATGACAGGTTGACTTGGCCTTGTGTTTGGAATCATTGTCATGTTGGAATGCCCAAGTACTTCCCATGCACAGCTTCCTGGCTGATGAATGCAAATGTTCCTCCAGTATTTTTGATAACATACTGCATTCATCTTGCCATCAATTTTGACCAAATTTCCTGTGCCTTTGTAGCTCACACATCCCCAAAACATCAGCGATCCACCTTTGTGTTTTACAGTAGGAATGGTGTACCTTTCATCATAGGCCTTGTTGACTCCTCTCCAAAAATGTAGCGTTTATGGTTGTGGCTCAATTTTGGTCTCATCACTCCAAATGACTTTGTGCCAGAAAGTTTGAGGCTTGTCTCTGTTGTCTGGCATATTGTAAGCGGGATACTTTTTGGCATTTGCGTAGTAATGTCTTTTTCTGGCGACTCGACCATGCAGCTCATCTTTCTTCAAGTGCCTCTTTATTGTGCATCTTGAAACAGCCAAACCACAGAGAGTCCTGTATTTCACCTGAAGTTATTTGTGGGTTTTTCTTTGCATCCCGAACAATTTTCCTGGCAGTTGTGTCTGAAATTTTAGTTGGTCTACCTGACCTTGGTTTGGTTTTTAACAGAACCCCTCATTTTCCACTGCTTGATTAGAGTTTGAACACTGCTGATTGACATTCTCAATTCCTTTGATATCTTTTTATATCCCTTTCCTGTTTTATACAGTTCAACTACCTTTTCCCGCAGATCCTTTGACAATTCTTTTGCTTTCTCCATATCTCAGAATCCAGAAACGTCAGTGCAGCACTGGATGAAAGATGCAAGGGGATCTGTCAGGAGTCCAGAAACTCATTGACCTTATACACACACACTAATTACAAGCAAACAGATCACAGGCGAGGATGGTTACATTTATTTGCCATTCAAACCCCTTTGTGTCAACTTGTGTGCATGTTATCAGGCCAAAATCACCAGGGTATGCAAACTTTTGATCAGTGTGAACTTTTTGATCATCACGATTTAAAAAGAGTAAACACAGTTGAATGATAATAAATGGCTTCAGCCAAACACTAACCATGAGTGCAAGAAAAGTTTTTGTGTTATCATTCATATTCTCTGAAAAATGGTCAAGAAATCATAAATTCTGTCAGGGTATGTAAACTTATGAGCACAACTGTGTGTGTGTGTGTGTGTGTGTATATATATATATAGAGATATATATATATAGATATATATCTAGATATCTAGATATATATCTAGATATATATCTATATATCTAGATATATATCTATATATATATATATATATATATATATATATATATATATATATATATATATATATATATATATATATATATATATATATATATATATACTCCCGGTGGTTCCACAGCTGCATCTTATCATCCTTGTTAGTAAGTTGCGCTGTGTGTCTCATTCCCTGCAAGTTGCATCTTGCAGTCTCGCCTCCTCCAGTATAGGCAGGCTAATGAAGAAGCCAACTGGCTTTGAAATGTGACCCGTGTCTACAGTGATGTTGGGTATTCCAGTCTTGCTTTGAACACTGATTGTAATTGCAGTAACAGCGGCTTCTGCCATCTTCAGCATGCTTCATCTCCAGCCAGTGGCCAATGCTGGTGGTTCTCTGGCTGCCCCTCAAACTTTTCTGGCTCCCAAATCACATTTATGCCATGCCCTACACATGCATACTTTTGTGGGTGTATTTCTATTTTTCAATAAATTGACATTTATTCTATTTTAATGCTACATCATGGGGTTGTGCTGTTGGTTCTTTTGCTTTCTTCCATATAGGAAGACTGACTGACTGCTTGAAAGATAAGTTCACCTTTTCCGGCAGAATTTCACTTTTCATAACAAAAGAAGCGTTTTCCCATGTAATTTCTTGCTCAGCTATCCCAATGTGCTTTTCTCTCACTTACCTCATCCACAGGAGGTGTAAAATATTGTCAGGTTATTTGAGTGCTTTAACTGATTTTCAGATTCCATCACTTCCTGTAGATGGTCTCACCTCCTGTAGGTCATTTCCCAGAAGCCCTTAATTCCATGTGGCATCACAGAAGAGGGCATGATAGGGTGTGTTCACAACTCAGGACTACACCTTCCTCATTACAATACTACCGTCCACCCACTTGCTATACAATCTGATTGTGCAATCTCCTTTAGATCTCCCATCAGCCGTGTAGTACAAGGGCCTGTCTGATTTGATACAAATTAAATGGATTGTTCAGGTTGGTCCTCCAATTTCATAGTTCTGGTAAATCTAAAGGAAATTGTACAGAGATTGTACAATCAGATTGCAGAGTGTATGGCCATCTATATACAAGTACATAAGAGGGAGTGGATGGAGACACTCAGTTGTCAGGCCTAATTCACATCTCCACATAGGGAAAACTCACATTCCTGCATGCATTTGTTTTGGTGTTTTGGGTGTTTTCACTTAAATGGGCTGCCCTATATGCAACAATCACCCCAGAGGAGCTCCAGAACTTTTTTGGAGCAGAGCAGGGTGCGTTACCCCATTTTATGGTGTGTTTGCTGCACTTTGGGAGCCTTTAACATGTAATGACAACACAAACACGAGGCAAATTTGCAGCATTTCTGAAATGCATGGCATTTGCCTGTATGGTTTGCCATGCATTTGGAAACACCCAGATGTGAATGGTGCCTCATTGTTCTTGTGTAAAGGCACAAATGTCACTTTCAGGCCCCATTTACACCCAGAGTAGTGGGAGCACATGTTTTTGACTCATTTTTCCATTGACACACATAGGGCATCCTATTGATTTCAATGGGCTGCGCTACATGTGGCAAAGTAGCTCATGGGACATTTTGGCTTGATGAGGGTTGCAAGTTTTTTGTTTGTGCATTTTGCTGTGTTTGTCCTTTAGCTTTTCACGTGGCAAAATATGTGTTTGCTTCTGTGTTTGATGTGCCTTTAAAAATTAAAGGCACCAAAAGCACAACTAGTTAATTTTAGGTCTATAAAGGTGGCCATACTCTATACACTCTGATCGTACAATCTCCTAGATTGTAAGCTCTAATGAGCAGGACCCTCTGATTCCTCCTATATTGAATTGTATAGTAACTGTACTGTCTGCCTTTGTGTTGTAAATCCCTGTGCAAACTGTTGGCACTATATAAATCCTGTATAATAATAATAATACTGTCGGGTTCCCTTACTCGCAATTAGGGATGAGCCAAAAACCCCCCAGTTCGGTTCTCACCAGAACCTGTGAACGGACCGAAAATTTGCACGAACGTTAGAACCCCATTGAAGTCTATGGGACTCGAACGTTCAAAATCAAAAGTGCTAATTTTAAAGGCTAATTTGCATGGTATTGTCCTAAAAAGGGTTTGGGGACCCGGGTCCTGCCCCAGGGGACATGTATCAATGCAAAAAAAAGTTTTAAAAACCAGATGTTTTTTCGGGAGCAGTGATTTTAATGATGCTTAAAGTGAAAAAAAAGTGAAATATTCCTTTTAGTATCATACCTGGGGGGTGTCTATAGTATGCCTGTAAAGTGGCGCGTGTTTCCCGTAGTTAGAACAGTCCCTGCACAAAATGACATTTTTAAAGGAATAAAAGTCATTTAAAACTGCTTACGGCTTTAATGTAATGTCCCGGTAATATGGATGAAAATCAGTGAGACAAACGACATGGGTACTCCCCCAGTCCATTACCAGGCCCTTTGGGTCTTGTATGGATATTAAGGGGAACCCCGCACCTAAATTAAAAAAAGGAAAGGCGTGGGGCCCAGGCCCTCTGAACAGCAGTATACAGGCTGTGCAAACAAGACAGGGACTGTAGGTTTGTTGTTCAGTAGAATCTGTTTGTAATTTTGAACTGGTACATTTTTAAAGTGTAGCTCCAGCCAAAAAATCAATTTTTAAGCTTTTTGGAAAACATAGGGAAGGGTTATCACCCCTGTGACATTTGTTTTGCTGTCCGTGCACCTCTTCAGAAGATTTTACCTCACTTTCTGTCCCAATGACAAATGTTTTTTGACAATTTAGGGTTTTTAGTGAAACAAGGATTGTTGCTAAAGCATCAGTGGAAAGGAGGCACGTTTTTCCCATATTAACTCTTACAGGAGAGAATTTCCTTCCTAGGGGTAGATTTCATCTCACTTCCTGTTGTCTCTTTCCGTTTGCAAGTAGGAGTCATTTGTAAGTTGGATGTTTGAAAGTAGGGGCCTGCCCTATATAATCTGCAGAAATTGGAGCCTTAGGTGTTGGTGTTGCCACAACACTGTAAGCCCTCACAGTTACTCTTGGTGGGCGCAGGAACGGACTCTGCTGTGAAATATTAGATCAAGAATTGTAATTACATGCCCCTGTTGAATAGGGTTAGAAAAATTGGGCCTTTGGTGGTGGTGGTGCTGGTGCCACAACACTGTAAGTCCTCACAGTTACTCTTGGTGGGTGCAGAAACGGGCCCTGCTGTGAAATATTAGATCAAGAATTGTAATTATATACACCTGTTGAACAGGGGCAGAAAAATTGGGCATTTGGTGGTGGTGGTGGTGTTGCCACAACACTGTAAGTCCTCACAGTTACTCTTGGTGGGAGCTGAAATGGGCTCTGCTGTGAAATATTAGATCAAGAATTGTAATTACATGCACCTGTTGAACAGGGGCAGAAAAATTGGGCCTTTGGTGGTGGTGTTGCCACAACACTGTAAGTCCTCACAGTTACTCTTGGTGGGCACAGAAATGGGCCCTGCTGTGAAATATTACATCAAGAATTGTAATTACATGTCCCTGTTGAACAGGGGCAGAAAAATTGGGCCTTAGGTACACACTGTGCAGAGGACGCAGTACACTAACTGTAAATATTGTAGCTGCCTGCCTGTGGTATTAATATAGGATCAGAAGAACACCACCAATTTTATTCAGGTAGCTTGAGGTGCACACTGTGCAGAGGACACAGTACACTAACTGTAAATACTGTAGCTGCCTGCCTGTGGTATTAATAGGAGCAGAACAACAGCAATTTTCTTCAGGTAGCTTTAGGTGCACACTGTGCAGAGGACGCAGTACACTAACTGTAAATACTGTAGCTGCCTGTCTGTGGTATTAATAGGATCAGAAGAACACCACCAATTTTATTCAGGTAGCTTTAGGTGCACACTGTGCATAGGACACAGTACACTAACTGTAAATACTGTAGCTGCCTGCCTGTGGTATTAATAGGAGCAGAACAACAGCAATTGTCTCCAGGTAGCTTTAGGTGCACACTGTGCAGAGGACGCACTACACTAACTGTAAATACTGTAGCTGCTTGTCTGTGGTATTAATAGGATCAGAAGAACACCACTTATTTTCTTTACGTAGCTTGAGGTGCAAACTGTGCAGAGGACACAGTGCACTAACTGTAAATACTGTAGCTGCATGTCTGTGGTATTAATAGGAGCAGAACAACAGCAACTGTCTCCAGGTAGCTTTAGGTGCACACTGTGCAGAGTACTCACTACACTAACTGTAAATACTGTAGCTGCCTGCCTGTGGTATTAATAGGATCAGAACAACACCACTAATTTTCTTCAGGTAGCTTTAGGTGCACACTGTGCAGAGGACACAGTACACTAACTTTAAATACTGTAGCTGGCTGCCTGTGGTATTAATAGGAGCAGAACAACAACAATTGTCTCCGGGTAGCTTTAGGTGCACACTGTGCAGAGGACGCACTACACTAACTGTAAATACTGTAGCTGCCTGCCTGTAGTATTAATAGGATCAGAAGAACACCACTTATTTTCTTCAGGTAGCTTGAGGTGCACACTGTGCAGAGGACATAGTGCACTAACTGTAAATACTGTAGCTGCCTGCCTGTGGTATTAATAGGAGCAGAACAACAGCAACTGTCTCCAGGTAGCTTTAGGTGCACACTGTGCAGAGTACTCACTACACTAACTGTAAATACTGTAGCTGCCTGCCTGTGGTATTAATAGGATCAGAAGAACACCACTAATTTTCTTCAGGTAGCATTAGGTGCACACTGTGCAGAGGACACAGTGCACTAACTGTAAATACTGTAGCTGCCTGCCTGTGGTATTAATAGGAGCAGAACAACAGCAATTGTCTCCAGGTAGCCTTAGGTGCACACTGTAGAGGATGCACTACACTAACTGTAAATGCTGTAGCTGCCTGCCTGTGGTATTAATAGGATCAGAAGAACACCACTAATTTTCTTCAGGTAGCTTTAGGTGCACACTGTGCAGAGGACACAGTACACTAACTGTAAATACTGTAGCTGCCTGCCTGTGGTATTAATAGGAGCAGAACAACACTGTGCAGGGGACGCACTACACTAAATTGTAAATACTGCAGCTGCCTGTGTTACTGTACTAATAGGATCAGAAGAATACCACTAATTTTCTTCATTTAGCTTTAGGTGCACACTGTGCAGAGAACACACTACACTAACTTGTAAATACTGCAGCTGCCTGCGGTACTGTACTAATAAGATCAGAAGAATACCACTAATTTTCTTCAGGTAGCTTTAGGTGCACACTGTGCAAAGGACGCAGTACACTAACTTGTAAATACTACAGCTACCTGTGGTACTTTACTAATAAGATCAAAAGAACACCACTAATTTTCTTCAGGTAGCTTTAGGTGCACACCAGGTGGAGGACGCACTACACTAACTTGTAAATACTGCAGCTGCCTGCAGTACTGTACTAATAGGATCAGAAGAACACTAATTTTTTTCAGGTATCTTTAGGTGCACACTGTGCAGAGGACACACTACACTAACTGTAAATACTGTAGCTAATAGGACTAATAGGATCAGAAAAACACCAACAATTTTCCTCAGGTAGCTGTAAATACTGTAAAAACACCTGCCTGCCTGTCAGTAGTAGGAAGAGATTAACAGGAATGGATCTAGCCAAACTGAATACAGTGTATATATATATATATATATATATACAACACCTAGGATGTATATGTATATATACACAATACACTGTAAGTGCAGCTAACTGACTCGCCTGCCTACTCTACTTAACTTAAATCAAATGACACTGTCTCTCTGTTGTGTAGGCGGCCTTATATAGTGTGGGGAGTGTACTAAACCCCCTGGCTTTGGCCAATTATGGCTCTCTGTACAGATGGCGCTGTGATTGACCAAGCATGCGGGTCATAGTGCATTCTTGGCCAATCATCAGCCAGCAATGCACTGCGATGCCGCAGTGAATTATGGGCTGTGACGCATCACTCGAATTTGGCGCAAACGGCCCATATCGTTCGAAATTCGGTGAACGACCGAACAGGCAATGTTCGAGTCGAACATGCGTTTGATTCGAACACAAAGCTCATCCCTACTCGCAATGGAGGCGGCATGCATCCGACAGCTGATGGAAACATCAGCTGCCATGCCAACATCGCTGGACTCCAGGACAGGTAAGTATCCGATTATTAAAAGTCAGTATGTGCAGCTGCTGGCTTTTAATTTTTACAGCGGTGGGCGGACCTCCGCTTTATTACCATGGATCCATTCCTATGTTAATATAGAAAATAGTATAACCAAACATAAAACATATAAGGCCACTACTTAAAACATATAACATATAAAAGATATACTGTATGTACAATCCCTGCTATGCAAAAAAAAATATATATATTATTTTTACATATTCCGCATTATTAACAAACACAACAAAACAATTCTTTTTTTTATATTATAATCTTTGTTGGATTTTTTCTAAGAAAAGATTATACACAATTTCTTAATAATTAGCCAAAAGGCACAATGCATATCACACATCAGTATCATAAGTGATTATAATAATAATTCCTTTGCCACCCTAAATCACCAAATTATATCTTTTCGCTTCTATTAACCAAAATGTTTATAATAACCAAACCTAAAACAAACAAACAAAACAAGAAAAAAAAGCCTCAGAATATACAAACCCGCACAAAGACATACACACTTCCTCCTGGACCCAGTGCCCTTCAATCGATCTGATTCCATAGTCAAATTCCTATTTAACATAGCTCACTGAATTCAGAAGTTAACCACTTCCAGACCAGGTCTTTTCTGGCACTTCTTGTTTACATGTAAGAATAAGTATTTTTTGCTAGAAAATCAGGTAAGCTCCATACACACTATCAGATTTTCTGCTGATTTTTGTCTTCAGATTTACCAAAAACATGTAGTGCAAGGGCCTGCCTGATTGCATACAAATTGAAACTCCTAAGGTTTGACCTCATATTATATGGTTTTGGTAAATCTGAGGGAAAAAAATCAGCAGAAAATCTGATAGTGTATATGGGGCTTTAAAACCCCTAAACATTATATATTCTTTAAAGCAGAGGTCCTAAAGAATAAATTAGTGGGTTTTGCAATTTTTTATGTCACACGGTATTTGCACAGCGTTTTTTCAAACGCTATTTTTTTGGAAAAAATACACTTTTTCAAATGTTAATGCTAAAAAATACAATACATAACCCATTTTTTGTAAAATATATACCAAGCATGTCACGCTTTAAAATTGTGTGTGCAACGGCGACAAATTATGTAAATTTTACTATCTACAGGTGATGCTTTAAAAGCCTTTACAGGTTACCACTTTAGATTTACAGAGGAGGTCCAGTGCTAGAATTATTATAGATAATCTGACATTAGTGGTTATACCTCACATGTGTGGGACGATTGCTGTTTGCATGCACGTGGGACAGACATGTGTTCACCTTTCCATGCAAGCATGGGGGATGGGGACACTTTAATTATTTTTTTATTATTAATTTTATTTTTTATTTTTTTTACACTGTTGCTTTAATTTGTTATTACTTTTATTGCTGTCACAAGGAATGTATACATCCTTGTGGCAGTAATAGGCATGTGACAGGTACTCTTTATAGAGAACCATGGGGTTTATAAGACACAAAACTGAGCCACGTGACCGTAAACACATGGGCCGCTGCTGCTTTATTTTCACCAAGACCGGAAGCAAAGACTAATAGGAAAGTATTTGCATTTTCTATTAGTTTAACTGCAGCTACAGTGCCAGATAGCTAGGTATGTGCTACTGTATGTGTGTAGTGGTCATCTTCCAGTACATTAGTGAGTGAACCTCATTATTGCAATAGAGTTTATATGCAGCTCCTGTTATCTTAGTTAGCTCTGTTCCTCCTGGCCTGGGATTCTTTAGCTAGTTGTAGCTCAGGGCTCAATAACCAGCATAGGCTACAGCCAGGTTTGGCATCTGATGACTACTTCTGGTAGTTAAAGCTCCATCCTCAGGTGCCCCTGCAACTGAACTTTGCTGCAACGTTTATCTGTAGGTATCTGTATTAATAAAAGTACACACCTGAAATAAACATAGGTGGTGATGTTCCAGTGTTCAAATGATCAGGCATCTGGGGTTGTGCTTCCACCACCCAGGGGAGGGGTAGGTACTCTTAGAATAAGATGTGGACACACACACCAGCAACGGTGAATCAAACAGGCATGGATGGAAACCAGGATAGCAGGCCACAATCTCCTGAAGTTGAAAAGATGGGGACACACACCAGCAGTGATACAGCCGACTAACGTCGCTGGCGTGTGTGTCGACATCTCATGGTAAGAGTACCTACCACTACCCTGGGTGGTGGAAGCACAGCCCTGGGTGCCTGACCATTTGAACACTGGATCATCACCACCTATTTCTGATGGACTTTACATTATGTTATAATTCGTTGATGTTTATTTGATCACGCACAGATATAGAACGTGTACTTGATACATTGTCACGTGTCTATATTTTATTATTTGGTTCTTATTTGATATAGCGCGTGCACCTGATACACTGTTATAGGAGTTCATTATCATTATCTCATTATTTGGCTATTATGGTGTTACTTGACCTGTGTCACCATTGATTTCAGTTTATTCACTGTTAGTACATATTCATTTCTTAAGTGCACACGCATCTTTTTTTGGTGTAAGCACCTTGTTTATTTTAGCACAATTTCAGGTGTGTGCCTTTAGTCATCTCAAGGTTTACACCTGGAACATATGCGTACATTTAGCGCTACACATTTCCTACTTCACGTCTCGCATACAGTCAGTCTCATTGTGGTGCTGGCAGCTTATTCTTAAACATTGGTAGCGCAGTAATTTTTCCACATAATTATCTGTATTAATAACAATACATACCCGGGTAGGTGTGCAGAGTTTCTGCTGGTGAGGAGCTGCATTCCAGGCTGGTTAAACAATGGTTGGAGGATCTCCCTATCACCACTGCTATCACCACTGATCTCTTCAGGTCTCCGAGTCTGCCATGCACCCAGACCTCTAACTATCAGACCTGGTCGTTCTGATAGTTAGAAGTCTGGGTGCATGGAAGATTAGAAACTACCAGGGACTAAGACACAGAGAATATAGGCTGACTTTGAGCTCCAGTACCACGTCCGAGTTTCTGCTAGTGAGAAGCTGCATTCCAGGCTGGTAGGACAATGGTTGGAGAATCTCAATATCACCACTGCTATCACCACTGATCTTCTCTTCAGGTCTCCAACATAAGGATGGTTGCCGAATCATCCTCAGGGACCCTTAACTGAACTTTGCTGCAACATTCATCTGGTGGTATCTTCAGTAAATTCCCCCATCTATATACTTATGGTTAATGTTATATGCTGGTTGCAGTAGTTCCTCTGCTCTCAAATATATAAATAGGCTACTTGTTGATTATCCCAGAAAGGGAATCCCCTCTGTTTACAGATGCCCTGTCCTAAGTGAAGGCAGTGCCAACTTTATCAAACCCACTCTTACATTTTGTGCAGGTTCTGGTTCGCTTATTTACTTACAGGTTTAGCACAATATCCTGTTTGAGGAAAGCCATTTGTTATAGCTCCCCATAGAGGGCTATACGACTAAAAAAAAGATGTTGTGAAAATACAGCATGGCATAAGACATGAACCTACATCTCATACTCCTTACTGCTCCTCTATAAGCACACATTACTTTCTACAATAAGAAACACAGCAAGTCAGCTGTACAACTTACAGTACACCATTAGCTGCAAAGTAGTTCCCGAATCCAAACATTTACTATACATGTGGATAGAAGGGACATTCTACAGATAACCCTTTTACATCCAAAATATACATTGATGGGTGCTTGCAGTCTGGATCACACTGCACAGACACTAGTCTGATCAACAAACTACTTGCTGTAGAGGATTTCCTAAGAGCCCTTTTATACTGGGGCGGTGCGGGCGCCAACGGTAAAATAGCGCTATTTTTAGCGCCGCTTTACCGTCATTTTAGTGGCGCTATTTGGCAGTTTTAACCCCCGCTAGCAGCCGAAAAAGGGTTAAAATGACCCGCTAAGCGCCGCTGCAGTGGAGCTTTTGCCGGCGCTCCTTCACCGCTCCAAAGATGCTAATTTCTTTAACGTCCTGCAAGCATACCACTTCAGTGTGAAAGCCCTCCAGCTTTCACACTGGAGAGACAGGAGCCGCTCTTTACAGGCGCTATGCAGGCGCTATTTTGAGGCGCTGTAGCGCCTCAGTATGAAAGGGGTCTAAGTGTCAAGCTTCAATGCAAATGGAGGGGCACAGATCTGCAGCAAAGCCTTTCTAATTCAGATGAAACAGCTTCTATGGAAGCTGTGTGCACCATAGAGGGTAAGTCTAAGACAGAAAGAGCATCTTGTGGGTAACTGAGTTTCTACAGACAGGAATGATGCTTGCTGCAATGGCCTTTGATTACAATTTAGATGCATACAATGGAGAGGGAGAGAAAATAAAAAATGTAACACAGTTTTACACCAGGTACCAGAGACAGAAGCAGATGGATGAGTTCTGAAACAATGCAGATATCACCTCTTACCAACTGGGTTCCCAATTATTTATCTAATCTGCTTTGCTGGGTGGAACTAGGATATGTTGTGTAGATATCTCATCACTGAGTCTCTGTAAAATTTATCACATAGTGTGCCTTGCCAACAACCACACAAAACTTACTAAGTATTGGGGGATTTTGCCTGTAATAGAAAAGCTGAAAGAAAATCTCACAATTTTATTTCTGAGCATTGGTATGAGCATAACATACAGATTAATATTTGTTTGTTTGAATGCTGAATACTTGAAAACTAGCCTAGCATGGTTTTATAGCAAGCCTTTGTTTTTCCACTCATGATTTTAGCCTCCCTGTAATTGTGTTAGACTAAATCTTTATGGCATGTATAATTACAGAAAATGTCACAAGTGTAATGTATGGCAACTTTTCTCTGACCTCTACTTTATAAGTTGGTCTTAACCTTATCACTGCACATAAACGTCAAACCTTTACTGGAATGAATTCTATACATTCTATCCATCAACACCTGCCTTTATTTCCCTATTCATTTGTAACAAAAGTTCTCATCTGGTTAAGAGCTGACTGTTATTCATTCTCAACATGTTTCTTTAAGTTGGCACCCTGTTTGACTATAATCTAGCTGTAGGGTTTTGCCTTGACTTTAACATATCTTAATATGTACGTTATGTTTTATTCAACGCTCAATTATTTGTTCTGTTGACCCAGTCTAATATGTTATATTCACTTTTGCCTTTGCCTCAATTCTACGCAATTCTGATACTGGAAAATGACAGCTTTTTAAGAATGCTGATTGGCCGCTGGTATTTCCATTACTCTTGCTAATTAGAAAGACAAAAGATATGTTAAATATGATGGATATATTTATTTGACATATATACAGATTTTTTTTGTACAATGTGGCCACTTTGATATACTGTGTATATATATACAATGCTGACAGCACTCATACATCTATTTCCCATAGACAACCTCTGGATATGACTCTGAGCACGTGCACTCAACTTCTTTGGTCGACCATGGCGAGGCCTGTTCTGAGTGGAACCTGTCCTGTTAAACCGCTGTATGGTCTTGGCCACCGTGCTGCAGCTCAGTTTCAGGGTCTTGGCAATATTCTTATAGCCTAGGTCATCTTTATGTAGAGCAACAATTCTTTTTTTCAGATCCTCAGAGAGTTCTTTGATTGAGATGCCATGTTGAACTTCCAGTGACCAGTATGAGAGAATGAGAGTGATAACACCAAATCTAACACACCTGCTTCCCATTCACACCTGAGACCTTGTAACACTAATGAGTCACATGACACTGGGAAGGGAAAATGGCTATTTGGGCCCAATTTGAACATTTTCACTTAGGGGTGTACTCACTTTTGTTGCCAGCAGTTTAGACATTAATGGCTGTGTGTTGAGTTATTTACAGGGGACAGCAAATTTACACTGTTATACAAGCTGTACCCCCCCCCAAGGGCCTCAATATAGCGTTAGATACTAATTGTTTTATCAGTGATACTTATTCATATTTTATCCCTTGGTATCTTTTTAACTGCGCAATGCATTTTTTATTGCACAATGCATTTCAGTTTTTTATTTTAATTTCGGAATTTTTTATTTAATTTCGAAATTTTACCCTAGTTGATAGTCCATTTATTTACATTTATTAATTGTATTTGGGTATCAGTCATTGTAATTAATTAATTTTTTTGTCATTTAATTTTTTGGTAATTTTGTGGTCATTTGATTTTAGGTCATTTAATTACATCTTGACATTTATGTGTTTAAAGATTTTAATATTTTAAATATTTGAATATTATTGATTGCGATTACATATTGTATATCATTATCCTGCATACAGTTCCCTACGCTTCACTATGCAGTTTATATATCTGGAGGTAGGGGTTAATATTCAGTATGTACGCACTGCATTGAGAAGTGGGTATAATACATTCATAGAATGAATTGTTAATTATGAAGATATGATTTCGTCCCACAGGTGTGCTGTTGATTATTGTTTGAAGCATGCACTATACATGTAGAATATTTGTTGAGCATTTTTGTTCTTAGTTTGCATGTTATTTATATATGTCATCTTCCAAAATAGTCCAGTAAGGTGTTCATTCCGCACCAACCAAGTCACCTGATAGGAGCATACATGTAGGAGTGCCTTTTCACTCACTGCTGACAGTACTTTACACATAGGGGTGGGTCCAGGGCTCCGTCCTCACTACGTCTCCTTGGATTGGTTGCTGTGCCCACCACTAATATAAATACCGGCCTCTTACTTGGTAGATCACGCCCTCAGACGAAGTCCGGAAGTGACGAAACGCGTCAGAGACGTGATCTACCAGGAAGTGACGCGTGTGCTCCACAGACCAGGGAGGAGTCAGGAAGCATAGAGTTGTAGCTATACACAGCGAATGCCCCTAACAGCTTTCCGGTCCGAAGACGCAACAGGCACAGTGCACTTCTTATTTGCTCTTTTATCAATGTCTTTTGGTACGCTTATTACTTATGGGGGGATATTTGAATGTTTTAAATAAAGTGTTTTAGCAATATTATGCTATGTGGACATTCCATTTCTCCCACATATTCTATTGGAGCTACCAAGGGTAATACTGACATCTGGTGGTCATTTAGAAATTGGTGCAGACCTGCTATTTACAATCAAAGCTGATGTTTGTTGGATTTCTGGTGAGTGCAATTTCATAAGGGACTCTCCGTACGTGGTGTAAACGTTTGGTGGAAGAAAAACCTCCTCTCACAGAATACAGCAGCAATCACTTTAGGATCTTCACCATAATATTCACTCATAGAACTGTATATGAAAGTGTGTCACGGTGATCTGGGCACGAAGCACTGCTGCAATATTGAAAGACTTTATTTATTTAATATTTTTCTATTGCTCTTAATTATAATTTACTATCACTTAAGTAGCTGCTTTTCATTTATGCTTCTTATGTACCGTGGGTGATGGCGTACTAGACGCGGAGTGATGTTTGGATAAGGCAGGCATTTACAATATCTATAACATACAAGCTGTACATTTACTACTTTACATTGTAGCAAAGTGTCATTTCTTCAGTGTTGTCACATGAAAAGATATAATAAACGATTTACAAAAATGTGAAGGGTGTACTCACTTTTGTGAGATACTGTGTATATATATATATATATATATATATATATATATATATATTCAATCAGCTTTAACTGTATGACCACCCCACCCAAGTGAGTGGGGCCCCCTTTTACTGCCAAAACAGACCTGACCCGTTGAGGCACACACACTGCCATGGAAATTTCCTTGAGCTTTGTACACAAATCCACACCAAGTCAAAATGTACACTTCCAGCGTCAAAATGCACACAAAGCACAAAATAATTCCTTTGTGCTTAAAAGCACGTTAGTTTCAAGCTCTTTGGTATAGTGAAATTGAAGTACTTCAGTAGCACCAGACAGAATCAGAAAAGATGCTGCTTCAAGCTGGAGTCTCGATGTGTCTGTCCTCCCAAGCACAGGCTCTTCCTTTATTTATGGGCAACAAAAGGAATGACAAACAGAAAGTCATGGCCCCAACAGTAAATCCCCAAAGTTTCCGAAAACCCTTAAAAGGATTCCAACCTTCACTAGCTATAGCTCTGGCTTTGCCTTGCAGGGATCTAACCTTATTCATATGGGCCTGAACTTTGTCTCTAGTATCCTCAATCCAGGTACAACGATCTTTTACTATAAATTCAAAGAAACCCCCCTTGGATGCTAACAGATAATCAAGGATCATCTTCTCCTGTGATAGAAGGGTCTTGATCTGTCCTGTGAGATATTCCTTACAGCTTTAACGGTTTCATTGAACATCCCATCCACAATGGATGAGAAGTTGTTAAATCATTTCATAAGTTCAATCCCCCACCCCGTCCAAGCAGGGAACCATGCCCAGGCCTGGTTGGAGTTGGTAAACAATTCCCTTCTAGCTCTTCCTGCCGTTCTTACCTTCTCTGGCGCCATCAGATCCTCACGATCATCTGCTATGTAAGATACTGTGACGAGATTCATCAGGGTGCATGAACCTCTTGCATTAGGGGGAATCACTTTATAACCTGAAGCACCACATAAGAAGTTGGAGGGGCAGATCAGAGTCGCACAGGGGGAATCACTCTGATGGTCACTTGCATTGAGTACAACCAGAATAGACTGGGGGATTGCTCCCTCAGTCTGAACGTCACACCCTTCCTTCCAACAGATGTAATCTGGTCTATTGGTGTTATTAAAAAGGCAGGGGGTTTCATTGTTTAGAGTAACATTTATACCTCCCATACTGGTGGCAGACCGTACGAAGTTATGCCCTCTACTGAAAATAAAGTTGAAACACACTTGTGGGCTACCCAGTTGTCCTGATACCCATACTGGTTTTGTGAGGGAAGGGCAAAAGCCAGTGCTAATGTTAAAACTATGACTAATTTTACTCTCTAGAAATGTATCATTAAAGTGATTGTAAAGGCTTGTTTTTTTTTAAATAACAAACATGTCATACTTACCTCCACTGTGCAGCTCGTTTTGCACAGAGTGGCCCCAATCCTCGACTTCTGTGGTCCCTCGGCAGCCCTAATGGCTCATCCTTACTTCAGATAACCCCTTAGGAGAAGCGCTCTCATATTTGTGTCCATAGACATGAATGCCGGACTCGGCACCCCCCTTACGTCATTGGATTTGCTTGACAGCAGCAGGAGCCAATGGCTGCACTGCTATCATTCTATCCAATCGAGAGCCGGGACCCCATGTAGTGAGGGACAGCGCATCTCCAGCGTGGGCATTACAGGGCTCAGGTAAGTAAAACAGGGGACTGGGGGGGCGGTGACTGCCAGAAGTTTTTTCACCTTAATGCATAGGATGCATTAAGGTGAAAAAACATGAGGGTTTACAACCCCTTTAAGTTCTGCTGACAAGCATCTGTTTGGAGTCTTTACTAGTTTTGCAAAATTCCTCATACAAATCTGAACATCATATATAGCATGTACCGCTGTCATCGATGGGGTACTAAAGTCCTGTTCGCTTTCTTAGCTAGTTGAAGAATACACTTTAAACAATGATTTGGGATGCTTTTTATCATTACCCTTGCTAAAATACACTAAACTAGAGGGATATAAATAAAAAATATACTCCTCATTCCTTGGTGTGCTGGACTGCTGGTTGCTGATTCAAATTCCATCAAACAAAGACAGTTGTGGAACATGTCGTCCTACTAGGTCACAAACTTGGTTAGAATTAGAAAGGTTAGTATCATTAGTTTGAAAACTGTCATTGTTATCATTATCCCTCCCCCATTTTCTTCCTCATTACAAACCAGAGGAAGAGACGCAGGGTTTAGAATGGTGCAGAAAATAAAACAATGAAACAATGAAACAGCCTATTATACTTTTACATTCTTTCAGGCGTGCATATTTATGCATGTGTACAGCTATCTACATACACCTGTTTTTTATGTCATACACTTTCAGAAACTCACTGGACCTGAAAACCAACAACAACGAAACCCTCTGTATCCCTTAGTTACACATTACTACAAAAATACAACAGCCACAATGCGTAGGAGGGCCGCCGCGGTGGGTTCTAACATATTGCTACATACAAACAAGGAGAAGACTAAAACATGAGACAAACATTCTCGCGAACCCTCGAGGATTCGTTCTATAGTCCGGCGGTTCGGCCAGTATGGTCCTGATTTCTGAGGAAGCAAAAGGGACATGCCATATCACCTTCTCCCCTAAAATCCTTTCACTGTTGGTATTGGGAACAACCTCGTATTGTTGCACCCGGACTGGATAAGTACCAGGTTCAGAGACATAAGTAGGGCCAGGTGTATACCTTGGAGGCTGTAGCTTCATTGGTGGGCTAATGTGTGCTACCTCACCCACAACGTTTCCCTGTCTGGAAGCCAACTAATGAAGGGTAGATGGCAAGGCATGGCTGAATCAAAAGCTCTCAGCGCAGCTATGCAATCCCCATGGTTCTTTAGTCTGGTCTCAATTTCCTTAGATTCGCATAGCATCTGCAGATTACCAGTTGAAAATGATTCATAGTTAACCGCAATCAGCGGAAAAAACGCCCCAGATGTGGCAGAGGGAGACTGATAGAGAGGGTTGGTTCATTACATTGTTAATGGCAGAAGCATCAGAGGAAACTACAACAGATCCAGTGTTGGTGGACCCAGCCTGCCTCAGCAGAGATAGCCCACAAAGAGCCTCTTCCGCTTCCAGCATTGGATCACCAATCACTGCTATCCCCTCTGGCCAGGTGTACATAATGCATCTTCTGTATACCCTACCAGTTTACCATAATAGACTTCTGAAGCCACAGCTGAGGTATATCTAAGGTCATTGCTGCCCAGAGCCTGGGTTTAAACTCAGTTATGAATTTCTCCCACCTCCAGGCATAAAATGTCTCCTCCAGAGGGATAGCCCAAGTAGTATCCTTGGACCACCTATGCCATTCTTTAAAGTGGGAGTCCGGCGACCAATCTTTGCTAATCCCAAAATAATACTCACAGTTTGGGTGTAATATTTCCGCCTCTGTCTGTTTTCTTACTGAAGAATAACTTTAAAAATGTGATGCTGGCTGTTTCCATCTTGCTTGTGGGCATGTGAAGCCCACAAGCATTGATTTCCTGGATGCAGTGAATGCTGTTCATTCACAGCTTGTTCACAAGCATGATCATTGTTCCCGCACTGAATCTTGGGAAGCCTGACACTAAGCTCCCAGGAGACAGTGCGGTGCCAGGGAAAGGCAATAAACACGCCTACTCCCATGGGAGGAGAGACAGGAAGTGCCACAATAAAGTACAATATAAAGGTAATTACAGCGATAAAAAAAATTTCGTGCAGCATTTGAACATCTATGCAATTAACTGAAGGGGGTAAGATTAAGTTAAAAATTTGAGTTGAACCCCGCTTTAAGGGGTTTCATGGCCTTTGCCCCCAAACTAGACTTCATGTACTGTGCAGCTATCTGACTGTGGGGAGCCTCGCCATGCCCATTGCCCATGGAGATTTGAATCAGCTTATGATCTTACCTCTGCGTCCAGGGAAACCCTTGCACCTATTTAGGAGAGCACCGCCCGGTGTCTTCTTCTACGGTGGATTGACGGATTACAACCACTATAGTTATGACAGGAGCAGCTGGTAAGGAATTTTCAGACTCAATATGAGAAAATGTAATAAAGTTTAAGTCTCCCCAACAGTAACTGCATGCAATTTTAAATTAACATTTCTAAGACTTGCACTGAGTTACCATGGTTTTCATGCCACTACAAACTGTACAATCCCCTGTTTTATATCTGGTCCAGTCCCCCAACTAGAATCGCTAACCGAGGCATTATTTAACTCAATGGCTTGTTGTCCCAACACTTTTGGCACAGAACTACAGAGTACCACTCTTTTACACTATAATAACAACCGACTATTAATTATGCCAAACGATTAGTCAACAACCAAAGATCACCCCCCGAATTATGTCTCTACCCCTCACAGTGTATGCATACACAAGCGTATCCACTGTACGACCATACACTGCATCGCCAGACAAAACTGCACAGCACACTTACGCCAGCTTTCTCTACAGAACAATGTGGCTTCTCTAAATAATCACAAACTTGTACGATGTCTCAGTAGTCACACGATAAAACTCCTAATAAACTAAAAATTGTATACTCGCTGCGCAAAAGCAGCTCTAAACAATAAAGTGAATATAAGACGAGTTTTAAAACCAAAGCCTTTCTTTTCTACAGCAAGCTATACAATAAAAGACACAGCTAAAGCTATAAAGCCCAAAACAATGGGGGGGGCATGAATTACTTTCTGAGAAACTCAAAGAAAACGCCCAAACAATTAAAAAGAAAAAAAAACTGCTAAAAGACAAAAACCCACAGTTAAAGTTATTCTTACTATATATTGAAATTCATAGCAAAGTAGAGATTTCACTTAAAACCGAAATTCAATACAAAAAAACGCGATAGTTTTACTAAAAAGTATATTAAAAAGTACAAAAATAGCTAAACCCGAAAATATTGAATTCACTTAAAAGGAAAACAAAATGGTGAAAAAGTAAACCAAATAAGATAGTATAGTGCAGCGTTAATGCAATGAAAAAAAACAGTGAAGTTATCCCAATGGGAAATTGGGGTATATATAAGTGCAAATACAATAAAATTGTTAAACCACAATATTGTTGAAGTGTAGATCAACAGTTATAGTGTATATAAAGTGCATATAGTCCATGTATGACATCAAAATGGTGACTATAAATGAGTGTTAATTGGTTGTCTGTAGATAATCCACCACCGTAAGGAAAGAGGCTTACCAGACAGGTTGAACCCAACAAGGCGTAAGCCTGATGAGTCAACCAAGCTTTTGGTGTAACACATCCAAGGAGGTACAGCAACCACGACTTCCAATCTAGACCGAATCGGATGTGGTTCTGTGACGATTATGACATCAGTGAGTATCCACCATATGAATAGCAACCGGAATTCGTGAGCAGTTCCTCTCAGTGTGACATATAGCAAAAGGAGAAAAAATTGGGCCACATAGTGTGATTCTGTTTCAATGTAAAACTTTTATTAAAAATGCTAAAATGGTCATTCACATTTGAGAAGAAATTAAATGCATGGATAAAATCAAAGCAACACAGTGGCATCAGCAGAGCCCGTCCCGACCTTTCGTCCTAATAAGGCATCCTCTGGGGTGCTTGTCCACTGCAGCCACTATGTATTTATAGAGTAAATGATCACCACTAATGAGGGCTGGCTCCATGTCTGCCAGAAAAAAAAAAAAATTTCATAACCAGACCACTTCCTGTTAGTAAAGATGGTGTCCTTGGCTTGCAATTCAAGCCTCACTTTGGTGTATGACTCAAGCCTCACTTTGGTGTATGACTCAAGCTTCACTTTGGTGTATAACTCAAGCCTCACTTTGGTGTATGACTCAAGCCTCAATATAGGTGTAACTAGAGCTATATGTTCTGGGCAATACTTTGCTGTGTTAAACAGAAAAAAAGACGTCCAAAAACATAATTGGTATAAACT
Organism: Aquarana catesbeiana; assembly: GCF_042186555.1. Classification (NCBI taxonomy): domain Eukaryota; kingdom Metazoa; phylum Chordata; class Amphibia; order Anura; family Ranidae; genus Aquarana; species Aquarana catesbeiana. The sequence goes on from NC_133325.1 coordinate 649,542,827, forward strand.
AGAAGTTAAATTTGCTGTTTTCCGTAATAGAATAGTGGATCTTGCTGTTATAAACATCATATGCGGACACCACAGCAAGAGAGCGAAACAGATCACTTGCATCATAGGACACTGACAAAATGGCGCCCGATGCTGCTAGCAGAGTCCTCTATTAGACATCACCACAAATATGGCAGCGTTCCCAAAAAAGTAAACCAAGCCTCATTTTGGTCTCTAACGATAGAAACCAAAATGATAGATACCCGGAAATGAACCGATCGTCGGAATGACTACAGAAACACCCAAAAGTGAGTCACTCATCAAAATGACAACAGAGTCACCGACCTATCTAGAACCCGGAGTCCCCCAAACCAGAGGTAAAATAGATATATAAAATAATATTAATTAAAAATTATAATCAAGAATATATATCCTGGATTAGACACACATATCGAATAGTGATACATTCAGTGCATGATAATCCGGACTTTCGCAAAACAATGCGGAGCTGGCACTCACACAGGGATCAAAACAGAAATTGCATAAACATATACATAAAATACATAGTATAAACTGTACATACATATGAAATAAACATATAGAAAGACCTACCCCCTAACAAATGAACATGATTGGAGTTCATATATCCAGTATGTTTCGAGTTGTGAAACCCCTCTGGTTAACGCTCCTCCTCTCCATGGGGGAATGTAGCTGTCAATCACCAAAAAGCTAGTACCTTCAGGGTTGCGATCATAATGTTCCCTATAGTGTCTTGGGACTGTATGTTTAGTGTCCCCGCTTTTTATGTTCCCCTACTCTGATTGAAAAAGTGCGGGTAGTGCGTCCAATATATTGTTTCCTACATGGGCACATGATCAGATAGACTACGTATCTTGAGGCACATGTGTGGAAACCTTTAATCAGATAGACGCGATTGGTGACAGTGGAGCTAAATTCTGATGTTTTGGACCTGCCATTAATATTGTGGCAGCATACAACACATTTTTTGCAATGATCGTACCCATTCAAATTATGGAAAAAAGAAGGGCGAACAGGAGGATTAATTATATTTGGAGCGATTTTACTTTGTAATGAAGGTGCTCCCCTGAATGTAACTTTGGCATGTTCTGGTATTAGAGGACGTAAAACCTTGTCCATTTTCAGGACATTCCAATATCT